>NC_084827.1:67484412-67787442 GCF_033115175.1 Lepus europaeus
AAGTTGGACACTCAGATCCCATATCAGAGTGTCTGGGTTCAAGCTTTAGCTCTGACTCCTGACTCCAGCTTCCTGCTAATGCAGACAATGGGAGGCAGCAGGTGATGGCCCAAGTACTTGGGTCCCAGCCTCCCATGTAGGAGACCAAGAATGAGTTCCTAGCTCCTGGCTTTGGCCTGCCCTAGCCTGGGCTATTATGGGCACTTAGGGAGTGAACCACTAGCTGGAAGGACTCTCTCTCTCCCTGCTTGCCTCCCTCCCTCTCTCCCCCTCTCTCTCTCTGTCATCCTGCCTTTCAGAGACAAAAAGAGATTTTCCTTCCCTGGTTCACTCACTGAATATTCACAAAAGCTGAGGCTGGGACAGGCTGAAGCCAGGAACCTGGAACTCAATCCAGATCTCCCATGTGGGTATCAGAGACTCAAGTAGCTGAGTTATCACCAATTTCCTCTCAGGGTGCACACTAACAGGAAACTGGAATTGAAAGTGGAGCCAGGACTTAAACCCAGCACTCCAATGCGGGATGCAGGCATACAGAGAAGTGTCTTACTCACTGTGCCAAACACTTCCCTAGAATATACAGTTTTTTGGTTTTGATTTTTAAAAATATCTTTTATAACAGCAATAAGACCTTTGAAATATTTGGAAATGATCCTAAAAATGTTCAAAACTTGTACACAGAATTCTTTTTTTTTTTTTTTTTTTTGACAGGCAGAGTGGACAGTGAGAGAGAGACAGAGAGAAAGGTCTTCCTTTTGCCATTGGTTCACCCTCCAATGGCCGCCGCGGTAGGCGCGCTGCGGCCGGCGCACCGTGCCGATCCGATGGCAGGAGACAGGTGCTTGTCCTGGTCTCCCATGGGGTGCAGGGCCCAAGCACTTGGGCCATCCTCCACTGCACTCCCTGGCCACAGCAGAGAGCTGGCCTGGAAGAGGGGCAACCAGGACAGGATCGGTGCCCCGACCAGGACTAGAACCCGGTGTGCCGGCGCCGTAAGGCGGAGGATTAGCCTAGTGAGCCGCGGCGCCGGCTATACACAGAATTCTTAAAGTTTACAGCAAAGGGGCTGGAGCTGTGGTGCAGTAGGTTAATTTTCTGTCTGCAGTGCTGGCATCCCATATGGGGGCCGGTTCAAGTCCCAGCTGTTCCTCTTCTGATCTAGCTCTCTGCTGTGGCCTGGGAAAGCAGTAGAAGATGGCCCAAGTGCCGGGGCTCCTGCACCCGCATGGGAGACCCAGAAGAAGCTCTTGGCTTCCTGGCCTCAGATCAGCCAAGCTCCGGCTGTTGCAGCCATTTGGGGAGTGAACCAGAGAATGGAAGATCTTTCTCTCTGTCTCTCCCTCTCACTGTCTGTAACTGTACCTCTCAAATAAATAAACAAAAATCATTTTTAAAAAGTGTACAAAAGCTCAAGTTTCTAAACTAGAGGTAGATTACCTGGGATATGCTCTAACTCCAGGAAAGTATGCTCTTTCAGTCAAGGGAAGAAAAAACTATTCTATATTTAAAAGGCATCTAAGGATATTTCTGGGAATGGCAGAATTCTGTGGAATTTTGATTCCATGATTTGGATTCCCGGCTTTTGTATTTGCTTTAAAAAGGCCCTGATGCAGACACTGTGCTGGACAGGGTAGCTACTAGAGTTGTTCCAAAGAATTAAGGAGCTTCTAACAGAAGCTCCAACACTGGGAATTGCTGATGACAGGATTTTATGGAATATGAATTCCAGGATTTGGATTCTAAGCCTTTGTATTTGCTTAAAAAGCCCCTGACACAAACACGCTGTGCTGGAGCTACAGAAGGTGGTCCAAGGAATTACAGAGCTTTTAACAAAAGCTCCAGCATTAGGAATTCCTGAGCGAGCTATTCATAGAAAGATCTTCAGATCTGTTGCAGTTTAAATGGCAGGGACCTTACCAGGTGCTACTGAGCATGACTACCTCAGTGAAATTAGGATTAAACTTCTACCTCTTAAGTCTTCACAGGAGAACACAAAAGACACACCTGACTATTCCTGTAAGCCAATCAGGGACCTTAAGTACCTCTTCAAAGCAAAAAGGGTAAGTGAAGCCTTTGCTTTCCTCACATCAAGGCTGCTGCCCCTTAAGGCAGACACGCTGTACCTGCCTCTTTTGATTCTCTCTGGAAACTGTTATTGATAATACAACTCCTAATGGGTTCTTCTATTATAGGTTTCTATGCTCAAGCTAAATGGGTTTTATAATCTACATAAGGGTAACCTTTCATCTTAAGGGGCACTCCACTTGCAATTGGTTTTATTCTAATTTTGCTCATGTTGATTGACAAATCAACATGTTTCAGAACTTAACTTCTGAAAATAACTGACCATACAGGGGACACAGATATTGGCAGTGAGCAAGACTGCTCCAGCTCACAAAGCGAATTTGTTAATGAGATAGACAGAGACTTCCAGACCCAGGACAGGCAGGGCCTGCACTACGCCTCTCATAAGCAGGAAGCAGTTATAGAAGATGTGATGATTATATGCCCTTCAAAATCCCTTAGGATTAAGAGAATAGAATCTCTGAGGGGGGAATGTTGTAGGCAAGCATATAGGATAAAATTGATCAGGTTTGTGAGCTGGAAGACCATGCCTTCACCACGCCCCCTGTGTGAGCTCATCCCCCTAACTGACCACACCTGTGTGCCCACCTGCCAATCAGACTAATTAGCCCCTCCCTTTTGGAAGTGGATTAAAAGCCTGGATCCCCTTGCTGCTCCTGTGCTTTTGGGATGCATGGTCTTCAGGCCACCCACCCCATGCTTCTTGGCCTGCATGCTCCTCCACATGGCTGGCTCCCAGTGCTCGGTATGAATCCAGATTTCCCTTTCTCTTTTAGATAGAGCCCTCACTCTCCTATACATTTCTCTCATTGAATAAAAAGCTTAAAAACTTTTTTAAAAAGTTTACAGCAAGGAAGAATTAAAGAAGGTCTAAAAAAACAGAAAGCAATCCCATGCTTCTCAGTAGGAAGACTTAGCACTGTCATAGATAAATTGTATGTTCACACAATTGTATATGACACAATAAGAAAAATGAGTGAACTATAGCTACATGCAACAATATGGATGAATATTTTTCATCAATGTTGAGTGATAAAAACATGAAAATACTAGACTAAGTATCCTACTCTTCAAAAATAAGCATAATCAAGCAATTTTTTCTTGGCAAATATATACATGTGAGGTACATATAGATACACATCTGTATGTGCATATATATATATATAGAGACATATGCTTTTAGATATATGTGGCAAAGCTACATAAAAAGAATGATAAAATATCCAGACCAATGGTTACTCTGTTTGGAGACAGGAATCTGGCAAAGAGGATGAGCACATGCACTGTATTCTATATCTGAGGTCGAATGGTGGTGGTAGGCAGAAAACAAACTTCCCGATGAGGCCTATGTCCTAACACCTGGAACCCATTACCTCAAATGGCCAAAAGGGGTTTCCAGATTGGTGAAGCTGAGGATGTCACAGGTGCCAGAGAGTGAGTCATGATTTGGGATACAATTTTCAGAGCTGTCCACAGGGCTATGATGAGAGCAGTCATCTGCCCCTGGGGCAGGACTGATGCTCTTGGTAGTGTCCTCTCATCACTATTGTCTGGTAGCAGCTGTTGGAAATGGAATCCATGGTGCCTGGGAAACTTCTCTGTACTGTGTGTCCCTAAACCCCAAATTTATCAAAACATTCTTTTCACCTCTTACAGAAACTGAGTTTCTTGCTGCCTATAGCAACTGCCACAACAAATGGCTTGCTGCCTGGTTCATCCACTTTCTAAAGATAAGCATGGTTCTGGAGAATGTTCTCTGAGGCTCAGGCCCTCCTGCCTGGGGGCTGTTAGGGGCTGCAATGCGTCCCTCAAGAGGAGGGAATGCAGGTTTACAAAGGAGCCCCAGGGTGGTGCTGCACGGAGGAAGGACAACATGAGGACAAAGCCTAAAAGGTGGCCACCCGGAAAGGCAAGGAGTGAGGCCTCAGGGAAACCTCACCTGCCCCATCTCCTAACCTCCAGATCTGTGAGAAAATCTGTATCTGTTTCTTGAGGCTCCATCTGTGATATTTGTTATGGCAACTTAGCAGGCAAACACAGGGATCATTATGAATTTGCAGAGGGTCCTCCTTGCCCCTCCCATCCCACCTGTTGGGTAGAATCAAATCAACATAATCACAGGCAGCCTGCGGTCAAGGCCAGGGCTTTAGCACATGGCAGCATCTGAAGCCCCTCTAGCCCTTGATATCCCTCTCATTCTGGTCTTTCGCCTCTGAGTCCCTGAGTGTTTTCATCGGCTTGGTCTCCTTGCTCTCTTCCCTCCCCACCCTTCCTTCAAGGCATACAAAATTGAAATGTTAGACAAACCTACACTTCCTGTTTGGGACTGGGCAGTGTCCTGCTTCCAATATCAGCCTCAAGCACCAGCCTTGCTCAGCGTGGCCATCTGAGCGGCTGAGCAGCCACCGTTGTGCTTAAATCATTGCCAACTCGGCCGGCGCCGTGGCTTAACAGGCTAATTCTCCGCCTTGCGGCGCCGGCACACCGGGTTCTAGTCCCCGTTGGGGCGCTGGATTCTATCCCGGTTGCCCCTCTTCCAGGCCAGCTCTCTGCTATGGCCCGGGAAGGCAGTGGAGGATGGCCCAAGTCGTCCACGAAGAGGGATTGGAGGCTACAAGACAGGAGGTGGCCAAGAGGAGGTCAGACAGACCCTCAACTGTCCCCTTGATGGGTAAGCACCCCCTGCTTTCTGAAAGCCAAAATCATGGCAGATGCTTATTCTCCACCTCCAGCCACGTGTTTACCAACTAGCAGGGAGAAAGCACAGGGTGAGGATCAGAGCCTTGTTTTATACTCTGATAATAAGGACCTGTCCTCCCTCAGCTTGCCCTGCTCCCTGTGCCTGTTGGGTTTTGAGGATAGAGGGTTCTGTTGCCTCTGACCTCTGAGCTAAAGCCCCCACAACTGAAAACTGCAGCACAAAGAGAAAAGGCAGAGAGGAGAGGGAGGGCAGCCTGGGGTTGCCTCTTTCTCTTGATCTGAGTTGCTTTTCAGGCCCTCATGCTGAGATTACTCTTTTGTTTTTTGAGCCTTCGGGTTTGAATGGAGCTCTCTCCCACCTCTCACTAGGGACTGGAGAGGGAAGAATGAAGCAAACGTCAATGGCAGGGTTGATAATCCCACACCCATTGACTTGAGCCGACCAAGGGGACCACGTCTGCCTAATCTACTGTGTCAATGCATATTATTAGCAGCCCTTAATTGATGGATTATTGACAAAGTAGGGGTGTGTGCTGGAAGTCTGCACTGTGACAGCCGATTTGAGATTTAATTGGCAAATGATGGACAGGTGGAATGCCATAGCTCCCCCAAGGCCCATATCTGGCACTGGATCAGGGCCAGAAGAACCAGCCCCAGATAGATGGCCCCAAACCCCTGCTTTCCCCTTGCCCATTGAGCCTCTCCTTTCAAAGCTGGGCATGGTCATGCTTTTCCCAAAACCATCCTTAGCCAATGCCTCTCTCAAGCCTGCAGCCCAAACAGTGACTCTCAACCTTTTATATCCTCAATTCTACCATAACTAGGAGAAGAGGGAGGAGGAAGAGGCAGTACACAGGAAATCTAATCACCAGTATTATTGTTAATCTGCTGAGGACCAAGAATGGGTCCCCCAACAAGGGCGAGGGGGCAATGAACATGACATTTACATGGCCTGGCTCTGGGAATCCAGGAAGAGCAAGGAAAAGGGGAGGACAGGTTCTGAAGGAAGACACCACCCAGACCCTCGCTTAGCAAGGCGAAGGAGGGTGTGCCTCAGACAACCTCAGGCTGCTGGTCTTGGATGGAGTTTCCACAAAGGCAGTCTTACAGGATAATGTGGTGCATTTGCCAGAAGACCTAGGTACTACAGGAGAGTAAATTCTAGATAAGTTATTTTTTTAAAAGATTTTTATTTATTTATTTGAGAGGTAGAGTTACAGACAGAGGGAAAGACAAAGAGAAAGGTCCTCCATCTGCCGGTTCACTCCCCAGTTGGCCGGAGCTGCGCAGATCCAAAGCCAGGAGCCAGGAGCTTCCTCCAGGTCTCCCATGCGGGTGCAGGGGCCCAAGGACTTGGGCCATCTTCTACTGCCTTCCCAGGTCATAGCAGAGAGCTGAATGGGAAGAGGAGCAGCTGGGACTAGAACTGGCGCCCAGAAGGGATGCTGGCACTGCAGGTGGAGGATTAACCTACTGCGCCACAGCGCCGGCCACCCTATATAAGTTCTTGAACAGCACCCAGTCCAGGCTTTGTTCTGTCTGAACAATGTTGTTCTTCTCCATTGTTTACACATTCAAATATCCTGTCCCTACCTAAATGGCAAGTGACACTTCTGTGGCCCTCTGATCAAAGCTTGTTAGGGTCTGAGCCCATAGAAGTGGTTCTGTTTCATGAAGGACTTAATAAGTCATAGGCATCAGCAAAGCAATTTCCCTCTCCTCCAGCGTGATGAATCTTCACACAAAGAGGGATGGACCATAAATAAGCTGGGGAGCCAGCCGCCCAACATCATGAGACCAAGCAGGGAAAAAGTTAGAAGGGTTGGAGTCAAGAAAGGTGGCAAAGTTGTCAGAGCTGACAGTGGAACAGGAGGGACTGTGTTATCCCTATGGTACAGTTCTCAGAGAGGGGTCTTTTGCAGCCAATCAAGGAAGGAAGAGCCATCAGAAGGTCCCCTGCAGCTATAACCACAGAATGGCTAGGTGAGTCTGGGTTTCTTGGGCTGTCTTGGGCTTTCTCCCTGGATTTTTTACCTTACAGTCAGCAGGTCTCCATGTGTAGAGCAGAATGATGGGATAGGCAAGAGCATCTCAGTCCGTAAATAAGAACAGGCCCTTTTTTTCAGTCTCTAGGCACCCCAGGCAGCCAGATCACAGATAGGGATCAGACATCCCCTGCTGGGATTTCTGGGAATGAACTGAAGAGGCAGGGTTGGGATCTCCATAAGACACAGAGGTGATCATGCATTTAGGAGTTAGGGCATCTCAGTGAGTAAATAACACATCAATCTTTTCAAAATGCATGGCTAAGCCCACTTCCATTTCAAACAGTATTAGCACCTGAAGTTATTCTATTCTACTACCTGACTTTGTGTTAGGCAATATAGGAATCACAAGCCTTAATTACCTTCATATGACAATGTGGCACTGTGGCCAGAGACGATGCTTACTTGGAAGGCCAAGGATGAGGGTTGCTCCAGCCACTAGATCTTCTTTGAGCCACGTGACTCTCTTGAGATCCACAGTGGGGCACTGCTGTACCAGGCTTTGTTCTAGAACAAGCTAATTTTCCACTTCAAGGTAAAGTTCTCTTGAGCGTTGGGGGCTGAGAACTAAGTACTGTATAATTTAGGTGACACTTCACTGGATTTCTCTACAATAAATCAGGCATTAGACTGCTTTCATAGGGTTGTCAATGGGGCAGTTCATCTTGGCTGACAAGTTGCAAAGTGTTTTAGACATAGTAAAGACATTTCTCACAGTGAAACCTCGGAATTCTAATACATACACATAAGAAAAGGAAAGAACACTGGAGGCTCTTTGAAGGCAGGTGCCACTTCTGATGTTCTCCAGCTGTACATCTAGTATCTGTTACAGAGAAGGCATATGATAAAAAACTTGTGGAATAATAAATTCAACAGAGGAAGCAACGGGCCCCCAGGATGGTAGCCACCTCTCATTTTCTACTTTTGATACTAGATGTTTTGATTTCCTTCCCCTCAACCATTAAGGCTACTTTCAGTCCCTGCAGGTGGGCCTTCTGCCAGGATCCTTTGCAAATTTTTCATTCAAATAAATGGTTTCTTTTGATGCCACTATTTTTCTGGAAAAGACAGGAAACAAGCTCAGAAGGTTGGTCTTTGTCAGGAACAAATGTACTTCTCCTCCATGAAAGCTAGTAGAGTTTGGTGACAACCCCCTTGGCTGGGCCAGGTGTGCTAAAATCCCTGCTGTAGCTGCCCTCACTGTCTGCTATATGAACCCTGGGGGGACCCCCACTCAATCTCACCACATACCTTGACCATTTCATTGGAACCATTTCATTGACCAGTGAAATGGTCAAGGTACATGTGCAAGGATGAATAGATCTGGCTTCATCTGCTCACAGCCCAGAGTCAGGAATGTAACATGTACCCTTTTAATTCCTTTCCTAATAACCAGGTGATGCCTGGTCTCTATTCAGTCTGTACTCCTGGTGATCGAAAGAAGGTTATGTTCCTACTATGTACATTCTCAAAGCAGATAGTAAGTTGCCAGTCTGTGGTACCTAGGGGCAAAAGTTCTAAGAAAAACCAGTAGGTCTTCTCAGAAAAACCAAATGGAAGTTGTAAGTTTGAGGCAGAAATAGTGTGGGACCCAAAGAGACACTTTAAAAAATTAGGAATATTTGGGATTAAAGAAAGGTTTGAGAGGTAGAGGATCAAACAAGAAAAGTGCTGCATTCAGTCACCTGGGAAAAGATGGACTGGATGCAAAATGCAAATGCTTCCCCCACAGCAAGAATCCATCCATCAAAGCAAGCTACATGAAGTTATGAAAATAGCTCTAACTCAGGAGTCACAATTCTTGGTTCTGGCCAATTCTAAAATCAAATGATCACCTGACTTTAAGCAAATCTTTGCTTCTCATGGGCAAAATTAAGGAAGAAAATTAGGTGACCTCCACAGTATCTTAAACATCTATTATTTATACAAAAGTCAATTAGATGATGTGATAAAGTTTCACATGGTAGCAGCACAGGAAATTACTGTCCAACCTGTACCCATGTCTTTGCTAGGGCTGTGCTGGGGTTTCTGTTACCCCACTGTCATACAGAGTTTAACTCTGTAAAAACTCTAAGATATGGGCACCATTCTTCCCATTTCACAGGTTAGATAACGAAGTCTTAAATAAGTCGAGCAATTTGTCCACTGCTGCAGAGCTGGAGGATGGTAGGATAAAGATTCAGATTCCAGACTGCTTCCAAAATCACCCACGCCTCCATGCCCCTGTGCTCCGTCACAAGTCATGCAAAGTGCGTGCTACAGTGTGGATAGTTGTTTGGTTGTTGAATGTCCCCAAAGTCCCCGGTGTTATAAGACTTCAATCCCACAGTGCTGCTTTTGGGAGGTGGTGAATCTTAAGGAGGTGGAGTGTAGAAGGGGGTCCTTAGGTCATAGCGGGTGTGGCTTTGCAAAGTGATTCTCACAAAAGGGCTGTTACAAAAACCCAAGTTCATGGGCCTCATTCCTTCATAATCATAACCTCTACTCTACCACCAATGGCTCTACTCCCAACCTGTGTGTGCTGATGGTCCTCTTCCTCACTTAATGCTGTATAATTGTTCAGACCTGGTTAATGCCACTCTTAGGATCATTGGTTACTATCCTCACCCTGTCTTTTATGACCTTGTCTAAATATGATCAGAGTTGGCGAACTTGGAAGGCTTCCATAGCCTTGGCAACTCATGACGAGAGCCTAGGGTGGTTACTGGCGCCATAAACTACAGTGTCAATTTGTTGGGTCAACAACAGGAATCACTGTGCACTTGCTCCTCATGTAGAATCTCTGTCCTTAATGTGCTGTTCATTGTGATTTAATGCTATAACTAGTACTCAAACAGTATGTTTCACTTTGTGTTTCTATGTGGGTGCAAACTATTGAAATCTTTACTTAATATATACTAATATATATAAAACCCAAGTTCAGGCCCAACTAATCTCTGTTT
This sequence comes from Lepus europaeus, assembly GCF_033115175.1. Lineage (NCBI taxonomy): Eukaryota > Metazoa > Chordata > Mammalia > Lagomorpha > Leporidae > Lepus > Lepus europaeus. The sequence continues at coordinate 67,494,185 of NC_084827.1, forward strand.
CCTGGCTTGCCAGAGGATCTTTCCTCTGCCTGTGCTCTGCCACCCATCATGGGGCCTTTGCCAAAGTCTACCATGTGCTGTTTGGACTTTGGACCTCCACAGCTGTGAGCTAGATAACTCTCTTCTCTCGGTAAGTAGGCTGCCTCGGGGGTTTCATTGCAGTCATGAGGATGCTGTCTGATGGAGCACATGAGTGTCGTTTGTGTGCAGCCACACTATGTCATTCCCCAGCAGAGAGCACTGGACTAAGCAGCACTGCTTGCATACCAAGCACCGAGCACGACACACAAGGGAGGTCAAGAAGGGTAATGAGTGCCAGCTGGGGTGACAGGCCAGTCATATCATGGAAAATGGCACCTACTGACAGTGACGGTTGCAATACAAGTGGTGGGTCACTCTGACATTTCCCACATCCCATTTTCCCTTCTTAACAGGCCCATCTTCAGCCAGAAAATTTCAGGGCTTTGTTTTACACCATTAAAATATGTGCGGCACTGTCCCAACCCTCTCATTTCATCATCCCTTCTCTTTCATCCCAGTAAATTCAATTCTGGCCAGGAGTTGGGGGCGGGGGTGTAATGAAAACCTTTCCATACTCGCATGTTGAAGGCCAAGGCAGAAATAATTAAATCTCCCAGGTATCTTCTATCTCCAATCCCAATCCATTGTTCTGAGAATGACTTGAATGGTGTGCCTTCCTCCACCTCCACTCTTGCCACTCCCCGCCCCCCTCCCCGGCCACCATGTAATTTTAAATTGCGTTCACACTCAGCTAAGTTTTCACTATTAGGAATGTTTCTGGGGCACTCATTTCAGCCTCCTCATAGGCACAGTGGTAATTTGGAGCTCAGAGAGAGGGAGGTATTGCAGGAATGTCAGCTAGTTGCTGGTTTAATGGCTACATGGTGGCTGAGCAATTGCAGATGGAAGGGCTTCAGTACCAGAAACAGTGCTAAGACACCAAAGCCCCAAAGCCCCAAAGCCCTGGAGCTTCAAAGTGGGAAAATGTAAACACAATGGTGAAGTAGGATTTCTTTTTTGATGCTACTTTTGGGGGTCAAAACCACTCCTTGACGCACAATATGGGAGCTCTAATGAATCTACTCAATCTAATCTTCATAATCATGGCATCTCCAAGGTAGAAAATTAATTGGATGAAGTTAAATATCCCCTTTTCATGTCAACAAAATTGGTTTTTCCAGGGATTAAGGGATTAACGTGGTGTTAAGTCCCTAAAGAGGTTAAAATACTTTATTATTCATTACAAAACACAAAGATTGGGCTGTTATTTTTTTTCTTATGTCACTGCCACTCATTCCATGAAAGTGGAGGACTGGGAAGGACTGTTAATGGCAATTTCAGAGACTCTTAAAGCTCTTCATATTGTGGGCTTTCCTTGCTTACCAACTCTGTCTGGATAAAATAGCCTGAAATAGATTGCACTGAGGCTTTTTGCAGCCTCTTCTCGGAGCCAAAGGAACAGCATGCAGGGACAAGCTTCCAGACGGGTCATCGAAGCTGTAAAACATGGCATTTCATAGTGATATTCTCCCAGACTTCCACCGAAAGAGCACAATTTCCAGGCAACAGCCCAGAAGATAGTTCCCATCTGAGTCAAAGGACAGAGAAAGCTGGGCTGTGCCATGGACACCATGGGGACAGCCTCCTTTCGAATTAGATTGGACAACCTCTTCCTACCCCACACAAAAATGAGGGACCACAGCTCTGTTTACATCACAGTTTGTACAAGTTTGAGATGGAACAAAAATCCCTTAATCTGATGCCAATCTTTGATAGCTGGGGAAACCAAGGCACAAGTCTCTGATGGGGCTCAACAGGAAATGACAGGGTGGCACAGGAGCCCCTGTTTTCCTGACTCTGAGTTACCTTTTCTCCTTGTTATGTGGCTCACCACCCCACCCTACTCCTCTGCATTCTCCTACAGGTGATGGCCTTGTGAACAAGGGCCCACACTTTAAAGCTGGGGTTTGGGAATAGGGACCTAGAAAGAGACCAGGCCAAGGTCACAGGGTTGTACAATGACATTCATGACCTCACATTGAGTAGGTACAGGTTCTGAGCTAACTGCTCCCCCTTTTAATTAGGCTCAGCAAGCCTGGTTCTGCCTTTCATTCAACCCATCCCTGGTGGCTCTTGGTCCTCTCCGGGGGCGCATTAAGGCAAAGCAATGAGTTCAACACCATCAGGACAGTCTTCTGAAGCTCTCTGTAGTGGGAAATGAATAATGAGTAAAATGAAGGTGTGAGGGTGTTGGGATAAAAACGTAGAGCAACAATAATCACAGCAGAATGAGACAAGGCCTAGCACCACAAGAGGTAACGTACAAAATACCATCAGGAGTCAGAAGAAGGCGCTCTCTTCAGTTGTCAGAATCCAGAAATGAATCATAGCTGAGGAGGCGACATTTGAATGAATCTTGAAGGAAACATACAGAAAGAGAAAGGTGTAGTGGTCTATTTGAGAGGCAGTAAATGCTGATTTTCAAGACCAACAGATACGTCTTCCCCTCCAGGAAGCCTTCTCTGATTGCCCTGGGCTGGCTAATTACTCCCTATACCCCTACAACTCTAGGTGTACTCCACCATGACACCTGGTTCAGAATACTGCCATTACATACTCTGTTCACTCCACTAGACTCCCAGACATGGAAAGCACAAGTTGAAGAAAATTTAGGCTATTTTTAAGCTTGTTTTCTATGTGACCCTAGCACAAGATCCTCTCTGTGGGGCTGGGAAGCTTAATTCCTGGCATGGAAGCTTGTACCTTATTTGGCACGTCATGAGGAGTCAGGGAAGCTTCTGGAGCAAGAACGGACATACCGAGAGCTGCAATTTAAGAGAAGTTGGCCAGGGGCCAGTGCTGTGGCATATCAGGTTAAGCTGCCACCTGCAGTGCCAGCATCCCATGTGGGTGCCGGTTCGTGTCCCAGCTGCTCCACTTTCAATCTAGCTCTCTGCTATGGCCTGGGAAAGCAGTAGAAGATGGCCCAAGCCCTTGGGCCCCTGCACCACATGGGAGACCCAAAAGAAGCTCCTGGCTCCTGGCTTCAGAATGGCACAGCTCCAGCCATTGCAGCCAATTGGGGAGTGAACCAGAGGATGGAAGACCTTTCTCTACCCACCCCCCGTGTGTGTGTGTGTGTGTGTGTAACTCTGACTTCAAGTAAAATAAATAAATCTTTTTAAAAAAAAGAAGAGTTGCCTGGGGAGGGAAGGGTGGCTGTGAACAGGGAGACTCTGAATCAGGGTAGTAAGTTAGGAGAGCCTCAAGGACAGTAGTGCAGGCAGAAGCTGTGGGACCTGGGCTAGGGCAGGAGAAGGGACCAAGGCAGGGACCATTGAGTGCAGGAGTTGCAAGGAAAGGTGCTTTGTTTTATTTTAACCCATATCTCTTTGTTCTATAGTAGGCAAAGAATGGGAGTGCTGCTTTCTAATATTTATTTCTTATAAGGGTAGTATGTGACATACATCTACCTGTGGGAACTTCTCATTGTTCAGGTGCACCGACTCTCAGAAGGGAAAGATATATCACTTTCTGATCTTTCAGAGATCAAGTGAAGACACATAAGATGAGGGGTAGTCCCAGAGAGACTCAGGGAATCCAACTCACAGCAAAAATATTGGAGAATTGCTGTTAATGCAAAAATCTCTTTGAGACATCACCCATCTTCATAAGCATGGGTGTGTATGCATGTGCGCGCACACACACACACACCTCAATTCTCCTTTCTTGAACCAACATCCAATTCTTTTGTCACCAACTAGTAGCAGTACCACTGCCAAGCTATTGCTATGGAAAATCATAATCTGTTGTTACAGAGTTGGAAGAATCAGTGGGAAAGCAGTAAAGAATGTAGCTGAAAGAAAAAGATGGTGGCTTCACAACTGACCTGCTGAATGGCTTTGGCAAATTATGCAAACCACGCTGAACTTCTGTTTCTTCATCAGCAAAAAATGGAAGCAATAAACAGTGTCTACTTCAATGAGTTTTTATAAGAATCAAATAAGAAATTAGGTATTAATATAGTTAAGTACTATGATATTTATTATGCATATTGATACATATATAGGAAAGGTAGTATGTATACATACAGCATAAAATACAGTGTAGAATAGTACATGATATATATTTGATTCCATACTTTTATATTAACCAATATGTGAGTATTTGAATACTAATGTTGAGTGTAAAAGAGAGTTTCTTGTATACTGAACTGAAAAGGAGAGCTGAGTGGAGCTGAAATCCATAGACTCTCTGAAAGGCAGCTGCACGGGGCTGGGCAATATTGGTGAGTCAAGGGAGTAGAAGGACAGAGCTGTGGCCTCCAAAATATACCAAAGCAGTAGGCACCCACCTGGAGAGAAGGCCAGGGGTCAGATGATCTGTCTGCTTCAGCTGAGGGGTCACAGACTGTGCACAGAAGTCTGGAAAAGCACAAAGTGAAGACAATGGAAGACAGAACTTGACTGATAGGACCTGTTGAGGAGGAAACAAAACAACGCTGGCTCCATTTGGAGTGGACTTCCACCATGTGTCTGATGTTATTGATCTCGGGTAATTCTGGACACCAAAGCAGGTTAATTTTACAGGTCACATTGCAAAATCAGTAATAACTGTGGTAGCAATCATAGCAACTTGCATTTCTCTGTAGTCCTTTTTCACTTTCCCAAAGCATTTGCACACTGGGGCCTTTTGTTTTTCACTCTGCACAAGCCAGTAACATTGCAGATTTGTTACTTTTCCCACTTTATAAAGAGAAGAAACCTGAGAGCAGAGGGTTCCATGATGTGTCCAAAACCACAAGTGCAGCCCAAGGCACACTCATGGCCCTGGTGGCCATGGTACAGGTGGTCTTTTGGTGAGCTGAATCATTTAGATGGGACCCAGCCCTCCTGTAGGGCTTCTGTGTGATCTTCAATGTCCAGACCCATCTCTTATTTCTTCTGCATCATTCATGTTCTTTCTCCTCCCAATTCTGTCTTCAAAAAGCATCTGAGTACTTCCACATGCTTTCGTCAGCAGGTACTCCTTGAATCGTTATGGAATGATAGTCTGAAAAGCCTTCATGTCGAGGGCATTGGCTATGACCACTCACAATCTCATCTGGCCTTCAGGGTTGACCTCAAGTTCCCAGAAGTTTTCCCTGGGCATGTCGACATTGGATCTGCTAACCAAAATGAGGCAGGCACCAACTTCATAACTGGTCGTCTCTGGACCAGTTCCATTGAGGATAAGCTGCTGGTGGTGGGAACACCAGCCAGTCCTGGAAACTAGAACTTGAAGTGCTGTTCAGTTCACCCAGGGGCTCACGAGTCATTTTGTAGCCAAGGGATGCAAGCACAAACCCAAGGCACTTTCTTGCCATAGTGTTCCTTGCTTTTAGATAGGACAGAAGTCATGTGGCCAAGGGTGCATCTCTGACTCAACAAATCAAGTTCCGAGATGATGACAATGTGTTTTATGGATGGAGGGGCTGTCGTAGTCTGCAAATTAAGGCTCCGAACCCAGGGCTCCCTGATAACACATGAAACTTAAAGGGTAAAGGCTGAAAGCAGCTACTTCACCCTTCTTCCCAGTTCTCTGGGCTCGTGCCTTGTTCAGAGTCCGATCAGAATTTCATGTAGCTGAGTTTACCACAGAACATCCTGCCCTGAAACAAGATTTATGTTATGCCCTTAGCCTTTATAGAAGGTCGATAGGAGAAACACTTGAGAAGCACTTCTCAGCCTTTGTAGAACCACAGAGAAAGGCCACATCCATTGTGTTGCCTGGTGTCCTCACATGGTCCTGACACAATAAATCTTCTTTTGCCTACAATAGCAGGGAAAGTCCATCTGTCCCTATTTGTATGACTTCTCTCATCAGATATTGCAGGTTCCACTACCCACTATGAATTCTTTCTGTTTTTTTCTTAGTTTCTAATAAACTCAGCAATAAATGCAATGCTCATCTGCAATATCTGGTTATTGCAATAATCAATAATGATTATTTGGTCCCCATCATTGCCAGCATGTTTCTCTCCACTTTCTTTTTAGCTGCTTTTATCTTTTAATTGGCATTGTATGCTTGGCTAGTTTTGTCCTCCTCTATTTAATGAAAGAAGAAACAATAGAGGGTTGATACATAAAAATAGATAATAAACAGTTTGTAAGTAGATAGAGGAAAGTATTTTTGCTGTTGCTGATTGGGTGGCTGAATAGGTTGACCTGAGTTTCATTATTTCATCTCTCTAACTAGTTCCACTTTGAATCAGGAGTCCAGAATCAGCCCTGTTATTGACCCAAGATTTCTATTCAATCAAATTTATCCTGGATTTAAATATATTGAATATCTGTAACTTGAATATAAATTTATCCAGAATACAGTTCATGCTTTATTTCATATTTATATATAGTACAATGTTGCCATAAAGTAGGTATTTATGAAATGTTTTAAGCAAATGAATTTAGTCAAACTAAAAATGTACTTGCTATGTGCAAGATACAATGCTCAGACCCACTATCTCCATAGGGGAATATAATTCAGACCTGAGTAGGTAGCAATGACCGGAAATCAATCCACCCCCTAGACTACTCAGGCTGATCTTCTCAGACCATGCTCACTCTCACTACAAGCCTTTCTCATGCCGTTTCCCCATTTACAATGTCCCTACCCCATCCTTTTAACCAGCTTCTACCAGCCTTTGACACGTAAATCAAGTCTCACCACCATAAAACTTGTTTCCAATTTCAGCCAGCCCACATTGATTTCCCCTTCCCTCATCATCCATGGCACATGAGGCTTCTTAGGTACCTCCAACTGCCTGTGACTCAACCACCCAAACCTCCCACAGGCACCTCAATTTCAGCCTGTCCAGAGACAACTCCCCCCCACACACAGCCAGGTAATATGATTTGTAATGTGGGCAGGTTTTGTGATTAAACCCCTGAGATCAGATCCTTGCTGTACCACTGTATGGGCATCAGAATCAGTCAGGATTCAATCAGAGAAGCAGAATGACTAGGGAAGATAGAAAGATGACAGATGACATAGATAGATAATAGATAGGGACAAACATTTGGCTACTTCAAAAGATTTGTGGAAAATGCAATTCAAAGGCATTTATTTTGGTGCAAAAAATTTTGCAATCCATGTATAGATTGTCATAATACAAATTTTCCATGAACTTTTTGAAGACCCCTTGTCTGTATGATTTCACAAATTTTTGTCCCAAAATAAACTTACCTTTTTATTGCCATTTTCCACGAACTTTTTAAAATGCTCTCATGTATGTGTGTGCATATATATATATATATATATATATATATGTAACTCACGGATGCAAGGATAAATGTAGATAAAGATTGGATTTTTTTTTCAAACAGGGATTTGACATTACAAAATTGTGGGAGCTGGTCTCTATAAGACATGTCTTTGCATGTGATATTGGAGCTTGAAATCTGCCAAGTGACCATTTGGGAAGGGAAGATCGGGGAAAAGGACTAGTTAGGATCCCCTAAGTACCACTGAAAATCACGACCCTCATGAGGTGGGTGTCCTGCAACAGCTAGTCTTCATTACAGAGTTAAACACACGTCTGGTCCAGGAGTCAGGGAGACTGAGGCAGAGTCTCTCCCCTTTATCCAAACAAGCCCAGGGAAGGGCTTGCAAGTCCAACGTCTGCCTCACACTGAGCCAACAGGCAGCTGGCCCAGCACAGCAGTGGCCACATGAGTGAGCCAATTTCCCTCTACCCTTTAAATCACCACAGGACTCTTGTGGCCCACCTTAATGGAAAACATACAAGAAAGGGAATTTTGAAAAATCCAGTTAGCCTGCTCAGGGTGACATATTTAAGGCCACCAAAACCAAGTATAACTTTTATGGTCTTGGACAAGAGGCTTAACTTCTTAGAGACAGCCTTCTCTTCTGTAAGATGGTAAGAAAAGCAACACATTCTTATGAATTATGCCTGTTGAGGTCTTAGCACTCAACTATATGCTTGGCATAGGTCCTGCCAATAATCTTACTATTTATATCTGAAATCAGCCTCAGTGCTTCCATCTCTACTATCAATGTACTAGTTTAGAGCCTGCATCATCCTTTACAGCCTGCCACAAAAACTTCCAGCTTCAGGCTTGTTTCTTCAATGGCATATAAATTTACATGAGATCACAATGATCTAGCTGAAAAAAAAAAAAAAAAGGAAAAGGCAAATTTAACAAGTCACTCCTGAGATTACAACTGGCTTTTCAGCTTCTTTGAAGGTCATGTTCCTTCCTGATCAAGACTCTGTCCCGGGGCCGGCGCTGTGGCGCAGTAGGTTAACGCCCTGGCCTGAAGCGCCAGCATCCCATATGGGCTCCAGTTCTAGTCCCGGCTACTCCTCTTCCAATCCAACTCTCCACTACAGCCTGGGAAAGCAGTAGAAGATGGCCCAAGTCCTTGGGCCCCTGAGCCCATGTGGGAAACCTAGAAGAAGCTCCTGGCTCCTGGCTGCCGATCAGCACAGCTCCAGCCGTTGTGGCCATCTGTGGAGTGAACCATAGGACGGATGGTTCTCTCTGCCTCTCTTCTCTCTATAACTCTGACTTTCAAATAATAAATAAGTCTTAATAAAATTTATTAAGAGTTTTATTTTAAATGGCTTATAGATAAGATTGTCCATAAATTTAAGCTGCTAAAATCAATCAAAGATACATTTTAATTTGTGGGACCTGAATCTGTGTATCATATGTTTTAGACTTGTTGGTAGAAAGAAACTAAAAACGTTTTAGATGGTTGTGCTTAAGTTTACTGGCTAAACAAACTACACCATGTTACATATTTAAGAGGTGTTTCCAAATACATGATTCTTAAAATTTATAGAAGGCATTGGACCTTCTGGTAAATGTTTTCTTAAGTTGTTATCTAATGGTTGAAATGGTTTGCTAAGTATTCATGTGATATTGCTATTGTCAGCAAGCGATCTAGGACTTGCTCCCTCATTTCTCTATTCTAAGCCCAACTTGTTCTTTCATTTCTCTATTCTCTTCAAGGTAGGAAACTAATTCTATTATGAAGGAATCTGTAGGATGCACAATTTAATCTTTAGACCTTATAAAAGAGATGGCTAACATTTTTCTGCAATAGCATAGCCAAAATAAGAGGTTAAATAATAATCTCATAGCTAGATTCACTTCGCCATCAGCGAAGTATACAGTAAGTAGAAAAAACCTCCCTTTCAGACCAAAGGGAAAGAAAGTTTTAAAGTGAGAATATAATTTTCCTCATGGGCATTGTCTACCTTAGAAAAACTACTACAGAACATGCCTGTGACTATAGACTTGTAGTTCAGGCCACCGAAGATTAGAGATGGGACACAGGCACTCCCTTGACTTGCATCCTCTGGTCTGCTTTAACACAAACCAGGAGGAAAAGAAAGCTAGGCATCAGAAGCAATGGGTGGCAGGCCTATTCATGGCTGATCTGTGCAGTGATCTGCCCTCAAGGAGACCCAACAGGCCAGTCCACTGCAGTGGCTTTCAATGTGGTAAGCCTGGGCTTCAGCAGAAGTCAGCTTGTGAAGAGCCCTGGCAGCTCTGCCAAGAGTTGGATCACTGGAAATGGACCTGCCCTGGAGTCTAAGGATGCCCAGGTCAGAGCCACAGATCTTATTGGCTCTAAGCTGAAAAGCCCTTCACTCAGCCCAACTTCCAAAGTGACCACTGCAGCTGAGGGGATGGTCAAGTAGGGTCAGCAACATTGCAGGCAGAACTGTAAATTTCTTGTTAGAGATGCCCCCTGCCTTTACCTGGCCAGCTCTCCTCCCAGGCCAGCCAAGTAATGAAAGTCAACAGAGTGCCTTCCCCTAGGAGGTTCACACCTCCCTTAGGATATACCCCATGTGAAGAGATAGATAGGTCTGGGCCTCTGAATTTACAAGGCCTAAAGCCCACCAGATTATTATCAAGCCCCTTCTATCAGGTTCTATTTGCCTCTCAATCAGAAAACTTAATTGTAGCTTAGACAGCACCTTTCTTAGCTCCTCTAATAATGACTCTGTCCTTTGTTCTAGGCCCTGTCTAGTGCACTTGGGCCTCATTCCTTTGTAATCATAACCTCTACTCTACCTCCAATGGCTCTACTCCCAACCTGTGTGTACTGATGGTCCTCTTCCCCACTTAATGCTGTATAATTGTTCAAACCTGGTAAATGCCACTCTTAGGATCATTGGTTACTATCCTCACTCTGTCTTTTATGACCTTGTCTAAATATGATCAGAGTCGGCAAACTTGGAAGGCTTCCATAGCCTTGGCAACTCATGACGACAGCCTAGGATGGTTACTGGCGCCATAAACTAGAGTGTCAATTTGTTGGGTCAACAACAGGAGCCACTGTGCACTTGCTCCTCATGTGGGATCTCTGTCCTTAATGTGCTGTACATTGTGATTTAATGCTATAACTAGTACTCAAACAGTATGTTTCACTTTGTGTTTCTATGTGGGTGCAAACTGTTGAAATCTTTATACTAAATTGATCTTCTGTATATAAAGAGAATTGAAAATGAATCTTGATGCAAATGGAAGGGGAGAGGGAGCGGGAGAGGGGAGGGTTGTGGGTGGGAGGGAAGTTATGGGAGGGGGAAGCCATTGTAATCCATAAGCTGTACACTGGAAATTTATATTCATTAAATAAAAGTTAAAAAAAAATAAAAAAAAATATCACACAAAAAAAATAAGTCTTAAAAAAAAAAAAAAAAAGACTGTCCCATGTCTGGTCTCAGTGCACAGAACTAGATTAATCATGATCCTTGGTTCATGTCACAGTCTCAGCACTAGTCTTTGTATGACTTCTTTCCAGTTTTTTTACTCATTTACTTACTTGAGAGACAAACAGATAGACAGGTAGACAGAGCTCCCACCTATTGGCTCACTGCCCAAATGCCTACACTGGCTGGGTCTGGGCCAGAGTTAGAGCCCAGAGCAGGGAACTTAATCCAGTCTCTCCCATGGGTAGCAGGAACCCAAATACCTGAGCCTTCATATGCCTCCTAGGTATTGCATTAGCAGGAAGCTGGAGTCAGGAGCTAGAGCCAGGGATTGAACCCAGACACTCTGGTATGGGTTACATTTGTCTTAACTGCTAGGCTAAACATCCACTCTTATTTATTTATTTTTAGTTTTAAAAAATTATCTATATAAAGAAATAGATTTCATATGTACAGTTTTAAATAACATAATAAGGGGCCGGCACCGCGGTGTAGTGGGCTAAGCCTCCACCTGAGGCACAAGCTTCCCATGTGGGTGCTGGTTCATGTTTCAGCTACTCCTCTTCTGTGCTCTGCTCATGGCCTGGGAAAGCAGTGGAAGATGGCCCAAGTGGCTGGCCCCCTGTAACCATGTGGGAGATCTGGAAGAAGCTCCTGGCTCCTAGCTTTGGGTCAGATCAGGCCATTGTGGCCATTTGGGGAGCGAACCAGCAGACAGAAGACCTTTCATCTGTCTCTCCCTCTGTCTGTAACTCTACCTCTCAGATAAATAAAAAAATATTTTTAAAAAGAGTATGATAATAATTGATCTCCCTTGCAAGAATAAACACTGACAGTATTGTCCCTTTATGCTCCTGGCCATTACATCCTCCTGCCTCCCCCAACAATGGGTGACCACCATAAAGCCACTTGGAAAATATGGCTCTGGACCTTTGCTCAACCTGTCTCTGACCTCCTGCTCATCCCATTGGATGAGAGCTTGGAACAGCAGAAGATGCACATATAGACACACGCACGCACGCACGTGCACAAATACACACACCTAGAACTGTTACCTCAAACTACACAGAGTGAAGAAAGAGGAAGTCAAACTTGTGTTGCTTCTAGCCTTTGAATACACAAGAAATGTAGATCAGTTAGTGTCCTCGTTAATCAGATAGCTCATTCCTACCCCATGGACTAGAGTGAGAGGCCAAGACTGTGATTTTGGTCTTTGCTCATGGGAGCAGTCACTGGAAACTGCTCTACTGTTGCATATTGGGTGGATAGACCCTCTATCATTTCATGCAAGTTTATGTGTAAATGTACCTTTTTGGAGAAAATATCCAAAGCTTTCATCAAATTCTCAAGAGGATTCATGATCCCAGCATATTTTAGAATTATCCCATCTAAAACTCTGAGGGGGTGGGAAAACAATGGGACCCTGACTTTTGCCCAGGAGTTTGGGGAAAGGGGTGTTGAGAATGAAAAGCTAGAGAGCCCATCTCTACCTCTGGAACCTACAGATTAGACAAGCAGTGTGGCTGGCAGCCAGGGTCATGTGAGCCCACGAAGTGTCTTTGGACTCCCCTGCTACTGTATACAACTTTGCAAAAGGATCATGATTTAGTTTATAGCTTCTGATACACCTTCAGCAGACACTGTGTGCAATGAACTGCCTACTCCATTACACACAGCAGCCCTGGGAAGCTGCAGCTCGATTTCCAACCTGAACAGAGAGGACACTTCTTCTCCTCGTTCAGATGTGCTCTCAGACATGCCAGCCTCTGCATTCCTCATTCCTCATGCTCTGCCATGTGGCACATCATGTACTTCTGTCTCCTACGACAGACAAGTCTTCTAACGGATGTCACTATTATCTGTGTTCCTTCAGAGGGAAGGCATCTGGTATTTTTCTATCTTGTGCCCTGAAGTGGCTAACATACCAGGTGTGTTGAGTATATGTGTGTTAAGTGGTTATGTGGCTGGAGCTTCTGTACCTTCACGCAGAAACAACATACTTCTGAACACGCAAGACACACCTGGGTGGGACCCCCCAGTGTGTTCTTCCCAGCAGCAACCCTGTTAACTGGATAGAATCAGAGCAGCCCATCTCTCTCTTTCTCTCCCCTACCTCCCAACTCCCCTCCCCTGGCCTCAGGCTTTTCTCATTCACAAAACATCAGACCTTCAGTGGAGAGTGTGGAGCTGAGAGAGTTAATAACAAAGAAGAGTGTTTTGAATAACGGGGTAAGAGGAAAGAGAGGGATTTATTGAGGAAAGGATGTAACAAAAGTACTGGCGACTACGGGTAAGTTCTAGAAGGAGCTAATCACCTGAGCAGTGGACCAAGGACCCAAATGTTGCTCTCTGGGGACTTTGGACATTCAATGTGCTGAATACTTTGCTCCTGACTATGGATAAAATTCAGTCCTGACCTTGTGAAGTTTATCATCTTGGCTCACAATGCCTAAGTGACTTGCTCCAGATTATGAGATTAAGATGACACAGGCCAGACGCAAGTCCTGGTCTCCATGTCTGTTCAGCAACAACAACTGTAGAACATGTTCTAAAAAATAACCAGGGTGGGTGTTTGGCACAGTGGTTAAGATGCTGCTTGGGGTGCAGTATCTGAATTTGAATCCTGGCTCTGCTTTTGATTCCAGGCTCCTTCTAATGTGCTTGGAGACTGAAGGTGATTGTTCAAGTACTTGGGTCTCTGCCACCCACATGGGAGACCCAGACTGAGTTCTAGGTTCCTACCCTTGGTCTGGCCCAGCCTCAGCTTCTGTGAGTACTTGGGGAGTGGACCAGCAATAGAAGATCTCTATCTTTGTTTCTGCTTCCCTAATAAATAACAATAAACTTTTTTTTAAGAAAAGAAAGATGTGTTCTTTTCAAACAAAAGCAAAGACTAAACCTAACCAACCTCTCCATGGCTGCAGGAACCACATCACCCTGGCCACTCCTTACCTTCTTACAGTTCCAGATAGCTGTCAGCTTCATTACTCTCTGATTCACTCCTCCACTTGAGTTCTCAGTCCAGTAGGATGTAGTATGGTACCTAAAAGACTTCTTTCTTGAGTTAGGTTGGATTCCTATGATGCCCACAGATATTCTGATAAATGTCTGGTCCCCACAGGAAGGCAACCATTAAGCAATTTCATGAATATTTCTCCAGGAAGAAAATGTGCAGGATCATTTTCAATTTGACCTGTCAGGTTGAGGACACGTTTAGACCTGAGCACGTTTAGACCAGATGCCTTTCCCACCTTCACAAGCATCACATCTGTAGAGTGATGAATCTGGATCATTCTGGAATGGGACTGAGGCTGGACAGAGCTGCGGGCAGAGCTCTACTTGGCTGTGGGAGCTGGGGTCCAATCAGACTCCAGCAGACACTGAGTGTCCCTTTGCGTATGTACCCTAACCTAAAAGGGTTCAATAATATCAGCAGTGATGAAACTGCTCTTAGAGCCCTAGAACACTTTCTTCAAAAGAAAAACAATCTCAAGAGGGATAAACAGAAAAAAGCAAATAGCAAGCAAGATCCTCTGGTTGCAAAAGCACTTGAGCTTTGAAACAGGCCTAGAATTCTCCCCTGTTCAGCCAGATAATCCTGATGGACTCTCTAAGACTACACACAGCAGAGCTTAGACAAGGTTGGGCAAGGCCATCAAGGATATTTCTTTCCTCCTAGACATTCTACATTCAGAATGCAAAGCCCTTATCTGTTATTAAGTCTCGTGGTTACTAATCGCTCTTACCACCTGTCAAAAACTCTTCCTTGAATTGAAATTTTTGCTGAAATTTGCCAAATATGACCCATTTTAGTAATGGGATGAGCTTGTTAAGATCATATTCTCTAAAAAATATCAAAACAAAATTTGGAATTCAGTACTCATCTTGCAAACACAAATAATTACAAGAGCCAGGCAGATTCAAAACAAATGAACAAACAACAATGAAACCAAAACAGGTGACTGAGCCCTGTCCCTTTGAGCACACTCCGTGTCAGTAGGTTGGGGTAGGCTCTGATAGGTGTACCTTTCATAAGGTGATTATAATATGCACTGAGATATGGGAGTCACAATCCTTCAACATAAGAGCACCTTAGGCAACTCTTCCTTAAAGGGAGTCTCTTTGGCTAACCTCCACCCACCCTCACCTGAGTCCCCCTTCATGGGCTCTATCCATCATCTGTTTAACTCCATCTCTGGACAGATCACACTGTGCTGTAACTATGGATCCACATGTCTCCTTGCTTTCCCTCCAGGAAAGCCAGAAGCTCCTGGAGGATAAAAATGTGCCATTCATTTCTGTATCTTCAATGCCATAGCCTCTGGATTCAAAAGTGCTAAGAGCCCCTCAAAGAGTTTGCAACATCGGAATTCAAACCTAAGGAAGTTTAAATAAGGACACAAAACTGAGAATCAGGGGCCAGCACCATGGCACAGCAGGTTAACGCCCTTGCCTGAAGCGTTGGCATCCCATATGGGCGTCGGTTCCAGACCTGGCAGCTCCACTTCCAATCCAGCTCTCTGCTATGGCCTGGGAAGGCAGCAGAAGATGGCCCAAGTCCTTGGACCCCTGCACCCACATGGGAGACCCAGAAGGAGCTCCTGGCTCCTGGCTTTGGATCGGTGCGGCTTTAGCTGTTGCTGCCAATTGGGGAGTGAACCATCAGATGGAAGACCTCTCTCTCGCTCTTGCTCTCACTTTCTCTCTGCCTCTCCTCTCTCTATATAACCCTGACTTTTAAATAAATAAATAAATCTTTAAAAAAAGAATAAAAAAAAACCCTGAGAATCAGGGGACCCATGCTGTGGCACAGTAGGTTAATTCTCCGCCTGTGGTGCTTGCATCCCAATGAGTGCCAGTTCTAGTCCAGGCTGCTCATGTTCCAAGCCAGCTCTCCGCTATGGCCTGGGAAAGCAATAGAAGATAGCCCAACTGCTTGGGACCCTGCACCCATGTGGGAGACCCGGAAGAAGCTCCTGGCTTTGGATCAGCACAGCTCTGGCCATTGCAGCTATCTAGGGAGTGAACCAGAGGATGGAAGACCTTTCTCTCTGTCTCTTCCTCTCACTATCTATATCTCTACCTCTCAAATAATTAAATAAAATCTTTTTTTAAAAAAATTGAGAATCAGCCTATCATAGGAGTACCATGTACATCATTGATAGTATGGGAGTAATAGCTAACATTTACTGAGCACACAAAGTTAAGTAACTTGACCAAGGTCACACAGCTAATAGATAACAGAGTATGGGGCCAGTGTTGTGGCTCCACAGATTAAGCTGCCGCTTACAATGCTGGCATCCCATATCGGAGGGCTGGTTCAAGTACCAGCTGCTCAATTCTCATTCAGCTTCCTGCTAATGTGCCAAGGAAGACAGTGCAATGGACAATGGTCCAACTACTTGGGCCCCTGCCACCCATGTGGGAGACCAGGATGGAGTTCCTGGCTCCCGGTTTCTGCCTGGCCCAGACCTGGCTGTCATGGCATTTGGGGAGTAAATCAGTGGGCGAGATCTCTCTCTCTCGATCTCTCTCTCTCGATCTCTCTCTCTCTCTCTCCCCCTACCTTTCAAATAAGTAAATAAATCTTTTTTTTTAAATCAATGCAGTCTGAATATGAAACCAGGCATCTGTCCTAAAGCTAGGGCTCCTAATGCTGACTTTTATCTGTATTAAGAGATTAGAGGGTGAGGGGATGGCGCCATGGCTCACTTGGTTAATCCTCTGCCTGCAGCACCAGCATCCCATATGGGCGCTGGGTTTTAGTCCCGGTTGCTCCTCTTCCAGTCCAGTTCTCTGCTGTGGCCCAAGAAGGCAGTGGAGGATGGCCCAAGTGCTTGGGCCTCTGCACCTGCATGGGAGACCAGGAAGAAACACCTGGCTCCTGGCTTCAGCTCGGTGCAGCACCAGCCATGGTGGCCATTTGAGGAGTAAACCAACAGAAAGAAGACCTTTCTCTATGTCTCTCTCTCTCACTGTCTATAACTCTATCTATCAAATAAAAAAGATTAAAAAGAGATTAGAGGGTAAAGAGACCCCGAGGGGTTGACAAACTACTGAAAGGAAGAAGTGGAGTTGTGTCAGGAATGATGACTTAGAGAAAGTGGAAGTGTGGAAGAAAGAATGTGGTCTCGTGCAAAGAATATCTGGTCTTGTCCCCAGCTACTGGGTGGTACCCTCTAAACTCTTGGAATGTCCCAAGTGAAAGGAGCATCTTTGTTCTTCATCATGGATACCTGAGACCACACCTGGTCATTTACACTAATGAAGTGGCTTATGGTGGGCACCTCAAGCCACATGACATCAGCCCCAACTCTGGGGAAGGGAGGCTGGAGATTGAGCTCAAGCACATGGAAAAATAATCAATCATGCCTACATAATGACACCTCAATGAAAACTCTGAACCCTGAGGCTGCTGTTGTGGTGCAGTGGGTTAAGCTGCTGCTTGCTACACCAGCATCCCATGTCCAAGTACCAGTTCAAGTCCTGACTGCTCCACTTAAAAAAAAAAAAAGATTTATTTATTTGAAAGAGTTAAGAGAGAAGGAGAGACATAGCTAGAGATCTTCCATCTGCTAATTCACTTCTCAGATAGCTGCAATGGCCAGGGCTGGGCCAGGCAGAAGCCAGAGGCAGGAGCTTCATCCAGATTGCCCATGTTAGTGCAGGAACCCAAGGCTTGAGGCATCTTCTGCTGCTTTTCCCAGGCCGTTAACAGGGAGCTGGATAGGAACTGGAGAAGCCAAGACATGAACCAGCACCCATATAGGATGCTAGCATTGCAGGCGGCAGCTTTACTTTCTGTGCCACAGAGCTGGTTGGCTGCTTTACTTCCCATCCAACCTCTAACTAACATGCCCAGGAAAACAACAGAAGGTGGTCCAAGTACTTAGCTCCCTTTCACCCCCTTGGGAGATCTGAATTAAATTTCCAGTTCCTGACTTCAGCTAGGCTGGGACTCAGGTGGCATTTCCTTATGTCTTCTACCTGGAGTTAGGCAGCCTGCAAAAACAAGGCACTATTCTCCAAACTGTGAAGTGTAACCATGATTTCTGACCCTAACTTCAAGGATCCAGTTTAAAAATGTAGAGGGAAGACACCATGGAAGAGCACTCATTTCTGACATCAGCTGCAAGTTCAGGGGTTTTTCCAAAGCCTCCTTAGGTTTGATTTTATACCCAGACTCACAACACTTACTGAAAACTATCACACTTCCAGTTATAGTTTAGTATAGATTAGAACCAGCCATGAGCCATGTAGGGCAGAGACCAGGAGGGGCTTGGAGGTGAAGTGGCTGTGTTTTCAGGATGTGAGACTCTTCTGGCATCTCTGTGTGGCCATGTGTGCATAGCATTATTTATTTGAAAGGTCAAGCAACAGAGAGAGAAAGAAATGGAAAGATAAAGAGAGAGCTCTTCCATTTGCTGGTTCACTCCACAAATGGCCACAACAGCCAGGACTGGGATAAGCTGTGGACAGAAGAGGCTGCCTCACCCACTAAGGTCTCCATTAGCTCCGTCTGAGAGAGTTCTCCTGCTTGGATGCTGGGGCTCACAGTTGGTGTATATGATAACACTATGAGACTGTTAACTGAGGTCCTACATACCTGGCATTTGTATGTTTCCTTTCACAGCACAGTTGTCACATTATTGAAATAACACTTTGTGTTCATTCATCCTTTCTAGTTCTCAGATATCCTCTCAACTGTGGCTCTTTTCCTCACAACTTGCCTAGGAAAGGAGAGACAGGCTTCTTAGGTGATTGATTGTTCAGAGGAGAGGCACGATGCAACTTGCTCAGGAGCCATAAAGTGACAGCCAGAACTGGACCCCAAACTCTCAACCCAGGATTCCTTTGAAGTCTTCTAGCAGCCAAGAAGAAAGCCTGAAATTCTCCATTCTCTTTCTCCATAGGCATGCTCAAGGCCTCCTATGACTCTCAGAACTGCTTCAAAGGAATGAAACATTGATAGAGTAAGAGCAAAACTGAGAGAATGTCAAACCAACTCCATGTTTGCAGTAACTATCATGTACGCTCTAATGACCCAAGAAGCTTCCTTCCCCCTCTGAAGTGGGCACTGTCAATGCTCTTCTAAGATCCTTTGGGACCCCTTTCTCTGCAAGACCTTCCCTTGAGCTTCAGCATACTCCTCTAACAGCTTGTCGATAGGGCTCTTGCCCAGAGTAGTATCCTGGTTTCAGAGCCACACCACCCAGAGGTAGGGCAGCCCTGAGCAGTGATAGATGCCCTTTGCAGAACTTACTCTGGCTTCAATGTCTTCCTCTTCTCCAACTCCCCTTCCTCAATAAACGACTCACACACAGATCTCAGCCTCTGCCTACTGAAACACAACCCAAGACACTTCCTAATTACTGCCTGATGCGTAGTTAGGGTCACAGGTTATTGGAGTCACAGAATGCTCAAGTTAGTCCCCCTGGGGAAAGATCCCATGAAACACCAAAATGTCTGATGGGAAAAAGACCTCTGAGCTGCGAAATCTGGGTATTTAGACCTCACAGGCCATCTGGACCGTCCCATCTACAATGCGTATGGGGCAAGAGAAGGACAGGGTGGAAAGAGTCACGTCATCCCAGTACGTTCATTGTGAGCTCAGCGTAGGAACAGCATGGGAAACGGCATGGGACACAGGCCTGATGCGCAGTGGGAGCCTCACAAATGATAGAAGGTAAACACAACCTCCCCAAGTCAGTGCATTTCTCTTACACATATGTGAGAGAATCACATGCCATATATTACTTTGTAATGCACGTGTGTGTGTGTGTTTCCTGTTCCCTGTAAGTCTCTTTTTTTAACTTTTATTTAATAAATATAAATTTCCAAAGTACAGTTTATGGATTACAATGGCTTTTTCCCCTACAACCTCCCCCCCACCCGCACCTCTCCCATCTCCCACTCCCTCTCCCATTCCATTTGCATCAAGATTCACTTTCAATTCTCTTTATATACAGAATATCAATTTAGTATAAATTAAGTAAATATTTCAACAGTTTGCACCCACACAGAAACACAAAGTGTAAAATACTGTTTGAGTACTAGTTATAGCATTAATTCACATTGTACAACACATTAAGGACAGAGATCCTACATGAGGAGTAAGTGCACAGTGACTCCTGTTGTTGACTTAGCAAATTGACACTCTTGTTTATGGCGTCAGTAATCACCCTAGGCTCTTGTCATGAATTGCCAAGGCTATGGAAGCATTTTGAGTTCACTGACTCCGATCTTACTTAGACAAGGTCATAGTCAAAGTGGAAGTTCTCTCCTCCCTTTAGAGAAATGTACCTCCTTCTTTGATGGCCTGTTCTTTCCACTGGGATCTCACTCACAGAGATCTTTCATTTAGGTCACTTTTTTTTTTTTTTTTTTTTTGCCATAGTGTCTTGGCTTTCCATGCCTAAAATACTCTCATGTAAGTCTCTTAAGGGCAGCAAATTTACACTTCTTCATCTTCATATCCACAGTGCCTAGCATAATACTCACTACATGATAAATGTTTCTAGAATGAAGCTTACCATTTGGGGGCCAGAGTTGTGGCACAGTGGGTAAACCTGCTGCTTGCAACAACAGCAACCCATATCAGAGTGCTGGTTCAATTCAGTTTCCTGCTAATGTACCTGGGAACACAGCAGATGATGGTCCAAGTTCTTGGGTCCCTACCACCCATGTAGGAGACTAGGCTGGAACTCCTGTATCCTGCCTTTGGCCTGGCCCACTCCCAGTTGTTGTGGTCATTTGAAGAATGAATAGAAGGAAGATATCTCTATCTATCTATCTATCTATCTATCTATCTATCTATCTTCATCATAGTCATCATCATCAATCTCTGTCTCTATCTCTCTGCCTCCCTACCCCTCAAATAAATAATTTTCTTTTTACTTCATAACCATGCAAAAAGCTAAACAAGGCAGGCCTGAGACAGCCATCCTTAGAAAGTCTGCTTGTGAGGTTGGTCTTCAGCTGGTAAGAAGTTCCTTTCATAGATACAAAACCCTCTCTAATTGTTCAGAGTGGTTCACAGAGCCTACACAGTGAGAATCATACAATGTATGCTGGATACCTGCTTTCTCCAGGGAGAGTGGAATTTTAATACATGCCAGGCAGAATGTGCAGGCCCCCGTAAATCATGGGCAAGGAATCTCTACTGAACTTCCCTGGGCAGAAACATCGCACACAGGTCTCTGTGTTTTAATTGCTCAGAGGAGGCTCTAGGAATGGTCCTCAAAATGTTCATGGAAAATGCTTACTATTTTAAAAACTATGCATGAATTTCAAAAATATTTTCTACCAAAATAGTTTAAATTAATTTAATTTAATTGGTAGGCAGAGAAACAGACACACAGAGAGAAAGATGGAGGAATCTCACCTGCTGGTTAACTCCCCAAATGTCTACAACAGCCGAGGCTAGACCAGGCAAAAGCTGGGAGCCAGGAGCCCAATCCAGATCTCCCACCTGGGTGACAGTGACACAAGTAATTGAGCCACTATCTTCTTCTCTCGCGATGTGTATTAGCAGGAAACTGGAATGAGGAGCAGAGCTAGGACTCGCACTCAGGTTCTCTGATATGGGATGTAGGCATCCCAACCAGCGTCTTCACCACTGTACCAAACACCCACCCTAAATTTGTCTTTTAATCTTATTTTTTTCTCCTTTTTGAAGTGCCTTTATATGTGACCCCCTCAGTGGCGGGAGAGAGAGAGCACTAGGAAGCCTGGGCAAAGATTCTCTCCCTGTCAAATCCACCCATGCCTTTTCCCATATGATTCTCCATGTATCCTACCAATCTTATTGTGGTTAAACTCAGCCATGCCTATAACTATATGCCAAGTCCTGTGAGTAGTTTTAGGAAATTTCCAAACATGGGGGGTGGTCTTGTCAACCCCAGCAGAGTTACCAACCCTTTAAAATAAGGAAATTTTACATAAAAATATGAATTTCTGATTTTTCATGAAAAAGCAAGAGTTCTGGCAAGCCCACGTCTTTATTGTCACTGCACATGGCCTCTCCAGTTCCACAGCCCCCATTCAGGTTGCTCAACTCTCCATTATCTGCTTGGCATCTGAGTTTTAGAGCCTTGAGCAGGAAGAGGGTCGTCTTGACAGGTACTTCAGAAATGCAGAAAATTCCTGAGGCTGTGTTCATTAACAGAAATCAATCCACAGTTCATTAAAAGTCCCCAGGGATGTCAAGTCCAACAGATTCAGCAAATATTTACCAAGAATGCAGGTTTATCAAGCCTTGTGATAAAGATATGAATGACCATACTACTACTTACAGCACACCTGCTCTTGCCAGGCTTTGTGTAATCTGAATCTCAACAACACCTATGAGGCAGACCTGATTGCTGTTCCCCAAGGCCTTTATCTGTGATGACTGGGTGCCTATAGCAGGTGCATGAACAATGCTAGGTAGTAGAAACAGAAGGAAAAATAAAGCAAAGTCCCTGCTTGCGTAGCTTGACTTTTTTTAATCAACAAAGGCAACAAACTAATCAACAAATGCACAAACTTTATGTATGTAAGGCAATGATAAATACTGTGAAGTGTAATCAAGCCAGCAGGGGGTGCCAGAGAGGGAGGGACCTGAGGCTGTGTGGCCAGGAAGGACCTCACTGAAGAAGTAACATTTGAGCAGGGATGTGAAAAAGCTAAGAGTGGGAGCCATTCAAAAGTCTAAAGAAACAGCTTCCAGGTTAGAAAAGGCACGGGAAAATGTCCTGAGGTAGAAATGGGCTTGCTCAGCAAGAGGTCAGAGAGATCTGCAGGAGCCGGATCATGAGGGTCCTCCAGACCACGGAGGGGACTTTTGGATCTTGTTCGGGGAGAGAAGGAAAAATGCCGGAGGGTTTGGGTAGGATGTAAAAGCACAGGGGGAAACTGAGGCTCAGAGGCAGTACTTAACCTTGTCCATAAGCACCAGCATCAGAATTCAGCCCCATGTCTACCTGACTCCAAGGGGAGTCCCCTGTCCATGCCATTGCAAATGCATGGCAAGCAGCCATTTCTCCTCTCACTGAGTTTCTCTTCCCACTAAGAATTTCCCAACTTGGTCTCCCTTTACCCTGAGACTCACTCTCATAATATCACAAGGAGCTTCCTAGCCTGAAAATGGGACATCTATTACATTCAGCTCTTTGCCCAGACCTTAATGAGCATGAAAAATCAGTGTTGCAGGTAGGTGCCTGTACCACATAACTCATTTGTGACAACTTGGACATAAATGCAGTTTTTGTCCAGTTAATCATTTGAAGACCACACATATGCCTGCAATTTAAAAGAATGCAAACGCTGGCGCCGCGGCTCACTTGGCTAATCCTCCACCTGCGGCACCGCCACCCCGAGTTCTAGTCCCAGTCCCGGTTGGGCGCCGGATTCTATCCCGGTTGCCCCTCTTCCAGGCCAGCTCTCTGCTGTGGCCCGGGAAGGCAGTGGAAGATGGCCCAAGTGCTTGGGCCCTGCACCCACATGGGAGACCAGGAGGAAGCACCTGGCTCCTGGCTTTGGATCAGCACGGTGTGCCGGCCGCAGCGGCCATTGGAGGGTGAACCAACGGAAAGGAAGACCTTTATCTCTCTCTTTCTCTCTCTCTCTCTCTCTCTCACTGTCTAACTCTGCCTGTCAAAAAACAAAATAAATAAAGAATGCAAAAAGAAATCCTTATTTAAGGGAAAAAATCTTGTCATACAAAGGATTCCTCTTTTTTCCTCCAGAATTATGGTTTCTATACATCACGTTTTCTCAAAGCAGTGGACTCCTGAATGACCACTGTCAACATCATTGCAATATTATCACCATCAAGATATATAATGTTAAGTATAATCAAATGTTCCCTGAACCTACAACCATGAATGGAACTGGCCCATGAAGTCTCAGAATTAACACAATTTCTTTAGAATTGCAATTCTCTCCATATTGCCATATTACAACAGTCCCCTGAAACACTGAGACCCTGGGACACTGGATTTTTTTCATCCTCTATCTGAATTTTATTTGGCCAAACAGAGCCAGCCTCAAGTTCCCAGAGGACTCCCACAGGAAGCAAATGTAGGTGTGTTCTGAGCGAGCTGATGATCAAAGAGAGGAGCCAACTTTTGTGCCAGCAACTCTTGATTATTCAGGGGCCGATGATCCAATTTGTGGATTAGCTGGGCCTCTTGGCCTTTCCTGATTTCACTGATCATTAGCCCATGGCCCCCTCGGGCCAAGAAGATAAAAGGAACACCAGGCAATGCGGTCCAGTGACTTCTTGGCCGATCTGGTAAAAGGGGGCAGGGCTGGAGGCAGTCGTTTGCAATGGGGAAAATGAGGTTTGGGGATTATCCGGATTTCAATGAGCAGGCTTCTCCATAGCTTCCTCACCCACCCCCACCCCCCTCAGCCTGAGCCCCTAACACTGAGGAACAGACAGTTCACCTTGGATGGAGTGGGCCATAGAAACAGATCAGCAGATTTCAAATGGGAAATTTCAAGTACCTGCAGGGTCGGGGAATGAAGTCAAAGGGTTGGAGATGCTCAGACATCAGGCCCGCAGCACTTCTGCAGGGAGCATCAGGCTGAGCGTGAGCACAGGGGAGGCTGTGAGGTTTTCTGCAGACTGGTTTTACACCCTCCAGTTGCAACAACACTTCTCTCTCTCTCTCTCTCTCTCTCTTTTTTCTTTTAAGATTTATTTATTTATTTGAAAGGTAGAGTTACACAGAGAGAGAGGAGAGGTGGGGGGGGAGGTCTTCCTTCTGATGGTTCACTCCCCAATTGGCTGCAACAGCCAGAGCTGCACCGATCTGAAGCCAGGAGCCAGGAGCTTCCTCTAGGTCTCCCAAGCAGGTACAGGAGTCCAAGGACTTGGGCCATCTTCTACTGCTATCCCAGGACATAGCAGAGAGCTGGATCAGAAGTGAGCAGCTGGATCTCGAACCGGCACCCATATGGGATGCTGGCGCTTCAGGCCAGTGAGTTACCCCACTGTGCCACAGTGCCGGCCCCAGCAACACTTCGAGTCCTAGGAAGGGCCCATCCTCTTGCACTGCACTTTCCAGGATTCCCAGTTGTGAAGGGGAAGAGGCTACAAGGAGAAGATAGGAAAGAGAGGGTGGAGGAGGAAGAGAAGAAAGATAAGACAAAGAAAGCAAGAGAGAGAGTGGACCTGCTTTCATTTCAAAAGGAAATTCTAGAACAGTGCTTCCTGATGGCAGGAGCAGACTGGTAACCCAGTGCCATGGCAATCAGAAACTCAGCTTCCCAGCAAGGTCAAGCCATCAGAAAAGTGAAACAGAGAGGCGGGTCTGCCACTTGGCCTCTGCAGCTTTGGGCGAGTTACTCTCCAGTCTTCCATTCCCTCACAGGAGCAGTCAGGATAACAAGTCTGAAAATTGCTTCTGACGGCCAAGGGAGAGAACTGAGACTCCCAACTCCAGGACCCAGCCCAGTACAGGCCCACAGAAAGCACTGGGCAGGGGGGATGGACAGAGTCTGGGACGGGCAGGTGAGCCTTAGCCACAGCCACCTGCTCCATCAGTCCTGGTGTTTTCAGTCCTTCTCAGCAGTAAGGCACAAGGACACCTCTGGGCTCGCTGATGAACTTTCCTAGACCCACAGTGAAGTTACAGGAGTCTGGTTCTGTGGATTTTGTCACCCAGGTCCTGGACTACCCTGGCTCATCCTGTGATCCCTTAACCACGTTGCTTTTCTGTAAAGGGAGCAAGAGCTCCTCCTTCACCCACAGGGAGCTGAACATTGAAAAGTCCCATAAGGGAAAATAGAAAGTGTAAAGGAGAAATTTGTTTTTTTAGTTACTCAGAAAGACTTCCTAATTTTCAAAATTTTAGCAAATATTTCTCTCTGGGAGTTCTGTTTCTAGACACGAGGCTAACAAAGGAGTCAGATACCCAGAATAGGAGGGGGTACACACAGACAGGAACCCTTCCTTGTCCTCAAGTGTAAGGAAGGACAGGTAGTCCTTACCGGGCACTCACTGCCCATCACTCCGCATGCAGCTGTGGCAGGGCTGGAATCCGGGTGCACAGGTGAAGTCCACATATTCCCCAACCCAAGACACAAGGGTCTGGAGCTTCTATTCTGACATTTTGGCCTCAGAATCCCTGTACACTTTGGAATTATTAGATGGGTTATGTCTACTTCTATTATCACATCAGAAATCCAAACAAAAATTGTAAACACAAGAACATGCAAACACACGGTCATTCAGCCATCAGAGGGATTTCATCTTCACAGGCCATGCAGCCTCTGGAAGATTCCCCCACATCCTCATGGGAGAATGAAAGTGAAAAAAGAAATATAATCTTGGCATCAGCATAGCCATAGTTCTGACCTCACAGACCCCCTGAAAAAGTCTTAGGGACCTCCAGAATTCCTCACAACTTCATTTTAAGAACAACTTCTCTGGAATTGTTGTGTGCCTACAACTGCATATGCCTACAACCCCAGGAACTGTGTTACATGCAGAGTCTCTGAGTCAGCGGATCTGAGCAGGGGACCAAGACTGCCTTGATGACTGAGCTCCAGGTGAGACTGATGCACTTTGTGTAGCAGGGCCACAGAGATCAGAGGAAGAGAAACTCACTTTTGGCTACAGGGATTAATAAAAGAGGACTTTGCAAGGTGGGCAATTTAATGTCATATACTGGACATAGGCAGAACATTCCAAATGGAAGAGATGACATAAGCAAAGGTATAAATGTAGGAAAACATAAGTTTGGCCAAAGTATAGGTCCATAAACCGCACCCCTACAAGTGGCGCCATGGCTCAACCTTAAGACTATAGGAATGTGTGTGGCTTCTGGACCAGACAGAGGCGGCAGTGGCTTAGCATCTCAGGCCAAGGGATAGTACATCCATACTCACTCACCGCTGTCATCAAGAAGCATCTATCAAGCACCCGCAAGAAACAAAGGAATCCTGTTGATGTTGGCAAGCCTCGCATTCCCATCATTCATTCTCACTTCAGTTTTCCCTTGGGAATCAGTATTACTTTCCCACACTCAGTCTCAGCAATTTCCTTTGGGTGGGATTGACCCAGGGGAGTGTATGTTCCAGGTCTGGCTAATCACAGCACAACTTGCCTCTGGCCATAGTGATTGGTTCAAGAATGGTCACAAGTCCCAGCAAGCCAATGAGGGCTTTCCCAGGATTCCTCCTGGTTTTACAGAGACAACATGGGGAGACCTCCTAGACAGAGAGGCCTGAGGAGTCCCAGATGTTAGGTTCTTTCCAGCCCAGGCTCCAAAAACATGAAAGAAGCTTCCTAGAGAACCCCAGCCTAAGGCCCTCTGCCCACAATTGACTAAGGAATCCAAAGCAAAAATGTCTAGCCAAACCCAGTTAAGTCTCCAAGTGAAAAGCAGCACAAATGTGCATTGCTGTAAGCCACTGTTTGGGGGTGGCTTATTAAGTAGCAGTAGATAACCAGGACTGGGTGTGTTTGCCTCACCTACGAATACCAGGACTGAAATACCAGGAAATGAATCAAAATGCAAGACAAGGGAGTCATTGGACACAAAACAAGTTTCCAAGTGTCTTTACCTGGAACCAACACATTATTTGTAGGTTTTGTCAACAGACTGTCACTGTGTGGCTGCCTCTGGTAACTGTCACCTTCCCAAGCATCTGCCACAAGGCCAGCCATCCTGTCGGACACATCAATGCCATATCTTACATGTGTACGGAAACACATCATTACCAGATGAGAAAACTGAGGTGTAGCAACAATAAGCATAGCTGGCAAATGAGGGAGCCAGGCCATGTGTCACAGGGAGAAAGAAAAGAGTGGTGAGGTTAGAAAACTTGATGAAAATTCTGGCTGTGGGGCGGGCACTTTGCCTAGCAGTTAAGATACCTGTGTTCCACATCGGAGAGCCTGGATTTCATACCTGGCTCTACTCCTAACTACAGCTTCCTTCTTTTGTAGATCGTGGGAGAGGTGACAGCTCAAGTAATTGGGTCCCTGGCACTCACGTGGAAGACCTAGATTGAGCTCCTGGCTCTCAGGCGCCACCCCAGCCCAGCCAGGTTACTGCAGTCATTAGGGGAGTGAACTGGCAGATGGGAGCAGCAGCTCCTTCTGTCTTTGTCTTTTTAAAAATCCTGACTGTGCCACTTGCTGGCTATGGAACTTGGAAAGGGCTTGAAACATGCTCAATGTTATTAATAGTCTCATCCCTGTAAGAGAATAAGAGACTCCTCCCCATTGCCCCCCAAGACAGTCAGGCCCTATGGGGCATGGGTAGCCTACAGGGAGCACTGGGAGCATCCCCTGAAGTTTCATTAATGAACTCTCCACAATGATGCAGAAACACTCCGCCACCCACCCCCCACTCCCAGCTCAGTTGCTTGTGAAATCCTTTTGGAGAGAGACATTTCTAGAAGTTTCTTCATGGTCCCACAGTGATGGCAGAGTATTACATCCACCTCAGCTGCTTGATAAACATTAGTCAACAGCTTGTCCCATTTCAGTCGGGACCTGCTGTCTCCCAAGGGGAGCCTATGGAAGGTCACAAAGGCCAACAGTTTCCTTTGATGACACAGACAATAAAAACACATGAGAATGATTGACAGGAGAGGGAGATTGTTGCCAACCTTGCATGATTTCCCTTGGCCTTCAAGAGCATGGGACTTGAGCTGATAGACCTGAATTCAAATTTTGAGCCAGCCTTCTAGGAACTGGAGGCTTTCAACCTCTGTAAGTCTCAGCTTTCTTATCTGGAAAGTGGGAATAACAATACCTACAAGTTTGTGGCGATGGAATGAGGCGTTTTATGCAAGGCATATATGGGGCAGGCTCTCCACAAGTAGAAAATAGCATTGTGATCATGAACTATGTATTTGGGCATAAAATTTCTGGCTTACTCACTTTCCATTCATTTTGTGGATTGAGTGAGAAGGAATGGAATGATGCTTTTGAAATATTAATAAGGTTCAATGCAAAGAAAATGTTTGGAAACTAGAATAATGTCTAAATCACATGCTGTAAGTATTCTTTTTGTTTGCTTGTGCAAAACAGAAGGCAGAATATAAGAAGAAATCGTTGGGACTTTGGAAGAAAGAGACACATCAATAATCCAACTCACCTGGAGCCAGAAAGAATCTTGGAGATTCTCTGATTCATTTGCTTTTTCAGGAGAGAAAAACCACAGCTTGGGTAAGGTCATAGGACCCAACGTGCAGAAACAGAAAGGGAACTCTGGACCTGAATGTCTGCTCCAGTGTCCTTTCTTCTACCTTCCATAATTCTGGCCTACTTTTCAGTGCATGATAATCCAGGTATCTGCCTTCTAGAACATATTTTTTAAAAGGAAATTTTATTTATTTATTTATTTATTTGAAAGGCAAAGTGACAGACAGGAGAGACAGAGAGAGATCTTCCATGTACTGCTTCATTCCCCAAATGACTGCAATGGCCAAGTCAAAGTCCAAAGGCTAGAACTCCGAACTAGCCTCCCACATGGGTGACAGGGCCCCAAGTACTTGGGCTATCTTCCTCTGCTTTCCCAGGCACATTAGCAGGAAGCTGGATTGAAAGTGGAGCAGCTGGGACTCAAACTGGTGCTCACAAGGGATGCTGGCATTGCAATTTGCAGCTTAATCTGCTGTGCCACAACACTAGCACCTTCCAGAACATTCTTAAGCACTCAATGGACTTAACTGAAAAGTAAATAAATGCCAGATCCATTTTAATTCTTGAGCATTTCCTCACTGTCTGGAGTAGCAGACAAAAATGCCTCTGGGATGTCTTCTTCTAATTTCCCTTCTTCATCATGGTGTAAAAATTGAAATGAGTGCTCTGGATGAGTAATGTGTCTTGGGGACACTCTGGTTCCTGCAGGCTGGCTCTCTGTCCTCCCCAGTCCAGAAGCACTGAACTCTGAGAGCCTGCCTTGGTGACTCCAGCAGAGGCTCAGCCGTGAGGCAGAACATCCTGCTTGACAAAGAAAATGCTTGGACATTGGGAGTAGGCTCATCAGAGTGGCTGGCTGGCCACCTCTGTTATGAAGGCTTTGATGTTTTAAACACTCTGCATGTACTGCTAGACTTGAATGTTTTTTCATCTCTCCCAAACAACAAGGCTGCCTTTTAGTCCCTGGTTACCCAGTCACCTCTGACCTGCCTCTTGGCTTTGCGTTCTCTGCCCCACTGCCATCAGTTCTTGCCAAATCATTCTTGGTCTCTGTTTCTCTGCCACTGGCCTGTGCACCTCATGCCCACCACAGCCTCACTACTGGGATCTCAGAATCCAGCATTCTGCACAAACCTGAGCCCCACCTGGCCACCAGCCCAGATTCACCCTCCACGAATGCCCCTCCAAGGTCTATTATTTTGAGGTGCTCCTTGTTCACAGCATGATGTCTTGGCGTGACATCAGCTGTCTCCTCCACCATCCCTGCCTCATCTCCCTCCATCTCCCAAGAAGGGCATTTGCTGTTCCCTTTTGATTACACACATTTCTTTGCATTTTCAGTACCCATATCCCACCTCCACTTATCCAAATCCCAGCCAATTTTCAACTCCTAGGCAAAGGCTACCACTTCTTCCATGAAGTCTATAGTCCTTACTCCGTGTGGCCCTGTGAGGCCTCCTTTTATTAACCTCAGCCCAAGCTACCCACCGCAGTATACATAGGCCTGCTTCCTGGGGTCTTTGCCCCTGCTTGTCCCCAGTGCCCCTCCCAGATGACATGGGCAAGGATCATGTTTCTTTCCCTTCCCACAGCAACACAAAAATATTTTGTCATCTACATCCTAGACACTCATTAATTATCTTTTGATTGAGCTTAAAAATCTGTTGATTTTGAAGCAAGTGCCTTCCAAGGCACCCAGCAGAATTCAGTGGGCTGAGGATTGGATTCCTCAACTCTGAATCTTCCCTGGATAGCAATCTGAAAGTTCACTGACTGTCCCTGTGGCCTCAATTTCCCTGTCTGTGACCCTACAACAAGGCATCTTCCTAACCTGTTTTCACAGGCTCCTTGTGTCATCCTTGCATTGGGTGGTGTTTTAACGTGGCTGAATACACAGAGACCTGGAGGGCCCTTCCTGTTTGGAAGAGAAAGACCCTGGGCCTGTTCCTCGGAGTTCACTGCCAGCCCACAGGAGAGGGGCAGGTTCCCTCACCAACCAAAGAGGAAACAGCTGTGGTGACAGATGTTGGTTGTGTGATTATTCTAGGGCTGTTTGCATTCAGATTTCCCAAGCAGTCTTGGTGTTTTGAAGTCAGTCTTGTTTGACGGGTTTTCCCAGGTCTTGGGAGTGAAAAGAAACCATCCCTCTTGCCCCCTGCATTTCATTTATTCCCCTTCTGCACAGGGCAAACAGACCCAGAAAGGACCCCCGCCCACCAGCACATGCTCAGCCCACACCCATGTGACCTCCCCTTTCCTTTTGCACATGGATGGGGCCTCCTCAAGTTGCTTTGTGTTTCTGTAGGTGTGTGTGTCTTGTTGGGGCTAGGGGCAGACCTGGCTAAATCACATCCAAGGTCAGCTTCCCCAAAAGATGGGCAAACTCTTGAATCCCACTGGGGACTTGCACTGAATACCAAAAAGGGGTGTCTTTGTTCCCTCTAAACGGAGTGTTTACTTTGAGCCAGGGAAAATGAATTAAGGAACGGAAATGACACCTTCCGCTTCTGGGGGAGAGGTGTGAAGTGAAATCAGAAGAGAAATGCCTCCTCCCGAACGCCCCCAAATAAAGGGAAGGGGGGGGGGCGGATGAGGATGGAGGATGGGGGAGGGGCGGGGAGGCTCCTGTAGGGTTTTCTAAAATAGACCCTGCTAAACACCAGGCTGCTCTTTCCTGGGATTAAACATTGCCTCATAATACTGTAAGGCCCATGTATATGCAAGCAGTTGGGAATTATTACGGGCCTAAAATAGGAAACCGTTCGCTTGATCTTTTGCTTCAATCCTATTAGGGGCCCCCTGGAGCTCGAGAGAGATACCAGCCTGTCATGTCCCTGTTGCTGTGACGACCCGGTCTTTATAGAACAAGAAAGAGAAGTGGTAGTGATTGGCAGACCTTGCTTGCCCCGGCCCGTAACACAAAGGGCGACAAAACGAAGAGGAAGTGGGGCCCTTCTGCAGGCCTGACGCTTCTTAACCCTACACCACCTTCCACCTGGTCCAGGTCGCCCCCAGCCCGGCCTCCTCCTGCGGGAGGGCCTGCGCCTCTGGCCCGTGAGCGGGGCCCAAGGAGCCCTAATTACTTTCTTTTGTCAAATTGCGAGCCGTTTTTTCTTTTCTTTTTTTTTTTTTTAAGTCCGCCCTCTATCAGCTTCGTCTGGAGGAAGAAGAGTGTGGGAGGGGGTTGGGGGCGAGCGCGGCCCGCGGGCCGGGCCAGCGACCTTGTCCGCCCGCCGCGCTTTGCCCGACGTAGCGGGGCCGGCGCGGCCTGATCACTCGCACCATATGGCGCCCGACTCCCGCTCGCCGGCCGCACATAACGGCCTCGCTTTCGCGTCTTCTAGCTGGCTTCTTCCGATGCCCGCGACAGCGGCGGAAAAAGTGCCAAACAGGCTGTGGGCGCGCAGATAAGGGCGGCCACACAGCGTCCCCGACAGAGGCCGTACAACCCGAGCCCCTTGGCCCGCGCCAGGACGCGCCCTCCACCGATCGCCCGCTCCCACCAGGGTCCGTTCGATGCAAAGAGATGCAAGTGATCGCGGCAGCCGCGAAGGCACTTTATCTCCGTCTGTTCCTTTTTAGAAGCCGGTGACCCGGCGGCCTGGAGCGCCCCAGGCGCACGCGTCTACCCGGGACGGTCGCCTCCCTTCGGCTTAGCGTGGACCGGGCCCAGCTCGGACGCCCACGGCAGCCGAAAAGCAGTGGCGCAGCCTTCCGAAGCCAAATTCGACCCGAACCCGGGCCAAGGCCCCGGACTGCCCAGCTGAGTCCACTCCTTGGGAGCTCAGTGCGCGGCCAGAGGTTCAGCGGGGGCCTCTTGGTACCTGCACTTTTCCGCCTCTTTGCGAGGAGGGGAGAGGGGAGAGAAAAAGAAAAGTTTCTTTCGGAGGAGGCAGTGAGATAGGAAGTGCAGCTCCGCTCTGTAGTTGAGCTGAAAGAAGCCGCTCTCTGCTCCACACACGTAGCGCATTCCAAATAAAACTCTTTCATCTTCCTGCGCGCCGAGCCCCCCAAACGCTGTCCCGGCGCCTACCGGGGAAAAGACATTGGAAAACGCGAGTTTGTTGCATTGTGGGTTTTAAAGCGAAGCCAGACAAAGCGGGTGCCGCGAGGGGACCTCCCAGGTGAGCGGGAGGCTGTTCACGGCTCCCCTCGGGTCCCTGAAAGCGGACCGCACCCGGCCTCCGCGCCAGCCCCAGGGGCCCTTCCAAGACCGTGTTCCTCTCCCACAGGAAGGGCAGGCGGCCCTGTCCCTCCGCCCCGCGCCCTCGGCGGCCCTGGAAGCCCTGGAGATTTGCAGAAAGGATGGAGAGGTTTGGGAAAGGGGCGAGCGAGGCGTGGGACGCGCGGCCGCCCTGCGCGCTGCGTGGCCGGCTCCCTCCCCGCCAGCCGTGATCAAGCAAAATATTTTAACTGTAACCTACAAGCTTGTGCGTGTGTGTGTGTGTTTCTTCTTTTATTTTCTTTCCACATTTTTTTTTTTCTCCCTAAGAAACAGATCTGGAAAAACTAATTACAAGGCATAGCACCGAAGTGAAATGAAAATGTAATCCAGCCTTACGGGAGCAAATTAATTTTTTAAAAGATAGATTTTAGTTAGAAACAAAAATAGATTGTTCTCTGTGGCAGCGTTTGTTAAAATGGTGCTTGATTTCTTGCTGGAAAATCAGCGCTAACCCAGAACCCTAGGATCATTCTCTGGGTTTCTTTCTTTCTACTAATTTTTTTTTCCTTAAGAAATTCTAATTGGAAAATGTTTAAGCCTTCTTCCGGGTCTTTGTTTTGTTTTCCATATAGGAAATTTTAGTGGTTTTGTTTATTTGTTTGTTTTGATTTTATTAAAACATTTCTTGTTAGATCGAGTGATCTTCAAAACTAGAAGAATTCAAGGGAGGATTTTTGTTTGTTTTGGACAGTGTGTCCCAATTGATATTTTACTGAAATAATCAATTAGGGAAAAAAAAAAAAAAACTCCCTTCCAAGTGGTTGTCCCATTTCCAAAAGGGGTTTTGACTATTAGGAAAGTGGGCTGTAGGTAGAGGAGTTTTTCTAAACCAGGGCTTCCTTTTAAAGCTGCTCCTCTCCCAACAAATCAGGAGGCTGGTGTTGTTTCGGTGGTTGTTGATGATGAGGTTTTGTTTTGGTTTGGTTTGGTTTGTTTTCTAAGCACTTTTGTTGAGCGTTTTACCTCTTATGTTGCTGTCCTGGGGAAAGGCTTAATTTCCATTTCGAAGATGCATG
The DNA here is from genome assembly GCF_033115175.1 of Lepus europaeus. Classification (NCBI taxonomy): domain Eukaryota; kingdom Metazoa; phylum Chordata; class Mammalia; order Lagomorpha; family Leporidae; genus Lepus; species Lepus europaeus. The sequence continues at coordinate 67,528,324 of NC_084827.1, forward strand.
GACTGCCCCACAGAAGGACAGTCTTTGGGCTTCATCCTACAGATATTTTTTAAATGCTCAAACATTAAAATGGGAACATGAACAAACGTGAAATGTATGTATGATGAACCCCAACTTTATTTGTTAGAATCTCCAAAACAGACCGTTTCCTTAATGTAGCATTTGGCCAAAGCCTTGATGTACCCTGTCCTGTTCATTTGCTTACGTTAAGATATTCCACATTATTTTCCTCAAATCTTTGTACTATGCTCTTTATTAGTTTGATTCTCAGCAACTGAGTCCTGAGAGAAGTTGACAAACGTGATACAACTTGAGGAGGAATTGTTTTTTAAAAGACGCAGTCTTCCTGTTAATTTATTTTCAAAGATAGGACGGATTTCTCTCTGTGTGTCTCTGCCTCCTCCGCCCCCCTCTGTCCCTGACTCTCTCTGTCTCTCTTTTCCTTTCTGTTTTACTGTACTTGACCAGGGCAGAGCTCCAGAAAAGAAAGCCATGTCCCCCTCCACTGTATCAGCAGTGAGTTTGCGCCACCTTCTGGTGAGCCAGAGAATGACGAAAACACGGGCTACTTCCCTGAAGGATTCTTAGATTGACCCTGTTCCATTGTCCTAGCTGTATCTGAACTCAGAACACCACTTCACTTCCCCGAGAACCCAGCGGATCTCCCACAGCCCGATTTAATAAAGATCCTGTGACCCGGGAAACCTTTTTTTTATCACAGCCTTGAAAAGCACTCACAAATTCCAAACCAGCCCCTGCATGTTAACGCACAGACTGGCAGGATGGCTGTGGAACGTTCCTCTCCTATTCTGTTTTGGCTCTCCTCTGGTAAGAGCATGAGAACAAACCGGGGGCCAGGACCACAGCAGCAGAGGAACAAACGCTTCTCCTTGGGTTCCTGAGACCCTCATTACCCACAATTAATCATAATGACATGCTGTATTCAGGCTCCTTGCTGGGGTCTGTGAGGAGCACACAGATGTGGCTTTCTGTAGATTTCAATCCCTTCTGCAATATGGATTTCGGGATGCAAAGCTCATTAGTACACACTGCCAGCCCCTGGGTCTGCTGTTTCTCCCAAGGCATTGGCCAGCACTCTGGTGCTAAGGCGTCTTCCAGCTTGCAAGTGGGGAGTATTTCTTCCTGGCCTTCCTGCCAGGAGATAAAGCTCACTGGGCCCAAAGATGGGTACTTTATCATCAAAGCCACACTAGATTTTTAAAATTAGAATGTATCTCCAATAAAATGCATATGCATTGTGTGTGTGTGTGTGTGTGTGAACACCCAACTTCTTATGCAAAGGTGTCTTCAAGGAGAAAACAAACTTGGTGATGTGCTTTGAAGAGGATGTGGAAAATTAAGACCATGAGCCAGTAAAGGAGGGCCCCAAATGCCTTGCCTGGAAAACTGATTCACAGAAAGCTACTCAATTGGGTTAAATTAGTGAAATCATTTGCTGAATTATTCATCTTATGTTAACCAACTGAGCCCCTGATAGGTGCCAGATCTGGGAAGCTGACACAGCCGTGCTGGCTGTCACGGGCCAGTTGCACAGCAGATAAAATTGTCTACACCTGAATTAGCAGGGGCTTTCCAGCCGAATTGTGTCAGAGGCATCTGTCCAGACACGGCGTTTGGTTCACTTGCGTGACATTACAACCATCCCAGCAAGAGAGACCGGCCATTAGTTTGTCATCAACATAATCTAAGATCTTTATTACAACCTGAAGAAGATTGTGAAGAATGTAGTTGGAGAAAATTACAAACTTTCTTGAGGAATATTCCAAAGTAAGACTCACTGATGGAGAAAAACACGAGGTTCTGACATTCAAAGACTGATGTTAGGAGGCTTTAAATTCTATAATTTGTGTATAAATAAAACCAGTAGCCTAGGGGGGAGTGGAGTAGATGGGTTAGAAGGGAAATTGACAGAGCAATTCTGAAGTGCATTTGTGAGAATAATGCAATGACAAGAGACAAAACATTTTTGGGAGGGAAAAGAATAAAATTTGACCTAATGGCATGTTTCATAAAGCTATAATTTGGACAGGATAGTATGAATACAAAAATCAGACCAAGCACTAAAACCAAATAAAGGGCATGAGAAGGATTTCATGTATTTATCAAAATTCAATGGAAGATAAAGCTGATAACAGTGCTGTTGGGGAAAATGTACTAGCCATTGGTGGAAAAGAATATGCATCTTAAAATAAATTTTATATTGCTGAAGATTTACATGCAAAATTTAAATTGTAAAGAGAAAATGAGCAAGACACAACAGGCATCTCACAGCAGAGAAAACACATAAGCCAATAAATATAGGAACAAATTGGGGACTTGCTAACCAAACACATAGGGAAATACAATTTAAATGCAATACCAATATGCATACTAGTTGCCATAAAAACTGTCAATCGACAAAAAATTTAAAAGAGTTCACCAACACCAAGTGTTGGAAAAGATGTGGTCCCACAGGATCTCTTAAACTAGACTTTGGGAAGGGAGAAGTACGTAATCACCATGGGAAACAGTTTGTTCAATACCATGTAACAATACCCCAGCAATTCTTCTCCCAGTGTATGTCCAACAGAAATTATGCACTTCTACACCAGAAAGAATGTGTAAGTGCATTCAGAAAGTGGCAAGCATAATAGTGGACCAGTTGTCCACAAATGGGAAGCGGTAGATATGGACACAACTGCATATATCCAGCAGTCAAAAATAAAGCAACATGAGGCATGGGTGTGCTGATTAATCTGAGCAGAACATTGCATGAAAGGGGGGAGAAAGCTAATTCTAGAAGATTACATGCAACATGACATTCTCTCATAGGAATAAAAGCAGTTTAAATAAGATATACATTTCTGAGGGAACGCATAGAGATTTGATGAGACTGTCTAAAGGAAAAACGGCAACCCCAGAATTCTGAATATCTTTCTCAAACAGAAGGAGGAAGAAGGGTTGGGTCCATGCTGGTCACATGGAGGGATGTAAATCACTGCAAGACCCTGGCCATGTTGGGTACTTAACATTGCTTACAATCATAGGAGCAGATGCCTATAAGAAGACCAGGTACGCACCAATGATGAGAGCACATGATTACCAAGCAATTTCTGGCACCCCAAATTCAATTAAAATTAAAGTAAGACAGGGAAGAAAAGGTGTTCAATCTTCTGATGTGAAACATTCGTATTTTCAGTTTTATTTATTTGCAAGACAGAGAGGGAGACAGAGAGAGAGATCTTCTATCCACTAGTTCATTCCCCAAAATGACCACATCAGCCAAAGTTGGGACAGGTCAAAGCCAGGAGAGGTCAAAGCCAGGAGCCAGGAACTCCATTAGGGTCCTTCATATGGGTGTCAGGAACCCGAGTACTTCAGCCATCATCTGTTCATTGTCAGAGAGCTGAATCATAAGCAGAGGAGCCTGGACTTGAAGCATGCATTGGCAGTGTTGCAAACAGCAGCTTAACCTGCTGTGCCACAATGCCCATCCAAAATGAGAAACATTCTTAAAGAAAAAACATCCATAACAAAAACTATAAATAAATGACTGGCAAATATCTATCTAAAACTGTTTAAACTTTTTGTGTCAACAAACTTAATTTAAGGAGTTAAAATCTGAACATGGCTAATAAAATTTTTTCCTCTAAATAGGCAAAAGACTGTGTGTGTGTATGTACCATATGACTTTATTGTATAAAAGTTCCTTCAAGGCAATGAAGATACATTCTAACTGAGAAATGAGCAAGGAATATAAACAGGCAAGAAATGAAAGTATATATATTAGGGGCTGGTGTTGTGGCATAACAGGTTAAGCTGTAGCTTGGGACACTGGCATCCCATGTGGGTGCTAGTTCAAGTCCCAGCTGCTCCACTTCAAATTCAACTCCTTGCTAATATGCCTGGGAAAAACAGTGAAAGATGGCCCAAGGACTTGAGCCCTTGCACCTATGTGGGAGACTCAGATGTAGCTCCTGGCTCTTGGCTTCAGCCTGGCCCAGCCCTGGCCATTGTAGCCATTTGTGGTGAGTGAACCAGAGGATGGAAAATCTCTCTCTCTCTCTCTCTCTCTCTCTCTCTCCCCCTCCCTTTCTCTCCCCCTCTCTTTCCCTCTCCTCCCCTTCTTTCTGTAACTCTGCCTTTCAAAAGAGAATATATATATATATATAAATAGCCAATACATGAAAAATGTGTTCCAATTCATTAGTAATCTAAGAGACACAAATTAGAATAACAGTGAAACAAGGGGAAGGATGGAAATGGTTGATAAAGCGTGGTGCTGTCAAGAACGTGAGGCAATGGGGGCTTCTTCCTGCAAGCTGATATCAATGGCTGCGCTATTTCTAGATTCCAATAATAATCGTAACCACAATGGGAGCTAACATCTATTGAGCCTTTATAATGTGCCAATCACTTTTCCAAGCCCTTTCCCTGTGTTTAATACCCCACAACAACCCTAGAAGGTAGAGACAAATATTATCTACATCTTTCAAGTGGAAAAGCTTTGAAATGTGTATTAAAAGCCTTTAAAACATGCTTAGTGTGCTACATTGGCAACCCCTTATGCCTAAATTGCTCAAGAAAAGTTCACAGGGGGCTGACGTGTTTCAGAATTTTTCACCCTGCTCATATATTGAGTGTTCCTATCATTTCAGTGCTTCCACGTTTTGAATCTTGGATTCCAGGGTCCCCCAAAGCACTGAAAAATATGTAAGCAGTTTCATTTCTTCAGATACATGAGTATAAAAAGAAAAGGAGGATGGGTGCCAGCATTTAGCTGTAATGAATATTCATTACTGTGTCTTATGCGATGAGAAAATTATAATAACCCAACGACCAAACAGTAAAAAATTGAATAAATGGCAGTATATTTATAAGATACAATATTCTGCAATTCTTTTCCTTAGCCTATCAACTTTGCTTTTAATTTTTTTGTTTATTTAATCTGAGACAGGCAAGGTGTATATCAGCTGGAAGCTGGAATCAGAAACAGAGTCGGGAATTGAACCCAGTCACCCCGATATGGGATGAGGGCATCTCAACCAGTGGCTTAACTCTTATCCCAAATGCCTGCCCCCAAATTGTTTTATAATTAAACTTTTTACTTTCAGATGATTATCGTAAATGGTTGTAAGAAATAATACCAAGAGAGTGCATGTACTCAACTAGGGTTTCTCAATGGTAACATCTTACAAAACTACAGAACAACATTGTCATAAGATATTGATTATTCCCAGCATCACAAAGGAGTTGCCTTTTTCAGGCACACCACTTCCTTCCCCTCCGTTACTGCTGGCAGCCACAAATCTCTTTCTCCATTTCTATAATTTTGTCATCTCAAGAATGTCCTTTAAGTGGACATACACAGCATGCAATCTTTGGAGATTGGTTTTTCTCACTCAGCATAATTCTCTGGAGACTCATCAAGGTTACGTGTATCCAGAGTTTGTTCCTTTTTACTGTTGAATAGTGTCCAATGATATGGATGTACTGCAATTTGTTTAACCATTCACCAGTTGAAGTAACCAGTTTGGGGGGATGTTACAAATAAAATGACTATAATCATTCCTCTGCAAGATATTTTCTACACATAGGTCTTCATTTTTCTGGGATAAAAGCCCAGGAGTGAATCACCAGATTATATGGTAGTTTCAAATTTGATTTTTTGTTGTTGTTGTTAAGAAATGCCAGACTGTCTCCATCGAAGCTGTACCATTTCACATTCCCACCAGCAATGTATAAATGCTCCATTTTATCTGCATCCTCATCAGAATTCTGAGTTGTCACTAATTCTTATTTTAGCCATTCTGATGAGTGAGTGATGCTATGTCATTGTGGATTTAATTTGCATTCTCTAATGGCTACTGATGTTGAACATCTTTGATGTGCTTATTTGCCGTCTGTGTATCTTCTCATCTTCTCCTTATGTAAAATTTCTCCTTATGTCTTTTGTATTGTCCAGTCGAATTGTTTGTCTTTTTACTGTTGAGTTTTGAGAGTTCTTTATGCATTCTACCTACTAGTCTTTTGTTGCATATGTGGTTCATTCACTCGGTGGCTTGTCTTTTCATCTTTAACAGAGTTTTTCTCAGAATGACAGTTTTTAATTTTGATAAAGTACAAGGTTCATGGAAAATGGAATTAAAATATGAGTTTATTTTGGTGCAAAAATGTTTTGAAATTCATACATATGAGGAATCTTCCAAAAATTTACTGAAAATGCATATTATGGGAAAATTACACATGGATTTCAAAATATTTTTGCACTAAAACAAAGTTACCTTTTAATTATATTTCCCATGGACTTGTACAGTTTATTCTTTTATGAATCATGTTTTTGATGTCAAGTCTGAGAATGCTTTGCCTAGCCTAGACCCAGAAGGGTCAGTCCTGTTTTTCAAATGACAGTTTGATAGTTTTGTTTTATATGTGAGTCTATGTTCAATTTTGACTTACTTTTTGTATCAGATGGGAGACACAGGTCAAGGATCATTTTGTGCTAGTTGTTTCAGCACCTTTTATTAAAGTAGTGATCTTTCCTTTGTTGAAGCATCTTTGTGTCTTTCTCAAATTTTAGTTGAGCATATGGGTCTCTTTATGAGTTGTCTGCTAATACACACAGGCTTAATTTCTGCAGCTATATAATACCTGATAGACTGATTTCTCTCACTTTATTCTGCCTTTCCAAAATTATCTTAGCTATTCTAGTTTCTTTGCCTTTCCTCATTCTCTTAAAAATAATAATTGTCTGTATCTTACAAAGAAATACCACTAGAATTTTTAAAGGAATTGCATTAAAAATGCATATCAATTTCAGGAGAATTGACACTTTTCCCATGATGTATCTTCTATTCCATGAACTCATATATCTCTTCATTTATTTGTATCTTCTTTCTTTCCATATCAATGTAACTTTCAGCATACAAATTATATGCATGTTTTGTTAGATTGACACGTAAGTTTTAAACTTTTGAGTGATTTGTTTCTTTATTTGTTTCCACATTTTATTGCTAATTTATAGACGTGTAATTGATTTTTGTGTGCTGATCTTGAATCCTGTGACCTTCTGAAATCCCTAGTTAGTTCTAAGAGATTTGATTTGTTTTGTTTGCATACTTCTTAGGATTTTCTGCAGAGACAATTATGTCATCTGCAAACAGGAGCAGCTTTATTTCTTTCTTTCCAATATGTATTTCTTTATTTCCTTTTCTTACCTCATTGCATTGGTTACAAACTTCCAGCACTATCTTGATTAAGAGTAGTGAGAGTTGCCATCCTTTTCCTACTCCCAATCTTAGGAGCCAAGCATTAAGTCTTTCAAAACTAAGCATAACGTTTAGTACAGGATTATTTAAATAAATGCTCATCATCATCAAGCTGAGAAGTTTCATTTATTTGTAATTTTCTAAGAGCTTTGTCATGAATGGATGTTAAATTGGGTCAAATGATTTTCTGCAACAATTCATATGATTATATGATTTTCTTTTTTAGACTGTTAATGGTGGATGGCATTGACTGAATTTTTTTTTTTTTTAAACAGGCAGAGTGGACAGTGAGAGAGACAGAGAGAAAGGTCTTCCTTTTCTGTTGGTTCAGCCCCAGTGGCCGGCGCACCACACTGATCCAAGGCCAGGAGCCAGGTGCTTTTCCTGGTCTCCCATGCGAGTGCAGGACCCAAGGACTTGGGCCATCCTCCACTGAACTCCCGGGCCACAGCAGAGAGCTGGCCTGGAAGAGGAGCAACTGAGACAGAATCCAGCGCCCCGACCGGGACTAGAACCTGGGGTGCTGGCACCGCAGGCGGAGGATTAGCCTATTGAGCCATGGCGCTGGCCTGCATTGACTGATTTTTGAATACTGAGCTATCCCTGCACACTTGGAACAAAGCCCAGTTGACCATTGTGTATAATTCTTTTTATGTGTTGCTGAATTCTATTTCCTAATATTTTGCTAAGGAGTTTTGCACCTGTAATTAAGAGAGATATTAGTCTGTAATCTTCATTCTATTTTGGAATTACTGTATTAGAAGCCAAATAAATTGGAAAATGTTTCTTCCTCTTCTAGTTTCTGAAAGGGATTATATAAAGTTTGTACTAAGTTTTATTTAAATATATGATAAGATTCTTCAGTGAAACTAAATGGGCCTGGAAATGTCTTTCATGAGAGTTTTAAAATTATGAGTTCAGTTTCCTTAGTAGTTACAGAGCCATTGAAATTATCTATTTTATATTGGATATGCTGTGATAGTTTATATTTTTAAAGGAAGTGTTTCACTTTATCTTACTTGGAAAATGTATGTGTGTAGGGTTATTCATAATAGTCTCTTATTAGATTTGACTATCTGCAAGGTTTGTGTGGTAGAACCTTTTTCATTCCTAATATTAGTAACATGTTTTTTTTCCTCTTTTTTTGTTATAGGTTTATCAACTTTATTGATTGTTTCAAAGAACCAACTCTATTTTACCGATTTTTCCCTATTATTATGTTTTCTATTTCCTTATATTCTTATTATTGGTTCCTTGCTTTTGCTTGTTTTGTGTTTAAGTTTGCTCCTTTTTGTTTATTTGTTTTAGCTTCCTAAGGTGAGAATTTATACTGTTGATTGGAAACTTTTCTTCTCTTGTAATGAATTCATATATAAATTTCCCTTTCCACACTGGTTCATCTGTATCCCACAAATTTTGATATATTCTCACTTTTATTCAGCTCAATGTATTATTTATTACACTTGAGACTTTGCCTTTGATTTGTGGATTATTTAGAATTGTGAGATTTTCCTGTTATCTTCCTGCTATTGATTTCTGGTTTCATTTCATAATGATTGGAGAACATATTTTGCAAGATTTCAATTATCTTAAAATTTTTATAGCCCAGAGTATGATTTTCTTGGTGTACATTCCATGTGTGTTTCAAAAGGGTGCGTAGTCTGCTATCATTGAGTGGTGTGGACCAGTAATTTGATTTAATCACTTTTGATAATGGTGTTGTTCAGTCTTCTATGTCCATGCTAATTTTCTAACTAGTTGGTCCATCAACAGTTAAGAGAGGTGCTCAAGTCTCTACTTATTTTTATTGATTTTTCTATTTCTCCTTTCTTTCATATGTTTGGCTCCACATAGTTGCAGCATTTTTGTTTGTTGAATATTCTTGTTAGAGTCACCCATTCATCTTTGTATTATATCTTTTCTGTCTCACAATTTTCTTTCTTCTGAAAATTCTTTATCTGATATTAATATAGGCTCTTCTGCTTTCCTTTGATTGATGTTTGCAAGATGTATTTCTTTTACCTTTTTACTTCCAGCTTGTAATATAATATATATTTGAATTCAATTTTTTTAGAGATTTATTTATTTATTTGAAAAGCAGAGTTACAGACAGAGAGAGGGAGAGACAGAGGGAGATCTTCCATCCTCTGGTTCACTCCCCAAATGGCTGAAATGGCTGGAACTGGGCCAGTCCGAAACCAGGACCCAGGAGCTTCTTCTGGGTCTCCCACATGGGTGGAGAGGCTTAAGCATTTGAACCATCCTCTACTACTTTCCTAGGTGCATCAGCAGGGAGCTATTTAGAAATGGAATAGCTGCAACTCAAAACATGCCCATATGGCTTTACCCACTATGCCACAATACCAGCCCCTGAAGTCAATATATTTTAGATAGTAGATACATAGGCCATGATTTATGAGCCACTATATCAATTTCTGCCTTTTAATTGATGTTGTAAGACCTTTTTCATTGAATTTATATATTAATATGTTAGGACTCAAGTCTACCATTTTTGTTTTTGTTTTTTTTGCTTGTTCTATTTAGTTTTCATTTCCTTGGGTTTGTTTTTCTGTCTTCATGCATGTTACTTGAATATTTTATAGAATTCCACTTTGATTTATGTGTTTTAGGGTATATCTCATCATATAGACTTTTTTACTTAGGTATTACAATATATATACATAACTTATCACAGCCTACCACCCCCAGGTGCATTAACAGGAAGCTGGATTGGAGCAGAGTAGGTGGCACTCCAGTGTGGGATACAGGATTCCCAAGTGGCAGCCTAACTCATTGTGCCACAATGCCCACTCCTACTGTTAAAATTTTGTTGGGGCTGATATTGTGCCACAGCTAGTTAGGCCGCTGTCTGCAATGCTGGCATCCCATATGCATGCTGGATCAAGTTCCTTCTGCCCCACCTTGAATCCAGCTCCTTGCTAATGTGCCTGGGAAAGCAGTAAAAAACAACCCAAGTGCTTGGGCCTCTACACCCATGTTGGAGAGATGGAATTCTAGCTCCTGGTTTTGGCCTGGCCCAGCCCCAGCCATTGCAGAAATGTGGGGAGTGAACCAATGAGTGGAAGATCTGTCTCTCTGTCTCTCTCTCTTCCTCTCTCTGTAATTCTGCCTTTTAATAAATAAATAAATCTTAAAAAATAGGGCAGTATGTGAGGTCCTGATTCTGGTCCTGGTCCCTATGACGTCATTGTGTTGAGGTAGAAGGAGGATTTGTTACCAGCTGGCAGGGATGAAAGTTCTGATGCCTGATCTGGCCTTCTGTGGCATCAAACCCCTGTGTGGTTGCCGGAGAGCCTCATGATAGTCTGCTGAGAGCTGGTCTAGGCTCTGCATCTGGCCTTAGGCAGTGTAAGTGGAGGCAGAACATGTTTTTCTGTGGTGTTTGGCTGGACTGCAGTGGTTACTGCCTAAACATTTACTGTCTTCCCAGGCTGGCTCTTTCCTGGCCCTTTATCTTGAGAGAGCAATGTTTTGATGAGGTCTTTCATCTACACCCTCTGTTGTTTCCAGGCTGCCAGACTATTCTGCCTCAATTCTAAGATCTACAAGGTTAACAAGAACAGGAAAAGCATTACTGAGTTATTCTTTGGGTCCTAGGGTATCTGTTTAGTTTGCCTTCTCCCTCCACAGCTCAGAATCCCCTTACATAGCCAGACATCTCTCTGTATCCACAAGCAACTGGCTCCATAATCCCATTCAGGTAGCAAAATTCATGGATGCTCACGTCATTTGTGTAGTATGTGAAGGGGTTTACATTTGACCCACACACATTTTCCCATGCACTTTAAGTCATCTCCATGTTACTCATGTTACCTAATCCAACATAAAAGCCAAGTAAATAGTTGTTCTTCTATGCTGTTGAAGGAATAACAGCAAGAAAAAAAAGTCTCTACATGTTCATCACAGAAACAAATTTTTTTTTAGATTTTGGATCCACCATTGAATCCACAGATGTAGAATCTGCAGATATGAAAGTGAACTTATAAGAACATGTTTTCCATATAATGTTAAGGATTTTTCAGCCATACTTAGGGGAAGGAATAGGAAAAAGTCACCTACTCTATCTTCTTAGGTACAAAAGAGCTCTACAGTCCTTTTTCATGATGTAAAATTATAATTACTGATGTAGAAACTTTCTCATAATATGTTGCAGAGACAATTTAAAAATAAGTTGCAAAACCCTATAATTATATTTTTATAGGTAAGAAATATATATGAAAGTCTGGAAGAGTGTCTGGAATTTGTGCCAGTGATTAACCTTCCAACTTGGGGATCACAAATGATTTTATTTTATTTTTCTTGATCAATAATTTCTGTTATTTTGACCTCAAAATTACTTGAGTAATTTAATCAATCATTTGAAAATCAGAGTGAATTTTAGGGTATTGTAATGTATTAGAAATGCTAACTATAACATAGCTACCATCTATTGAGCAATAGCTATTTTGTCTCTCATGAAACCCTGGATGCATTATATGCATTATCTTATTTAATATACTCTTATTTTTTAAAGATTTATTTATTTATTTGAAAGGCAAAGTTAGAGAGAGAGGGACAGAGAGCTAGATCTTCCATCTGCTTGTTTACTCCCCAAATGGCCACAATGGCTGGAGCTGGGCTAGGTTGACATCAGGAGCCAGAAACTCCATCTGGATCTCCCAAGTAGGTACAAGGGCTCATGCACTTGAGCCATCTTATGCTGCTTTCCCAGGCACATTATCAGGGTGTTAGATTGGAAGTAGAACAGCTAAGACTTGAACCAGTCCCCATATGGGATGCCAGCTTCACAGGCAGAGACTTAACCCATTGCACCACAACACCGGCCCCATACTCACTTGTAAGAGTAGGCTTTATTTGTCTCTATTTTACAGGTGTAAGTGACAAGCCCAGAGATGTTAAGTTGCTTGACTCTGTTTACAGAGCTAGTAAGAGTTGAGATGCAACTCAGGCTTCCTGGCTTCCTGCTGATTGCGAAAATGCTGATCTTTATTTGGGAGGACTAGAGTGGGACCTGGGATTCTGCATCTCTAACAAGCTTCAGCATGGTGCTGATGCTGTTGGGCCTGGGCTGAATTTTGAGTAATAAGGCTTAGAGAACCTGCTCTGACCTTGGGGCCATGACCTTGGGGCTCTGACCCAGATGGAAGCCATGTTCCCCACCTTGACTATGCTTTTGGTAGGACCCTGAGATTACCTCCTTAAATGAATGCAAGCTCCCACTTGGGACCTGCATGGGCCTGTTCTGTGCATCATCCTCCCAAGGTTAAGACACTATTCAAGTGCTTGTCCTTGACTGAGCCTCAGCCAGGGTATATGGAAAGTACAGAAGCCTCCTTGTACACTGGCTCCAGCCACCTGTTGACTAAGTCCTACAGTGATTCTCTTGTGGTGGACAACAATTGTTCCAGATAAAGCAGGAGCTGAGTTAAATACAAGTTGCTTGGAAATCCTCCCAAATCATCTGAGATCAATAACCCAGGAACTGTGCCAACCTTCTTCCTCTGGCAACACGGTGAGGAAGCTTTCCCTTTCATTCCCTTTAGCTTTTTTTTTCTTTTTTTTTTTTTGGACAGGCAGAGTGGACAGCGAGAGAGAGAGACAGAGAGAAAGGTCTTCCTTTTGCCGTTGGTTCACCCTCCAATGGCCGCCGCGGTAGCGCGCTGCGGCCGGCGCACCGCGCTGTTCCGATGGCAGGAGCCAGGTGCTTCTCCTGGTCTCCCATGGGGTGCAGGACCCAAGCACTTGGGCCATCCTCCACTGCACTCCCGGGCCACAGCAGAGAGCTGGCCTGGAAGAGGGGCAACCGGGACAGGATCGGTGCCCCAACCGGGACTAGAACCCGGTGTGCCAGCGCCGCAAGGCGGAGGATTAGCCTGTTGAGCCACAGCGCCGGCCCCCTTTAGCTTTTGAGTTTGGACTAGACAGGTTGTGTTTTAGTCTGCTCCTTGTTGCTATAACAAAATATCTGAGGCTGGAAAAATTATAAAGTGGAGAGGTTTTCTCTTTGTTTTTAGTTTGTGGTTCTGGTGCTGTGGAGGATATGACAAAGCAAGGGCTTAAAGCCCTTAAAGCAAGGGCTCCTGGCTTTATCACAACTTGGCAGAGGAGCAGAGAGGGTCCTGGCTGTATGTAGAAGGGGCATGCATACAAGTAGTGAAGCCAGAGACTGGGGAGGGGTTAGACACAGTCTTCTCTGTAACAACCCACTGTCATGGGAGCTGATCTACTCCTATTAAACCTGATCATTCCGTGAGTCCTCATTAATCCATCTCTGACATGGACCCTCTCCCCACCCTTGGCCATGATCTAATCCCCTTCACTAGGTCCCACCTCCTCAGGTCCCACCACCTTAGCCCTGCCACAAACGGGGGTCAAGTTTCCAGTACATGAACCTAAGGGAGGAACCACAGCAGTTTCCATCCAACCCACTGTGTCTTTCCTCTCTGACTTCCGAAGGTTTTAGTTGCAAACTTGGAGTCAGACTGTCAATTGTGATATGATGGCCAAACCTCCTATATATCTATAAGTGGGTAGATCAGAACACATCTCCCTCATAAGCCATAATATGTCTTCAGGTTCACTTATTTACATTGAAGTTTTGCTAATTCAAGTTATAAATCCTCCCCTTGCCCGATCCGACTCCTGCAGCAAATGAGAGCCACAGGGCTGTTTGTGGGTCACTCCACAGCAGTGTGTCCTGCATACAAATGGCTCCAGGGGTCTTGTCAAAATGCAGAATCTGAGTAAGGAGCCCTGGGTTGGACTTCAGAATCTGCATTTAGAGCAAGCACCTGGGTTATGTTACATTGCTGATTTGGGGAACACACTTGGGTAGCACGTCTCCACAGCATAAGTTGGATCACATTGCTTTTTTCTAAAGATCTGACATCATTGTAGAGGGAACTGGTGCTGTATGTGGGCAGGGAATTCAGGGAGAACCAATTGTCAGCAGGTTCCACAAAAGCACACCCTTTGTTCATTAGGTAATGTCGTCAGGAACCCCTCCCCCATCATAAGAGGCAACAGTGGGTACTGTGATCAAGTGAGGAAAATAGGCCTCATCAATGGAGGTAGGCCCTACCCAGCTCTAGCCTTAGGGTGCCATGCAGCAATGTAATCTAACAGTGCCAGCTTTTACAACTTTTCAAGAGAATGCAGAAACTGGGTTGTCTGAAGTCTTTTGGTTTTTACATAAAATGTATTGTAGATTAATTCACATTACACCCACTGACCAAAAGACCAGTTGTCTATCTGCACACATTAGGAGTCTAACAAAACACATACGATGAGCAAATGGGCTATGAGCGGACAAAGGCACAATGAGGAAAGAAGTCTCATGTGGGCCCTAGAAGTGGAGGTGAGAGACAGGGAGAGGACACTGGAGAATCAGCAGTCTGCATGAGTGTAGTCAGTCCCCAGGATGAGACAAGAAGGCGAGTAAAAACAAGACGTGGGAGGACTGGGAAGGGCATCATGGCTGCTTCCAAGGATGTGACTGCTTACTTGTCTCTTCCTCTCAGGGATGCTGAAGAATTTCTTACCCTGGAGTTTGAGGTAGAAGGAAATGAAGAAGCAGGTCATGGCTGAACTTGGATCATGGGTGATATATTTTTGCTCAAGGGCAGGGAAGGGACCAAGGCTCCCTCTTCCTCCAAGCAGCACTTGTGTCCAGTGGCCTCTGGGGAGTTATTTTCTGCCTCTACCTGCTAAATTGGCTCTTCTCCATCAGGGGAGGCTGAGTGGACACAGTATGAGCAGGTGCTTCTCCATAGCCTTTTCACATCCTCTGAGGGACAATTGGACAAACTGAAATGGAGAGGGGCCAGTGCCGTGGTTCACTTGGTTAATCCTCCACCTGCAGCGCCAGCATCCCATATGGGCATCGGGTTCTAGTCCCGGTTGGCCCTCTTCCAGTCCAGCTCTCTGCTATGGCCTGGGATAGCAGTGGAGGATGGTCCAAGTGCTTGGGCCCCTGCACCCGCTTTGGAGACCAGGAGGAAGTGCCTGGCTCCTGGCTTCGGATCGGTGCAGCACTGGCCGTAGTGGCCATTTGGGGAGTGAACTAACGGAAGGAAGACCTTTCTCTCTGTCTCTCTTACTGTCTATAACTCTACCTGTCAAATAAATAAGTAAATAAATAGATAATTTGCTGACTTTAAAAAAAATTGAAAACTGGAAACAGAAAATTAACCAAACCAGAAATTCATTCTTTGAAAAGATTTTTTTAAAAATTGAAATGGAGAGACATCATCTAGTCCAAATTCTCACCTTGTGAAAATTAACATTTCATTAAAGGCACAAACTAAAACCAAATTCTGACAGGTCAAGTGTCAATGCCCTTTCTAACATCACTTCCAGTCATTGGGAGAACTGAATGTGAACATATTTGAAAATGCTTTACAGGGCTGTGGCGTAGCTGGTGCCGGTATCCTCTGTGGGCGCCAGTTCAAGTCCTGGCTGCTCCACTTCTGATCCAGCTCTCTGCTATGGCCTAGGAAAGCAGTGGAAGATGGCCCAAGCCCTTTGGCCCCTGCATCCACATGGGAGACCCGAAGAAGCTCCTGGCTCCTGGCTTCTGATTGGCACAGCTCCGGCCACTGTGGCCAATTGGGGAGTGAACCAGCAGATGGAAGATTTCTCTCTCTGCCTCTCCTTCTCTCTCTGTGTAACTCTGACTTTCCAGTAAAATAAATAAATCTTTAAAAAAAAGAAAGAAAATGCTTTATAGACAACAAAGCACTGCAAATATGCCAGTGATTGTTGGTAGTGTAATCAGCTGTGGCCTCAGCCCAGGGCCAGGCAAAGGCCCTCTTACCTGTGTCTGAGGGCAGTACTGACCATGCAGAACAAGCAAGATGCTTCAACTCATCTTTGGGCGCCATATAGAATCTGCTATACAGTCAGCAAGTAATTAAGATTGGTCAAACTTAACCAAGTTAATTGCAGAGTACTTCAAAGTGTTTCTTTCATTTGAATTTATTCTCCCAAATGATTATGTCACAAGAAAAAAGTCACAAATGTAGCATAACAGAAGGAAATTATTTGATATTGTAACAGGGCTCTTGAAGGTGGAGAGGTAGACAATCAAACTGCTGTTGGCACAAGGCAATTCCACTTACAGAACTGACCATGTGGTTCATCATACAGGAGCTCTAGACATGAAAATACTGAAGCTGACAACCTGTGAATTCAATCCAGTCTAGTTTCGCTAGTGTTAAAACTGGCAAGGTCCACATTCTCTTGAAAAGCTAGAATAATCCAGAACCTCTGAATTTGTGTTCCCAAACTTCCACAGTTGGCTGGAGCTCAGGATTATTCCCTGCTAGAAAAAGTCAGATGAGCATACTCCAGGTCCTAGGGACCCACTTCTCCACCTTATTTGCTGATGTGTTTTGCTATGCTGCTGGCACTTGTGGATAGGTATGTAGCCTTCTCTGCTACAGAAAACCCCAACATTACTGCAAAATCTGGAAAGAATATAAAAATCCCAACAAAAGCAGATATTTGATTACTTGCTTTAAGAACATGATTGGTTCTGCTATCCGTGGGTACTTAGCCTACACATTTGAAATTCTCTTCTGGGTGACTCATCAATGGGAGCCCCAGCTACAGGGAAACCCACAGCACCAAGTGAGATGTCTGCCTTCCTATATAGACATTTGCCAAGAGATGCACCAACAGGTTGCATCTTCATGTCCTTCATCAACTGGATCTAAGAGTAAAAACAACAAAGGGGAATAAGGGTCATCCCTGTGTCCAGAGCACGGCAGTGGACTCTCACTGGAATGAACCCTTCCTGCTTGCATCACTGTATTTTGAGTCCTGGAAAGCCAATATCATTAAGTCCCACTTTACATGGTGATTAAACCCACGGAATACATTATTCTGCAAAGGTCATATAGGAAGATACATCCACGAGTAGATTCATATGTATATCCATATACACATGTGTATTTACATATGTGTATATGTACATATTTAGAGATGTGTGTGTATAGAGTTTTATCTATCTATCTATCCAAAGAAATTGGTGGAGCCATGTCAGTTTCCTAAATAAATTAATTGCAGCATGTCCAGAACCAGCATTGGGAAGGACACACTCCCTCCTGAAACATCCAGGAACACATCAGGCCACGTGTGCCTTAGGACACTGACTGACTTTTCACATCTTCCCTGCTGTGTTGTTCTCAACCTAGTTAATAAATATGTTTTTTCAGATACTGGTTCAATCTATAAGTAAAAGCTTACACCTATGCAGAACTGAAAGGATCTGAACATAAGGATTATAACCTTCTTTGGATTTACTGTACTGTGTGATTACAACTGGTGGGGGGGGTATCTATGGAGTACTTGAGAGGTAGTTTGAACAGAAAGTAAGACAGGAATAATTAATGAGATTGAGAGTACCTACGTTTATTTTAAAGTGCCCTGTTAACTCACTGAGCTTAAAAAAAAAACTTAAGAACATAAGGATGCAATATCTCTATGAAAAGTAACACCAGATTTTCATGTATTAGTTCAACTCCAAAAGTCCCACAATAACTGACAGCACGCCTGAGTTCTAGGATGAAAAACACAAGTGCTGAGCTATTGGCTGGCATTTCAAGATTCTGCTGTTGAGGATGTGTTGCAGAAAAACATATCAAAGCCTCAGACTACCTCAGAGAAGCAGCAGAGGCCTAGAATGTGATCCTGGAACAGGACTTGTACTGGCAGGGGACCCGGGCAAGTCCCCTCCCCTCTGCAGTCTTGACTTTGTACCAGGAGATGCAGGTTCCTCTGAGAACCAACCTTCCCTCCCACTCTGCTGAGTCGTGGAAGGACTGCCTGCATGAGGATCCCTGAAGGGATCCCAGTCCTAATCCCAGAGCCTGTGAGTCTTACCTTACCCAGCACAGAGGATTTGAAGACATGAGTAAGGACATGGAGGTGGGAGATTATTTGGAGTCACCTGAGTGGTGCTGCTACAGTTTAAACATGGTTTGTCCCCTCTGAAACTCATCTTGAAATTTCATAACAGGTTGTTTTGAGGGTGGGTCTGCCATAGAAACCAGTTCCGTGCACTCCCTGTCTCCTGCCAACTGATGCCCTGTGCCACCTCAGGACTCTGCCAGCAAAGAAAGCCATCTCCTGATGTGAGTCCGGAGTTGGGTCCAGAACTGTGGGAGAACATAAGTTCTTTCTCTATAAGTTAGCCAGTCTCTGATATGGCATTACTAGGGGCAAAAAAATTAAAAAGACATTCATTGTAACCACAAGGATCTTTATGAGGACGGGACAAAGAGATATTTGACCCAAAGAGAAGAGGAAGGGTGACTGCAGCCACCAGAGGCTGAAAGAGCTTAAGAGGAGCCCTTAGAAGAAACCAGCCCTCCTAATACGCTGGGGTTAGCCCTGTGAGACTCAGCTCACACCTGCGGTATCCAGATCCAATAAGAGAAGAAGCTTCTGTTGTTTTATGACAGGAAGTGGGCAGGAACTTGTCACAGCAGCACCAGGAGAGAGAGACTCACAGAAGATGGCCTCCCAGAGTGTGCACTTCATAGACATTAAGCCCATGTCCCCTGCATTTTGTTCCTGAGAGCATCTGTGTTGCAGCTCCGGTAACTCCTTACAGCACAGGGCTCTGCTGCTACCCTCTCCCCACATTTACCCTTCATTCATTTATTCGGCCAATGCTCATTGTATAACCTGCAAGCCAGGCACTCCCCAAGTACTGAGGATGTAACAATGGGAAACACACTTCCCTCCCCGCCTCACCATCCTGTGTGGCAAGCCTAGGTTAGTGGGAGGGGTGACCCCGGAGACGTGGAGAGGAGGGGCGGCGGCATGTTATTCACCACGAGGGGGCAGCAAGGAAGGGCCCAGGTGCCTGATAGCCCTCCAGAGTGGGAGGCAGGAATCTGCCAGGGTATTTCCACTGTTGTTAAAGCCGTGAGAGGGGCACGGTCCTAACTCCAGGCCCAGCCACCGCCTCACTACTCCAGGCTCCGTCCACTTCTTCCCACACCTATCCAATGATAGAACTCTGAGCTTAATTCCCTGACCAATACTTGTTCAGAATCCTGCCTCTTGGTGATTTCATTAGTGTTTTTCAAACTGAAAGCTATGATTCATGCATGGATCGTGAAACCAGTTCATTAGGCCAAGATCAGCATTTTACAAACATTATGGAATTGAATAGAAAATATTAGTGTGGTGCATGCTGTTAGTGGAGATATTGCTTTGGAGAAGTTTATTTTCAGAAAAAAATATATATATATACACACACACACATGTATACACACACAGTATACAGGAATTTGATATAAAATGTATTAATCAACCCAGATGTCCATCAACTGTTGAGTGGATAAAGAAATTATGGTATATATACACTATGGAATACTACTTGGCTGTAAAAAAAAATATGAAATCCTGTCTTTTGCAACAAGATGGACACAACTGGAAACCATTATACTTAGTGAAATAAGCCAGTCGCTAAAAGACAGATATCATGTTTCCCCTGATATAATTAATAGAGTACTAAAATGTATTGGAGTGAAATGGACGTTTTGAGATTTGATGATTGTTTACAGCCCTTGTCTCTTCTATTGAGGAACAGTTTTTTTTTTTTTCATACTATTTGTTGAACTCTTTTACTTAGTGTAGAGTTAACTGTACAATCATTTAGTAAACTGAAAATAGCTCTTTGTAAAAATTAAGAGTGAGAATGTCAGAGGGAGAAGGAAAAAGGTTGGAGCATTGGTGGAAGAGAGGGTGGGGAAGAAATATCATTATGTTTCTAAATCTGTATATATTAAATACATTAAACTTGTATAACTTAAATAAAATTTTAAAAAATAAAAAACAGGAGCTGGTGCTGTGGCATAGGAGGTAAAGCCACCGACTGCAGTGCCGGCATCTCATATGGGTGCCAGTTCAAGTCCCCACTGCTCCACTTCCGATCCAGCTCTCTGCTATGGCTTGGGAAAGCAGTGGAGGATGGCTCAAGTCCTTGGGCCCCTGCACCGATGCTGGAGTCCCAGAAGAATATCCTGGTTCCTGGTTTCAGATAGACTCAGCTATGGACATTGTAGCCATTTGGAAGTGAACCAGCAAATGGAAGATCTCTCTCTCTCTCTCTCTCTCTCTCTCTCTCTGCCTCTCTGTAACTCTGCCTTTCAAATAAAATAAATAAATCTTTAAAAGATTAAAAAATGTATTATTTACTATGGGTCTTAAATGAAACAGTTTAAGAGCCACTGGTTTAACTGCTTCAAAATGGGGTAAGCTGCGTTAATTCCTTCTGAGAAAAGGTGAGTGCATGGTGGTGAACAAACACCTAAAATAACCAGATAACAAGAATAACTGAGATTACAACAGCAATCTTCAACCCAGGAAGCAGGAGGTGTACACCTTACCATGCATGAACCACTATCCCAGGCAGGCAAGAAACACACACACAAACAAGTCCCTGTATTCAGACTTTCAGCTCTCAGAAAAGCGAAGACATTCACACATTTAACACTGATTCCAGGCAAAATCCAGCACAAATGCTGAAAACCTCCAAGCTCAAAAGCTATATATATCATCAAGGAGTGTATGATCCTGTCCTTAAACTTGGGCCCGTGTTTTGTTTTTTGTTTTTTTTTTTTTTGTTTCTGTGTGTGTGTGTGTGAGAGAGAGAGAGAGAGACAGAGACAGAGAGACAGAGAGACAGAGACAGAGAGAATCATCCATCCAATGGTTCATTCCTTACGTATCCACAACAGGAGAGGTGGGCTAGGTTGAAGCCTGGAACCAGAACTCCACCTGGGTCTCCCACATGGATGACAAGGAGCCAAGTACTTGAGCCATCACCTGTTGCCTTCCAGGGTACACATTAGCAGAAAGCTAGAGTCAGCAATGCAGTGAGGCTCGAACCCAGATACTCGGCTATGGGATGTGGATGTCTTAACTGGTATCTTAACAACTAGCCTAAACACTTGCCCCTGAGTTAGGTTTTAATTGACTTGTGGGAAGGGGATTCAGGCAGCAGGTACAGATGGGGAAAGGCTGGGGGACAGGACAGTGCAGAGGCTGAGAAGCAGCCAACATTTTGTTTCACTGGAGCAAGTCATGAGGAAGGGCAGGCTTCCTGTAGAAGAGATCACTTCAGGGTCATCGGTGTCTTCTGCTACCCACTGACCTCTGTGGCCATCAGATTCTTGTCTACCCAGTACTTGCTCTACTCAACTCTCTGGCTGGAGGTGATTAGGGAAAAAAGGAGAGAAAATGAGAAAGGGCATTGAAGACTGTTGCCCAATCCTCCGATTCACTTGACAGACACTCCTGAGCCCCTGCTCGGAGGTGAGGCTGACCCCGAGTATCTCAGTGGAGGAGCAGCAGCCAGCCCGTGATGGCCCAGGGACTCAGGGGACAGATGTGCTCTGCCTTGGAAGGCCCAACATTGTCGCAGATGCAGTGCAAGTGGGCTGAGTCTGGAGACATGAGTTAGAATTTGCAAACAGAGAAGCAGGTCTTCAAGGTTGGGTCTCAGAGGCCTGGACAAGGCTGCCCTGAATGACTGTGCATGTTGTGCCTTACCCAAGGGTGCCCAGATGAAGGACCCAGGCAGATCCCAAGTTCACTGAATTCCCAGGCTGACCTAGCCCTGCGCCCTGATTTTGCCAGTCACACAGAGGCGCCATCTGCTGGCCAGCTAGTGTGTACTGTCTATAGGACCAGGTCAGAGCGGATGGAGCACAGTTTTCCAACTTGCACAATATTCTCTACATTAGAGTCTTCTTCCTACTCTCAAACTTGGCTCCCCATTGAGATTAGCCATAGCTCCCATACGTAACCTCATATCTTCTCAGACCTCTCCTTCAGCTGTGTTCTGCTCCCATGCTTCTTCCCAGATTTCTCCATCAATACTTATTGCTACCTTCCTTCCACTGGTTCTGCTCCTGCCCAAGGTAGATCTGTGCTTATGAAAGTGTCCTGCTGGGTGAAGGGCTTTTCAGCTTAGAGCCAATAAGATCTGTGGCTCTGACCTGAGCATCCTTCGACTCCAGGGCAGGTCCATTTCCAGTGATCCAACTCTTGGCAGAGCTGCCAGGGCTCTTCACAAGCTGACTTCTGCTGAAGCCCAGGCTTACCACATTGAAAGCCACTGCAGTGGACTGGCCTGTTGGGTCTCCTTGAGGGCAGATCCCTGTACAGATCATCCGTTAATAGGCCTGCCACCCATTGCTTCTGAAGCCTAGCTTTCTTTTCCTCCTGGTTTGTGTTCAAGCAGACCAGAGGATGCAAGTCAAGGGAGTGTCCAAGTCCCATCTCTAATCTTCGGTGGCCTGAACTACAAGTCTATAGTCACAGGCATGTTCTGTAGTAGTTTTTCTAAGGTAGACAATGCCCATGAGGAAAATTATATTCTCACTTAAAAACTTTCTTTCCCTTTGGTCTGAAAGGGAGGTTTTTTCTACTTACTGTTTACTTCGCTGATGGCGAAGTAAATCTAGCTATGAGATTATTATTTAACCTCTTATTTTGGCTATGCTATTACAGAAAAATGTTAGCCATCTCTTTTATAAGGTCTAAAGATTAAATTGTGCATCCTACAGATTCCTTCATAATAGAATTAGTTTCCTACCTTGAAGAGAATAGAGAAATGAAAGAACAAGTTGGGCTTAGAATAGAGAAATGAGGGAGCAAGTCCTAGATCGCTTGCTGACAATAGCAATATCACATGAATACTTAGCAAATAGTTTCAACCATTAGATAACAACTTAAGAAAACATTTACCAGAAGGTCCAATGCCTTCTATAATTTTAAGAATCATGTATTTGGAAACACCTCTTAAATATGTAACATGGTGTAGTTTGTTTAACCAGTAAACTTAAGCACAAACATATAAAATGTTTTTAGTTTCTTTCTACCAACAAGTATAAAACATATGATACAGAGATTCAGGTCACACAAATTAAAATGTATCTTTGATTAATTTTAGCAGCTTAAATTTATGGACAATCTTATCTATAAGCCATTTAAAATAAAACTCTTAATAACATTTTCCCATGTGGACATACAATATGTACACACATATAACATAGCATAATAGACCAATATAGCAATTTTAATAATAGCTTTTAAAATCTTTAACTCTTTGTGTAGATTGCCAATTGATTTGAATTGCTTTTTGTTTTTAGTAACCTCAGTTAACCATACTTTCTCTCAGTTGGTACTGTTAATACATTATTGGCTTCATCTGTTTACAGAGCCATCCCAAAGTACTGAATACAATAGAAGTGGATGGGAAAAGTCCATAGGAACCTATAGGAGGGCAGCTAAACCCAGAACCAACAACGCTTTAGTTTTATGAGCAGCACATCATATATAACTGTGGATGGCAAAAGACTTTAAGTCGCCATGTTTAAAATTATAAACTCATCAACCAACAAGAGGCACTTGCTTACTTCACAGTATTTTTGAAAGCACCTGTAGGATTTTACAAGTATTTAACCCTTTAGGCCTCTGGGGCTTTCTCATTAAGATAACTATCATGTCTAGTAACACAAGATCATTAGACTTTTTAATTCTCAAACATTTGTATTAATAGCATTTTCCATTATAGAGACTTAAAGTCTGGTACTACATCACATCTTGACAGTCCTTCTAATATAATCCAAATAGCCTGATTAGTTGGTGTCTCTATAAGTGACCACTATAAGTTGGTGTCTTCCAAAGTGACCACTGCAGCTGAGGGACGGCCAAGTAGGGTCAGCAACATTGCAGGCAGAACTGTAAATTTCTTGTTAGAGATGCCACCTGCCTTTACCTGGCCAGCTCTCCTCCCAGGCCAGCTAAGTAATGAAAGTCAACAGAGTGCCTTCCCCTGGGAGGTTCACACCTCCCTTAGGATGTACCCCATGTGAAGAGATAGATAGGTCTGGGCCTCTTAACTTACAAGGCCTAAAGCCCACCAGATTATTATCAAGCCCCTTCTATCAGGTTCTATTTGCCTCTCAATCAGAAAACTTAATTGTAGCTTAGCACCTTTCTTAGCTCCTCTAATAATGACTCTGTCCTTTGTTCTAGACCCTGTCTAGCACACTTGGGCCTCATTCCTTCATAATCATAACCTCTACTCTACCTCCAATGGCTCTACTCCCAACCTGTGTGTACTGATGGTCCTCTTCCCCACTTAATGCTGTATAATTGTTCAGACCTGGTTAATGCCACTCTTGGGATCATTGGTTACTATCCTCACCCTGTCTTTTATGACCTTCTCTAAATATGATCAGAGTCAGTGAACTTGGAAGGCTTCCATAGCCTTGGCAACTCATGACGAGAGCCTAGGGTGATTACTGGCGCCACAAACTAGAGTGTCAATTTGTTGGGTCAACAACAGGAGTCACTGTGCACTTGCTCCTCATGTGGGATCTCTGTCCTTAATGTGCTGTGCATTGTGATTTAATGCTATAACTAGTACTCAAACAGTATGTTTCACTTTGTGTTTCTGTGTGGGTGCAAACTGTTGAAATCTTTACTTAATATATACTAAATTAATCTTCTGTATATAAAGAGAATTGAAAATGAATCTTGATATGAATGGAAGGGGACAGGGAGCGGGAGAGGGGAGGGTTGCAGGTGGGAGGGAAGTTATGGGAGGGGGAAGCCAGTATAATCCATAAGCTGTACATTAGAAATTTATATTCATTAAATAAAAGTTAAAAAATAAAAAAGAAAGTGTCCTGCATGCAGGTGGCTTATGCACCTCTGCTTTTCAGTCACTTGTGGTTCTCATGTCTGCCCAGCTCATGCCTCCCGTGGACACATCTACAGATCAGGAACCACACAGTCTGCCCTTTTACAATTCCCAACAGCTGCCAGTGGCCCACATTGTACTATTTCTGGTTCATGTTCAATAAGGAATTAAGTCTAGATTAGAAATCATAGGGTAGATGCCAAGGAGTTCTGTATATAAAAGCTCTCTCCAGGGAGGATTTTCAGTTGCACAGGAGAATGTTGCATCCCCCCACTCATATTCCAGTCTACCTCCATCAGATATTGTCATGGAGAAAACAGCCTTCCAGTGCCTAATCAGAAACTACACCAAGTAAGTGAAACCCTCTGACTTCTATTGACTTTGGGGATCAAAAAATATATGTCTTTGGGACCAGTGCTGTGGCATAGCCTGCAGTGCCAGCATCCCATATGGGTACCGGTTCAGGTCCTTGCTGCTCCACTTTTGATCCAGCTCCCCACTAATGTGCCTAGAAAAGTATCAGAGGATAGCCCAATTACGTGGGCTCCTGAACCCACATGGGAGACTTGGAAGAAGCTCCTGGCTTCTGGCTTCGGATTGGCCCAGCTCCAGCCATTGCAGCCATTTGGGGAGTGAACCAGCAGATGGAGGATCTCTCTCTCTCTCTCTCTCTGGCTCTGCCCTTCAAGGAAATATATATTAAATAAAAATATATATATATGTCTTTTTTCCCAAAAGCACATTCAGATATAGGCCAGGGAGTATGAGGAGCTGAAGTACTTGAGAGGAGAAGGAGGCAGACACCAATGATGAAATTTAAAAAGACTACAAGGGCTAGAAGAGCTCTTCCCAACCACTGTCCCTCCACTAGGGAGCCTCATCTTTTTTCCTAACATCAGTCACTCCTGCCAGCTAACCTCCTTGCTTTCCATAAACAGCTTCAGACTTTGGCTGGGTGAGAAGGAGTTTCTGGGAAAAGACAGAGTGGAAATGAGTTGGTCCAGGATTCAGAAAGAAGCCTGGGAGCAGAGGTTGACCTGCTGTGATGAAGCCTAACACACAGGTTGACTTGCTGAACCAAGAGCAGAGGTAGCCATAACAGAAGGAGCAAAGCCCTGTGGTGCAGCTGAAGTCTGACTTTCTACTTCATGTTGCTGTCATTCCTGGGGTAATGTCTAGGCAGAAACACACACACACACACACACACGGAGCAACAGTCAGCACTGCACAAAATCTCTTGGAAGCCTGGCATTGCTGTGGACACAGGAGCTACAAAAATGAATGAGAGCATATCTACATTTGAGAATAGATTAAATAAGCATAGCCCTTGCTCTAAAAAGCTCACAGAGAAGGCAGCTAGAATGCACAGCCAATCACAGTTCAAAGTAGATGATAGGATAGAGCTATCAATAATGGAATGCGGGAATATGAAGAAGAGCTGGATGAATTTGGGCCAGAGTGTGTAGATGTTTGAATGGCACAGTCAGCAAGGCTTGTGGTCTGAGCAGATAATGTGATCCATGTGTATTGAAGAAAGCTCTGCCATTTAAGCTACAATGCAGGACAGAGATCAGAGCTCGAGGACTAGATAGGGAGAAATTTCACTTAAAAAGAGATAGTCCCTAACTTTCCGTGAGCACTTTCTTTGTCTGACCTTCTTCTAAGTGCTTTATCTACAGACAACCCCTGTTTTGGAATGTTTTGATTTTATGATGGTACAAAAATGGCGCATATTCAGCAGAAACAGCAATGCATATTTAAAATGCTAATCTCTGACTGGGAAAGCTGTGCAGCAACAGCTCCCAATCAGCCGTGTGCTCATAAGAGAAACAACCAACACTCTACAGTGTGTTGTGTTCCCACATGTTTGGGATATATGTTTTCAATAAGTTACATGAGATACTCAACTTTATTTAAAAATGGGATTTGTATCAGATGATTTTGCCCAGATTTTAGCTAATGTAAGTGTTCTGAGCATGTTTAAGCTGGGTTAGTCTCAGCTATGATGGTCAGTAGCTTAGATGTGCTAAATGCATTTCCAACTTGCAGAATTTTCAACTTACGCTGGGTTTATTAAGATGTAGCCCTAATGTAAGTATAGTTACATCCCACACACAGCACATTTGTGTCCACAAGCATGTGCAGTGTTAGAGATGGCATTGAGAAATTCATACATACATTAAGTCCTAACAGGGCCGGTGCTGTGGCACAGTGGGTTAAAGCCCTGGTGTGAAGCGCTGGCATCCCATATGGGTGCTGGTTTGAGACCCAGCTGCTCCGCTTCCAATCCAGCTCTCTGCTATGGCCTGGGAAAGCAGTAGAAGATGGCCCAATTCCTTGGGGCCCTGCACCCATGTGGGAGACCCGGAAGAAGCTCCTGGCTCCTGGCTTTGGATCAGCACAGCTCCAGCCATTGTGGCCATTTAGGGAGCGAACCATCGAATGGAAGACCTCTCTCTCTCTGCGTAACTCTGACTTTCAAATAGATAAATAAATATTTTTTTAAAAAAGAAGTCTTAACCCCTAGTATCTTAGAATATGCATAGCTGGTAAAGCTACCACCTGCAGTGCCGACATCCCATATGGGTGCCAGTTCAAATCCCGGCTGCTCCACTTCCAACCCAGCTCTTTGTTATGGCCTGGGAAAGCAGTAGAAGATGGCCCAAGTCCTTGGGCCCTGCACCTGCATGGGAGACCCGGAAGAAGCTCCTGGCTCCTGGCTTTGGGTGGGCGCAGCTCTGGCCATTGAGGCCATTTGGCAAATGAACCAGCAGATGGAAGACCTCTCTCTCTCTCTCTCTCTCTCTCTCTCTCTCTGTAACTATGCCTTTCGAATAAATAAATCAATCTTTTTTTTAAAAAGTGTGCACTTATTCAAAATAGGGTCTCTGAAGATGTAATTAGTTAAGATAATTCTTGAGTAGAAAAGACTTGTTTTCAATCTAACTGATGTGCTTACAGAAAAGGGAAATGAGACAGATACACACACAGTGAGAACTCCTGGTGAAGATAAAGGCAGAGATCAGGGCAATGTATCTAAAAGGCAAAGATCACTAGGGAACCACCTCCTGCTTCCATCCCATTTGCCAGGACCAAGTCACATTCAGCTACAAGGGAGCCTGGGAAATGTAGTTCTTTTTTTAACTTTTACTTAATAAATATAAATTTCCAAAGTACAGCTTTTGGATTACAATGGCTTTTTCCCCCCCATAACTTCCCTCCCACTTGCAACCCTCCCCTCTTCCACTCCCTCTCCCATTCCATTCACATCAAGATTCATTTTCAATTCTCTTTATTTACAGAAGATCAATTTAGCATATATTAAGTAAAGATTTCAACAGTTTGCACCCACACAGAAACACAAAGTGTAAAATACTGTTTGAGTACTAGTTATAGCATTAAATCACATTGAACAACACATTAAGGACAGAGATCCTACATGAGGAGTAAGTGCACAGTGACTCCTTTTGTTGACTTAACAAATTGACACTCTTGTTTATGGCATCAGTAATCACCTGAGGCGCTCGTCATGAGTTGCCAAGGCTATGGAAGCCTTTTGAGTTCACCACCTCCAATCTTATTTAGACAAGGTCATAGTCAAAGTGAAAGTTCTCTCCTCCCTTCAGAGAAATGTACCTCCTTCTTTGATGACCTGTTCTTTCCACTGGGATCTCACTCACAGAGATCTTTCATTTAGGTCATTTAGGTGCGTGGTTTTTTTTTGTTTTTTGGTTTTTTTTTCCATAGTGTCTTGGTTTTCCATGCCTAAAATACTCTCATGGGCTTTTTAACCAGATCCAAATGCCTTAACGGCTGATTCTGAGGCCAGAGTGCTGTTTAGGACATCTGCCATTCTATGAGTCTGCTGTGTATCCCACTTCCCATGTTGGATTGTTCTCTCCCTTTTTGATTCTATCAGTTAGTATCTGCAGACACTAGTCTTGTTTATGTGATCCCTTTGACTCTTATTCCTATCATTATGATCAATTGTGAACAGAAATTGATCACTTGGACTAGTGAGATGGCATTGGTACATGCCACCTTGATGGGATTGATTTGGAATCCCCTGGCATGTTTCTAGCTCTACCATTTGGGATAAGTCAGCTTGAGCAATTCCCAAATTGCACAGCTCCTCCATCTCTTATTCCCACTCTTATATTTAACAAGGATCACTTTTCAGTTAAATTTAAACACCTAAGAATAGTTGTGTGTTAATTACAGAGTTCAACCAATAGTATTAAGTCGAACAACAAAATACTAAAAGGGATAAAGTGTTGAGATGTTCATCAACAGTCAGGACAAGGGCTGATCAAATCACCATTTCTCATAGTGTCCATTTCACTTCAACAGGTTTCCTTTTTGGTACTCGGCTAGTTGTCACAGATCAGGGAGAATGTCCCTTTGGGACTAGCTTATTTCACTCAGCATGATGTTTTCCAGATTCCTCCATTTTGTTGCAAATGACCGGATTTCACTGTTTTTTTTTGTTTGTTTGTTTGTTCTTATTGCTGTATAGTATTCTATAGAGTACATGTCCCATAATTTCTTTATCCAGTCTACTATTGATGGTCATTTAGGTTGATTCCAGGTCTTAGCTATTGTGAATTGAGCTGCAATAAACATTAAGGTGCAGACAGCTTTTCTTTGTTTGCCAATTTAATTTCCTTTGGGTAAATTCCAAGGAGTGGGATGGCTGGGTTATATGGTAGGGTTAAATTCAGGTTTCTGAGGAATCTCCAGAGTGACTTCCATAGTGGTTTTACCAGTTTGCATTCCCACCAACAGTGGTTTAGTGTCCCTTTTTCCCCATATCCTCGCCAGCATCTGTTGTTGGTGGATTTCTGTATGTGAGCCATTCTAACTGGGGTGAGGTGAAACCTCATTGTGGCTTTGATTTGCATTTCCCCAATTGCTAGTAATCCTGAACATTTTTTCATGTGCCTGTTGGCCATTTGGATTTCTTCTTTTGAAAAATGTCTATTGAGCTCCTTGGCCCATCTCTTAAGTGGGTTGTTTATTTTGTTGTTGTGGAGTTTCTTGATATCTTTGTAGCTTCTGATTATTAATCCTTTTTCTGCTGCATAGTTTGCAAATATTTTTTGGGAAATGTAGTTTTTAAATCCTAGGTGATCATGTGACTCACTAAAATTTATTTATGGAAGAAAAGGAACAATAGATAATTTATTTATGGAAGAAGGGGGACTAGAGAGTCATGGAAAAGATTCTCCCTTGTGGTCCTTTGAAGCAACCAACCCTACATTGGTTTTAAGAATCCCTATGTTCCTTTGATCATGATCTTGTACCCTCTGGAACTTTGAGGTGATAAATGTCTATTGTTTTAGTCCCTTGGTTTGTGGTACTTTGTTTCTTTTTTTTAAGATTTATTTTTTGTTAAACTTTTATTTAATGAATATAAATTTCCAAAGTACAGCTTATAGATTACAATGGCTCCCCCCCCATAACTTCCCTCCCACCCGCAACCCTCCCCTTTCCCGCTCCCTCTCCCCTTCCATTCACATCAAGATTCATTTTCAATTCTCTTTATATACAGAAGGTCAGTTTAGTATATATTAAGTAAAGATTTCAACAGTTTGCCCTCACATAGCAACACCAAGTAGAAAATTCTGTTGGAGTACTAGTTATAGCATTAAATCACAATGTACAGCACATTAAGGACAGAGATCCTACATGATATTTTTTAAAGAATTGATTAATTTTCTATGCAATTTCCGATTTAACATCAAGGGGTTTTTTTTTCATTTTCAATTATCTTTATATACAGAAGATCGATTCAGTATATACTAACTAAAGATTTCATCAGTTTGCACCCACACAGAAACACAAGGTGTAAAAATACTGTTTCAGTACTAGTTATAGCATTACTTCACATTGGACAACACATTAAGGACAGATCCCACATGAGATGTAAGTACACAGTGACTCCTGTTGTTGATTTAACCATTTGACACTCTTGTTTATGGCGTCAGTAATCTCCCTAGGCTCTAGTCATGAGTTGCCAAGGCTATGGAAGCCTTTAGAGTTCGTTGACTTCGATCTTATTCCAACAGGGTCATAGTCAAAGTGGAAGTTCTCTCCTCCCTTCAGAGAAAGGTACCTCCTTCTTTGATGGCCCCGTTCTTTCCACTGGGATCTCACTCGCAGAGATCTTTCATTTAGGTCTTCTTTTTTTTTTTTTTCCAGAGTGTCTTGGCTTTCCATGCCTAAAATACTCTCGTGGGCTCTTCAGCCAGATCCGAATGCCTGATTCTGAGGCCAGAGTGCTATTTAGGACATCTGCCATTCTACGCAGAGGAGCACGCAGCCATGGTGCCCAGTCGGAATGGCATGATCTTGAAGCCGCACTTCCGCAAGGACTGGCAGCGGCGCGTGGCCACCTGGTTCAACCAGCCAGCGCGAAAGATCCGCAGGCACAAGGCCCGGCAAGTGCGAGCCCACCGCACCACCCCGCGGCCCGCAGCGGGGCCCATCCGGCCTATCAGGCGCTGCCTGACGGTGAGGTACCACACGAAGGTGCGCGCCGGCCGCAGCTTCAGCCTGGAGGAGCTGCGGTGGCCAGCATCCACAAGAAGGTGGCACGGACCATCGGCATCTCCGTGGACCCACGGCGGTGGAACAAGTCCACTGAGTCCCTTCAGGCCAACGTGCAGCGGCTGAAGGTGTACCGCTCCAAGCTGGTCCTCTTCCCCTGGAAGCCCTCAGCTCCCAAGAAGGGCGACAGCTCGGCTGAAGAACTGAAGTTGGCCACCCAGCTGACAGGACCAGTCATACCCATCCAGAACGTTTACAAGAAGGAAAAAGCCATTACAGAGGAGGAGAAAAACTTCAAGGCTTTCGCCAGTCTCCACATGGCCCGCGCCAATGCCCGGCTCTTTGGCATCCAGGCAAAAAGAGCCAAGGAAGCTGCAGAACAGCACGTTGAAAAGAAAAAAATAAGGCCTTGCTGGGGACTTACACAATAAATCCACAGTCTGCCCGGTCAAAAAAAAAATAAGATTTATTTTATTTATCAGAAAGAGAGTTACAGAGGTAGAGACAGAGAGAGAGAGAGAGAGAGAGACAGAGAGAGAGAGAGAGAGAGAAGTCTTCCATCCACTGGTTCACTCCCCAGATAGTCTTAACAGCCGGAGCTGCCCTGATCCAAATCCAGGAGCCAGGAGTTTCTTCCAGCTCCCACATGGGTGCAGGGGCCCAAGGACTTGGGCCATCTTCTACTACTATCCCAGGCCATAGGAGAGAGCTGGATTGGAAGAAGAACAGCCGAGACCAGAACCGGCGCCCATATGGGATGCCAGTGCTTCAGGACAGGGCTTTAACCCACTGCGCCACAGTGCCAGCCCCGGTACTTTGTTTCAGAAGCCTTAGTAAGGCCACCCAGTCTGTGTGCCGTCATTCTGCATTAAGGAAGAGGAAGCTGAGAGCCAAGAAGTCAAATATGCTCAAGGTTACTGTAAGCCAGTAAGGGAGTGTGGGGCTAGGAGCTGGTGCGGGGGTCCTTGCTGAGAGCTCACATGCTCAACTTCCACACAAACCCAGTGATCACGTGTGTAAGGCCAGCAATGGTGACAGCTGAAAGGAGACAAATGAAGAGAGGTTTTTCAAGAAAGCAGCTCAGGACCCGGTTCCTGGCCAGATAAGGCCAGTGAAAAGAAGTAGATACTGAAAATGGCTCTTTGGTACAGAATAGTGATTAAATCTAGACATTATTGTAATTAAAGTAGTATACATTAATCATGTATTTTCTGTCTTTTCAACTACAGGAAACTCTATGACGTCAGAGGCAGTGTGTATATCTCCACACCATAAATATTCCTGCATGTATGCCTTGCCTATTAACCTAATTCAAGTCCACTCTGTAAATATTGGTAAAAATGAGTGGCTGCTACCAGCCTTTATGCCTTAGAACACAAAAGAAGGGGCCACAGGGATATCATTTAAAGGAGCTTTTGTTCTTTCAAGTACAGTAAGCTGGGATTATCAGCCCCTGTGATGTTTTATGCCAGAGTTCTCCTCTCCACACAACATTGCCTTGGTGAGCAACGGTGGCCCTGTTAGTCACCAAAGGGTTCTGATTTTGTAGGAAGCACACACTGAACTAATCAGCTTAGCAACAAGAAACCTGCACTTGTCAGACATCTAGCAGCTTCTTTGCAAGGAAACTGTAAAAGGAATTTCTTGAAGTGGACATCTGTCATGGCAGGTAAGTCACAATTGGGATGCCTTCATCTCATATTGGAGTGCAGGCTTTGAGGCCCAACTTCTCTGCTTCCAATCTAACTTCCTGCTAATGTGCACCCTGGGTGGCAACAAATAATTGTTCAAGTATGTGAGTCTCTCTAGCCCATGTGGGAGACCTGGAAGGATTTCTGGTCTCCTGGCTTTGGTCTGGCCCAGCCCTGGCTATTATGGGCAATTAGGGAATGAACCAACAGATGGAAGACTTTTCTCTCTGAATCTGTCTCTCAGCCTTTCAGATAAAACCTGCTATAAATACTCCAGGTGACAAAGTTAGCAAAATAAAATCAGAACTGTATGTACCAGTTAGTGGCAACCAGACTGAAATGGAAAGCCATAGCCATACCATTCTCACCCAGAACATGCATTGCAATGAGTAGAAAGAAGAGATTTATTTATTAGGGAACCTTAGTACAATGGACTTCTTCATAAGTTGGGGCAGAGATTGGTGGGTTCCCAAAGTCTATTGTCCCTTTTATTCCATAAATTTTAGTGAATCACATGATCACCTAAGATTAAAAACTACATTTCCCAGGCTCCCTTGCAGCTGAATGTGACTTGGTCCTGGCGAATGGGATGGGAGCAGAAATGCTGTGAAAGGGTGTAAGTAATTTCCTTAAAGGAAGGTTGATCCATGCCCATAGTCATTTTCTTTTCAGGCTTTTGTCCCGTCTTCTTCTAAACACATGAATGTATTGTGATCACACTGAACCATAAGAGAAGGATAAACTAGAATTGAGAAGAAAGAAGCATATTCCTGAGGACTTAACAAAGAGGAACTTCCAGACCTAGTCTTAGTTCCAGTCTTAAATTGCACACCTATGGATTTTTAAGCTGGAGAGAATAACTACTATCCAAGCACAAGTACTTAAGGTCTCAGTTACTCACAAAAAAACCAATACAACTATCATATATAAATATATGGGCTGGCGCCGCGGCTCAATAAGCTAATCCCCCGCCTGTGGTGCTGCACACCAGGTTCTAGTCCCAGTTGGGGAGCCGGATTCTGTCCCGGTTGCCCCTCTTCCAGGGCAGCTCTCTGCTGTGGCCTGGGAGTGCAGTGGAGGATGGCCCAAGTGCTTGGGCCCTGCACCCCATGGGAGACCAGGAGAAGCACCTGGCTCCTGGCTTTGGATCAGCGCAGTGCGCCGGCCACAGCGGCCATCCTCTGCTGCTATCTCAGGCCATAGTAGAGAGCTGGACTGGAAGAGGAGCAACCGGGACTAGAACTGGCACCCATATGGGATGCTGGCACTGCAGGCAGAGGATTATCCTAGTGCCTCACAGCACCAGCCCCAAGGACTGAGTTTTTTACATGCTTGATTTTATTTTCCACTGTCTTTATTTTTTAGAACTGTTTTAAGTTCAAAGCGTCCAAAACATGCATAGTCTCTCCCACTATTAACATCCTGCACCAGAGTGGTACATTTGTTACAATTAATGAGCCTGTGTTGACATATCAATATCACCTAGAGCCTACAGTTTGTACCAGTGTTCACTATTGATATTACACAATCTGGATAAATGTGTAATGCCATGTATCCACCATTACAGTATCATACAATTTTCACTTCCCTGAAATTCTTCTCCTCTAACCAGTGACAATTACTGATCCTTCTACTGTCTCTGTAGTTTTGCCTTTTACAGAATGTAATACATTTCGAATTATACAGTGTATAGCATTTTGAGATTGGTTTCTTTCATTTAGTAATATGCATTTCAGTTTCCAATATTTTTGCGGCTTGATATTTCATTCTCTTTAGCACTAATATCCCACTATCAGGATATAACCAGTTCATTTATCCATTCACCTGTTTAAGGACATCTTGGTTACTTCCAAGTTTTTGGCAAATATGTATAAAGCTACTATAAACATCCACATGCAGATTTTTATGTAGGTGTAACTTTTCAGCTCCTTTGGGAAAATACCAAGGAGGCTGATTGCTGGATCACATGATAAGAATATGATTAGTTTTGTAAGAAACTACCAAACTGGCATACAAAGTGGCTATTCCCTTTGCATTCCCATTAATGATGAATGAGAGTTTCTGTTACTCCACATTCTTGCCAGGCTTTGGTGTTAGTGTTCTGAATTTTGGTTACTCTGAAATGTGTGTAGTGGTAGCTAGCTGTTTCAATTTACATTTCCTTGATGACATATGATGTTAAGCATATTTTCATATGCATATACACCATCTTTCTATCTGGTAAGGATTATTGGCCCATCTTTTTTAATTGAGTTGACTGTGTTCTTATTATTGGGTTTTAAGAGTTATCTTTATATTTTGGATAATAAATGTAGTCCTTTATTATATATGTCTGCAAATATTTTCTCCCGCTGTGTAGCTTGTCTTTTCATTCCCTTGATAGTGTCTTTTGCAAAACAGAATTTTTAATTGTAACAAAGTCCAGATTCTCAATTCTTTCTAGCAGCTTTTGTGTTGTAACTACAATATCATCACCAAGTCCAAAGTTGTCTAGATTTTCTGTTATGAAATCTCCCAGGAGTTATAGAATTTTGAAGTTTACATTTAGGTCTGTGATACCTTTTGAGTTAATGTTTGTGAAGGGCCTAAGGTCTGCTGTCATATTTTTGCATGTGGACTGCTGTGTTTTTTTTGTTTGTTTTTAATGCAGACACACTACTGCTGAGGTAGAAAGAGTACTAGCTCATGAGCCAGAAGACCAGGGTTCTGTCCCAGGACAACTATTAACCAGCTAGGCGACCTTGACCAAGGACATGGCCTTCTCACTGTGTACAGAATAAGTACCTTGGGCCAAAAAGCTATTGTTGATCATTCTTCCTCATATCTATAGGGTCCCCTATTCTTCTTCCAGTGTAACGGTAAGGCACTCCTGCCCTCACACTCATATTCCTACCTTCACAGCATCTCTCCAGCAAAGCCTGTCATGGAGCTCTCGGCCTGTGGAGGGCCCCTTCACTATGGTCTGCCCCAGAAAGAGCCTGAGCCTGCATTTAGATTAAGTTGCTGGTGATCTGTCTTCCATGGAATGTATTCTCTCCAACTAACTGGGACATTTTTGAGATCTGATGATATTTTGTATTTCATCAGTGTATCTCACAAGAATAAAAACAGTTCAGGATAACACAATAATAATAACAATACAATGATCATTGCACCATTTCCTGAGCATCTCACATACATGGGCTCATCTAATTCAGAAGCCACTTGAGAAGTATGATCTGCCTCGTTTTGCTAATGTGGAGCTGAGGCACAAATGGCTTATGGAGCTTGCCCAAGGTACATCAGGAAGAAGAGTTTGGCTCAGAAACCCTGGACTTCAGCCATTACTACTAACTAGTACTACTACCTAACTACCACGACTGACTAACCACTACCACTGTAGATGTTTTGCAAGGTGTGAGCAGTGATCCCTGCTCACACACATGACATCTGTGTACTTGGCTATTTAAACAGCTTCAGTTGTAGCACATGTTTATTATCTGTCTGGTTTACTTCTGATTTCCCAGTGCATGGCATGATTCTCAATATATGAATGCCTGAATAACTAGAGATATTTTAAAAGGGAAGCCACACATCCCCAAATCCTAGGCCTTGCCAGCCATTCCCTGGCCCAATACCTTTTATCCATCCATACATCACCCCCCCCACCCAGCACATTCCATATCCCTAAGTCTACTAGAACAAGTCAGGGAAGATTCCACTCACTTCAAATTATCTCCTCAGCATCCTTCTGGAGCACATCCTTGAATAAGTAATTCATCTTTCACATTCTCTTATAGTACATTTAGGACTACTTAATAAACTCTGAGCTGCTAACTAGTTTACATATCTGATGGCTCAACATGCACATTTACTCAGCAGCTTCTAGAGGGAACTTGCCAAAAAAATAAAAATCTTCCATTTCTCCCCAGGTCATTCCAATTTTCAGTGGATCCAGAGACTTAGACAGGATTCAGTCTTCCCCTTCTCTCTCTAATGCCACTGCCACATTTTTTTTTAGTCCTAAGCTTTTCAAGAATCTGCAGTACAGTCTGGACACAAATCACCCAGCATCTTTGTAAAAGGCAGATGCTGATTGGCTGGTCTAAAGTGGGGGCAGAGAGTTTGCATTTTTCAGAAGCTCCTTGGCAACTCAGATGCCAGTAGGCCCTGTGCCACATTTTGAGAATCAATTCTCTAACTATGC
Organism: Lepus europaeus; assembly: GCF_033115175.1. Taxonomy (NCBI): domain Eukaryota; kingdom Metazoa; phylum Chordata; class Mammalia; order Lagomorpha; family Leporidae; genus Lepus; species Lepus europaeus. Next base: position 67,565,770 of record NC_084827.1, read on the forward strand.
CCCAGCTTCAGCAGAACCCCTTAGTCCCACACATCCATCATCACCATATGCCCAGTGATGGAATGGGCACAACTAATCACACCACTCATCCTCTAGGAACTCTTGGGATCCTGTCCACGCTTCTGGGCCTGTCTCTGGCCACAGGGATCATCTCGCTCTGCTTTATCTCCCTCCACCCCCCACCATACCACTTCCTATTCACCCCCATGCTCCAGGTGCTTCTTCTTCCTCTGTGAACTTGATCACCTGCCTTTCTCTGTTGCTCCACAAAGTCTTTCCTGACCTCAATTTTCCTTCTCTGCTGTCCCTCAAGCCTACTGAAAAGCTGTCTCACCTCTGCCTCTACAACACCTTCTACCCGCCTCTACCAAGACGCATGTGTAAAGACCCATGTTGGTCTCCTCACTACTCTGAGATTTCTTGAGGGAGGGTATCAACCATGTCTTCATACCCTCTGTGAATACACAAAACTTGGGGAATGGACAGAGGAGAACCTCTTAAGTATTCTTGCACACAATAAAGGAAGACAGTTAAATGAATGTCAAAAGGAGCAATAGCTACTTTGTTCTTAAGAGTACAAATTGTGTAATCTAACTTTTTAAGGCTAAGTAGATATTTGCCTATATTAATGTATTTGACTATGTCATTTGCTTTGCAAAGCGCAAATGTTTAAATGTTGGCTGGCATTTACAAACTTCACCATCCAAGGGTGAAGTGAGCAAATTAAATGCATTTAGTCTGCAGTTTGCACAGGAGATAAAGCTCCTTCAAGTGCCTGCAGCACGACTGCTGCTCAGGGTTGAAGTCATTGTTTTGTGAATAGTCTCTTATGAGATTACAGCGGAAACCACCAGGAATACTTGACAGTATGGGGCCTGATAGAAGGGTGCAAGGACAGATGGATTGGTGGATGGATGGAAAAGAAAAGAAGAAAGGAGGAGAGAGAGAAAGAGAGCCTTCACACATTAAGAGCAAAAATATCAGCCACATAATAGCTACAGCTTATTGGCAGATACTCTATAACAGACACAGGGCTAATTCTTTATATCCATGATCTCTGGCAGATAGTCACCATTATCCCCACTGTATCAATGGAAATACTGATGCTCAGATTAGTTCAGGCCTCATAAATACCCACTAAGTGAAAGAGGCAGGGTTAAGGTCGGGTTTCACTGCTTATAACGACTAAGCAAATATTCACAGTGGCCATGTATAGTCAAAATACAAATGCATCAAGTGGCCACATGGCATGACATTTTAAAAAAGTGTTTTCTGTTCTCTGTGAGCAGAAGCCACTTGAAGGTGACATCCCACAGACAGGTGCAACATGCAGGCAGTCACATGAATGGCAGAGGTACAAAGAAATACAAATTCTCTATGGAACTCCACACCTCAGTATGAGTAAAACCACTCTACATTAAAGGTAATAATTAAGAATAGAATTACTCACAGTTGCATGGAGTTAAACCAACAAATGTTGCATAGGAGCAGCCTAAGTGAGGATCCAGAGGGTAGAATCCTGGGAGGAAAAAAAAAGTTCTAGGGAGAATTCAACATGGACCAAATATTGCTTCACTTGTTTGATTTCATTCATTCCTCAGATGTCCTTGTAAAGTTCTCATAGTTAACACCATTTTACAAATGCAAAAACCAAGACTCAGAGAGAGTCAGGAGTTGGCTCAGATGTGCCAAGACAGTCTTAATGGGTGGGTCTGTCATGTGTTTCCTAGGTTGATTTGTAGAACATGTTCATGTCTTCCCCACATCTCTGAGTCCCCACAATGTTGCCATTCTTAATGGGTTTTTTTTTTATATAATCTAAGAAATCACTTGCCAGCAAACCAACAGCCCGGAGCTGTAGCAGACGCTAGCTCTCAGCAGAGGAGCGAGCCTAAAATTTCAGGAAATCACTGAACAATTAGTAACTTGGGTGCACTATGACTCATTGAAAGGTCAGGAGACAGAAAGTGAAACCAAAACACTTTGTTTTAATATTAGAATCTTGAAGAGATGAAAATATGCCTTCTCACTTCTCACTTCTAAAAAGTGACAAGTCATATTAGCAGAAGTATCTCCAAATGTGGCTCCCCAGGAGCTAAAAGTTTCAATTTCTCTTTTGTTGCTCTTCTTTGGCAGGGAGCAAAGTGATGCATTTCCAGCATGTGGTTTTGATATGGCTCAGGGTCTGACAAAACAAAGTTGTACCAGCTCCCAAAGCTTATCTCCCACCCAACTTAGAGATGTACCTTCCCATTGAACTGCTGGCTCCTTCCAAGAGGCCTGGCAGCTCCTAACTAGAATCTTTAAGCGATCAGACCGTCCAAAGCTTGAGCTCCATCCTTGGGGAAAAGGAGACACATAGTGCTAGAGACCTCCTCCAGCTTTTCCTCCCTGCCTCAAGTTGCATTTCTGTGAAATGGAGAGACTTTCCCTACTTCATGGAGATTTATGGGGAACAAAAACCATCACGCAGTGCCTCAGATGTACTGAGCATCTGAGAAAAGAAGCCATGCAGATCAGCCTTTTTACTCGTAATCATTTCAAGGGAAATAGAACAGTGGAAAGGTCAGACAAAGGTGTTGCCCTGTCTTAGAGGCTGCTTCAGGGTGTGGCATGTTGGGGGATGGTGGTGACCATCGTCAAAGGACTGTGTGTCTTTTTTTTTTGAAAGATAGAAAAAGTCATACACAGAGATGTTCTCTCCACTTGTTTACTCCCCATATGACCATGACAGCCAGGGCTCGGACAGGCTGAATTCAGTCCAGGTTTCCCTCAGGAGTGGCAGGGACCCAAGGACTCGAGCCATCATGTGCTACCTTCCAGGATGTACGTTAGCAGAAAGCTGGAATCAAAAGTAGGGCTGCAACTCAAACCCAGACACTCTGACATGGGATACAGGTGTCCCAAGTGGCATCTTAACTCTGCACCAAATGCCTGTCCCAAAGGACTACGTGTCCATGGGGGTGCAGCAGTGCTCATGTATCGCTGAGGTGCTGTGGGAAAGAGCTACAGGAGCACAGAGCAACTTGACAACAGGGGCCTCTTTAAATGCAGAAGCCTGGTTCACCTCAAAGGCAATGGGAGTCAGACCAGTGCCCAAGCAGCCCACATCTGCATTTGTGGCTAGTTTCAGTGTCTAACTCATACTGCTGTGCAGTGTGCCCTGCATGAGGCTCTAGGCCAAGGAGGCAAATGAGATCTGAAACCCAGCCCATGCTCCATCAGGCAAGTCAGGGCTGGAGGAAGGCATCTCTGCTGAATTCATATGAAAGTGTGTAGGTGCTAGTGGTTCCCACGTGCCTCTCTGGAGTTCTTCAGATTGACCTTGAATCAAGTCCTTCCCTCCTTCCTTGCTTCCACCATCCTTTATTTGCTAGCTCACTAAGCCACTGTCCCAGCAAGGGGCCCAGAGCCTGAAGTGGGGGACAGACTTGGAAGTGAATGACCACAAAACAAGGCAACATAGTTGGGAGAAGTACTCCTGGAGAAAGAGGGAGGGAAGGGGAGAGGGGCACCTGCCAGATCATACAACTAAGGGGCAGGGCCCAGATGCAGAACCTCCATAAAAAGGATAAGGAAATGCAACCAAATGAACAGGGGGAATTCCAGACAGAGAAAAGAAATGCAGGAAGAATAGGAAGAGGGAGGGAATTAAAGGGATATTTTTAAACGCGAGATAAAAGTGAAAGAACAAAGAGGAGCCTGGGTGCTTACATCCCAGAGACACATAGGGTTGGGTTCTCTCTAACTGCAGTGATGAGACGGTAACTTTATATATTTTATCTCACTGAATTGTGGCAATCTTGTAAAGTGATCTTCATTATACGCATGTTATGGATAGGGAGCCTGGAGCACAGAGACAGAACCCCAAAAGACCCAGCTGATACATAGTGGAGAACTTGCTGCCTCCAGTGCACCACAGGAGAGGCAGAGCTGTCCCATCCTGGCCACCAAATCAGGCCCTCTACTGCCCCTCTTTGTCTTCTCCCTGTGGCAGGCTCAAGGCAGCAGCACTCAGGGTCCAGAAGCCCTGGCCTCTCCAACACAGTGAGGATTTTCAGTGCCATTTCAGTGTTAAGGTGAGGCTGCTGGCACAGAATCAGGGCTGCCATCAGCACAGTGCCCAGAGAGCACCCAGGGGTTCCAGGTACTTGAGGCTTCCAGGTGATGTCAATCACCAAATCTAATCATGGAACTGAACTGACCCAGGTGATGGACAAACTACTCAGCTCAAGTTATTGGTGATTGCCAGAAAATTTGATTAAAATAGAGCTGAGCCTACCATACTTCATAACTGGGGACAAGGGTAGGGGCTTAGGGGAAGCTAAGAAAGGAAATAATATTTTAATATCTTATTAGTTCAATCTCCCTCTGAATCAGTGCCAGGGAGGGTCTAGAACAAATCTAGAAAACAATCAAACGGAAACCAGACATAAGCCTCTTCCTCATTTTTACGTCTTCCTAAGACTCTGGTTAGGGAGGAGAAACAGGGACATGCAGACAGATATGTGTGTCATTTACAGAGTCAGGGGCCAGGCCTCCTGCAGAGACGAAAGGTCAGGTGTGGCCTGGGCTCATCATCAAAGAACAAATGGAATCTTAGAACCAAACCAAAGCCACTTGAGAAAATGGGAGACCCAGGAGGATAATGGAGACACACAAATTTGAGGAGGTAAATCTTCTATCAAGTTTGTTATAAGGAGCTTTTTAGCACAATGAAACAGCACACAGAAAATGATACAGTTTCTCTAGAGAGTAAGGGGGAGAATTTATTTTTTCTTTCATCCTTCTATTTGAAATCAATTGAGATGGGCATTGTGGCCCAGTGGGTTACGCTGCCAGTTGGGACACCTCATCCCATATCAGACTGAGTCCCTAGATTCAAGTCCCACCTCCACTTTCAATCCAGTGTCCAGTAGATTCCAAAATGCACACTCTGGAGGGCAGCAGATGATGGCCCAAGTACTTGGGTTCCTGCCACGCACATGGGAGACCTGGATGGATTTCCAGGTTCCTGGGTTAGACCTTGTCCAGCCTTGGCCGTTTCAGGCATGTGGGGAGTGAACTATCAAATGGAAGATCCCTCTCTCTCCCCTTCTGTCACTCTGCCTTTTGAATAAAAATAAACTTAAAAAAAAATCACTGAGCACCTGAATGTTCCAGGTTACATAAATGAATATGAAGATACTTCAAAAGACTCCTGCAGAACATGAATTACCATATGCATGAGCCTTCTACCTACATGACCCCAGCAATAGGAGTTCAGCAATTCTTAAAGCGACACATTTCATCCTTACCATCAAATTAGTAAGGCTTGGGGCTGATGTTGTGACACAGCAGGTAAAGCCACCACCTAAGACACCGGCATCCCATAGCAGCCCTGGTCCGTGTCCCAGCTGCTGCACTTCTGATCCGGCTCCTTGATAATGGCCTGGGAAAAGCAGCAGAAGATGGCTCAAGTATGTGGGTCCCTGCTACCCACGTGGGAAACCTGAGAGAAATTCCTGGCTCCTGGCTTCCATGGGGTTCAGTCCTGGCCATTGTACATTTGGGGAGTGAACCAGCAGATGGAAGATCTGTCTCTCCGTCCCTCTCTCTCTGCAACTCTGGCTTTCAAGTAAAGAAATAAATCTTTTTTAAAAATAGTAAGCCTTTACCTTTATGCACCAAAATAAACTTACTTGTTAGTTCAGTGGTCCACAAACTTTTTGAAGTTCCCACAAATACTAGGGTCTGACACAGAGTGAATCTTACATGCCCCGAGAGGTGGAGCAGTGTCAGTTTTCCCTCCTGTTACATCTCAACACTTACACAAGTTACTATTCAACGCAGGACATGCTTGATACATATGCGCCCACAGTGAATGAGCTAGCCACAGGCAGAAGTCTGAACAGGCGGGGAAGGCAGGCCAAAGCAGATGCCGTGGAATGGAGACACACTCCAGACACACTCCGGGGCATGGACCCAAGGGCAGCCGCCTCACGATGCCGGGCTCAGGGACGGCGCGGCCTCAGCGAGCCCCACAGAGCCGCTCCGCGCCCAGGCCAGCCACGAGGGACGCAAGGCCCGCAGGACGCCGCAACGCTGGGGCTTGCTGCAAGACGGAAGGATGTGCTGCCCAGGCACCCGAATATTAAAGCCGCGAGCTCAAGAGCGCACGGCCAGGGTGCATGGGTCAGGCACCGAGAGTGACCGGCGGTGCCTGTGACAGACGGGCACGCGGACGGAGCCGTCGCGGAGGGTGCGTGGGCGCATGCGCAGGCGCGCCGACGCCGCCGACAAAGGCGAGCGCGCGGAGCAGCTCCGGGCCGGGCGGGCCCGGGGGCCACTCGTGGGGCCGAAGGCGACACGAACTCCGGCTGCCACGCCTCTGTGCGGTGACGTGAACGAAGGGGCAAAGTCGGGGCAGGCGAATCTCGATTTTCTGGCCGCTGGGCGTGTTATGAGAATGTCCTTAGCCCCTGCTCGCTCTCCCCGGAGAAAAATAAATGCTTGGCTGACGGACACTGGACGACCTGCCAGGAAGGTCTCCAGACGGCGCGGTCAACCGGAAGTGCCCGCCGCCGCCTGCTTGGCCGCGGACGGTGCGGAGGCGGACCGCGGCGGGACGCCTGGGTGGTGCTCCTTAGCCTTTCATGCCTGCCCGCCCGCCCTGGGTGTAACTCGGCGTCCACCCGCAGCCTCCTCGCCACCCCCGGCTGAGAGTCGCTTTGTCTCTCCTTGCTTTAAATTACAGCACCACAGGCAAGGCCCTGGTGCAGTTAGCCTTAGAGGCGGCGGCCACGGGCCGCTGAACCCTGTTTGGGAAGATGGCGTTTGAATTCGCGCACTCCAGCAGCCATGAACCCGGGATCCTGCCCCGCCTCGCCTCCCCCTCCTCGTGCCCTCTCCCAACCTGCCTGCCCACCCCCATCTATGTAAAAAAGCCATAAAGCCTCTCTCCAATCGCCTTCTCGGAGTTTATGCAACCCCCAGAACACAGGTTGATTGCAAAGGTCTCTCTCCTGGATAACAACAATTCAATGTGCCTTGACATTTTAATAGCCTGCCGTCCTGGCGAACACAATCGAGCAAGGCAGTGAAGCAAAAATCATTAGGTAAGCAAGATAATCTAAGCGGGATCTGCTGCCTGCACGCTCACATCTGGGGGCAGGTTGCGCAGCTGGGCGGCCTCGGCCAGTCCTGCTGCGCCATCCAGGTGAGGACCCCCCCCCCCCCCACGCACACACGCACACACACTTGTTTCGTTCAGTGCTCACGGCCTTGGGAAAACAAACACGCTCAGGTGAGGGCTGACCCGCTGGAGTCCCCATATGAAATCGAAAGCACACACGTTGATGATAAATCAGAATGTCTGCCACCCCACCCAAATAAACTGACCTTCAAAGTGCAGGAACAAGGCAAATATTAGTTAGGGCTCCTAATATATTATGTGTTCCTTGCATGTATATGTATTTGTTTTTGTGGGGATTTTGAATATCGTGCCATAACTAATTTAAACACAAATATGTAGTGTAGAGCAGCTATATTATCTATGCAAAGCGATGTTATAAATATTTCCCGTCTACAACTGTTATCATGCCCATTTCACAGGTGAGGTAAGTGAGGCACACAGAGTTGAAGCAACTTGGGCAAGGTCATCCTGTAATAAGTGGTGGGGCCAGGACTGCAGTCTAAGCAGTCTGATCCTAGAGCCCCAACTGCTGCCCACTATGCTGTGCTGTCTTATAAAAAGTAAATCACACACACACAAATATAAAATGTGATGCATGTCTTTATGAGGCCAGTGCATTCCTTTATGATGGGATGTATTTATACAGTATTTTGCATACTCATGTGCATATTTGTACTCACAGTAATCCTGGTGAGTACTCAAACAGTACAAAGCAGTATGACTGACTGCAACAAAACTCCTGCTTGCACTTTCGCCTTCAGCCGTACTCGTGGCTTGAGGACTCTGTGAGTCCCTACACCATGTCCCTTCCTACTGGGAATACAATAACGTATTAGACACAGTAGTCACCCTCAAGTAGCTCATGGGCTACAGGGGAGTCAAACAGGCAAGCAGATGCTTGCCTTTGCAGATGGGAGGTTAGAGGCTGACCCAGAGCTGCATAGGCTGGGAGGACTCCCACCCCCCTTCCCTGAACCCCCATCCTCACCTGCCTAGCACACTCTCCCCCCAGAGTCGTCTTAGGAAGCCACTTCCTTACTCTCATGAGCTTGCCATCACACCAAACCTGGAGAGCTCCTTTGGGGACTGCCTTTCAGGTCATTTTATAAGCAGCCCAAGAAAATGAGCCTTGTTCCTTGATAATTATAAGTACACACACACACACACATGCTTCTCTTAGGAGGGAGGCAGGAATGGCATCACAGAAGCCAGGGACCAACGGATGACAGACAACTCCGCTGTTGGAGTGCAAGCCTCCCTCTCTCCCAGCACACGAGTCCCTGGGCACAGATCTGTTTCCCCGGATGCTGACTTGGCAAGCTCTTCACTTTATGAATATGACCCTCAGAGGGGAGAGCCCCTCTCAGCAGCCCCCGAACTATGTTATCACCCTTATTAAGGAGCCTAAAAAGGAGCTGGGAGGACGAGACACCGCTGGAATTGCAGCCTGATTGTGATTGATGGGTTCCTATTAGCGCCCCAGTGTTATCTCTCTGGATGGCAAGAACAGCCAGTGGCTTGTAACACAACAGATTACCTGAGTCCTCAGCCTTAGAAGGATGTTTAAATAAAATATAGTCCCTCTTAGCAAGAGGCTCATTTTCTCCATGAGGCTCCCAGACTATTTCATGTCAGCTCTGATTCGCTGCGACTCTCCTCAGTAAACATGTCTTATCATTAATAATTCTTTACAAGCACAATCTCCGAGAGTTCTCTCTCTCTCTCTCTCTCTCTCTCTCTCTCTCTCTCTCTCTCTCTCTCTCACTCCCCCTCTGCCTTTCTCTAGGTGGCTGGACTCAGACATATCACGCTCCAGTTTGGGTTCCAAGGTGCTTCTCCCTGGATTTTCACCTGCCTTGCCAAAAATGATTGATTACGCCAGGCCAACTGGGTGTCCAGCAATACCCAACAAATGACTTTGGCCCCTAACAGCAGGCCTTGGCCAGATAGAAATCAATATTTCACCATTAAAATCTATCAAAGAAGAGTTAAGGCACCATCTGTCCCTGCCGCCTCTCTATGGTGTGTGAACATTAAATCCGACACTTGTACTACATGGGTAATCAATATATAGTGGTTCACAGATCATTTGTGGTCCCCTTTTAGCAGTGATGGATGTCTGGAATCATTGTGATTCATTTTGTCAGACCATTAAACAAGATTCTGTCCAGTTCCTTCCTGATTTCATTTAGAGGATCATTCTTCACAGTTCATAAGAGGGAAACGGTTTTACCAATCTGCTTCTATTTCAATAAGTCACTTTATAGAGATTTTGTGTCCTCCAGACTGTAAAAATTCTGGAGAGATAGTACAAACAGACCTCTAAAACTATTCACTGCATGACATATGCATAAAGTGTGAAGAGAGGAATGTAAATATGTTTACCTCTTTATCTGCAAATGTTGGTTTTAACCCCCTCCTGGCTGGAGAGCTAGCCTACAGGAATAGTGCCTACAGGAGCAGGAGGAAGATGGAGCTTGGTGACTGGGGGCTCATCTATTGAGGAAGAGGGGGACCCCCTGAGACTTCGGGGGGTTATGGTTATCAGAAAATGGGAATGGCTGTCGCAGAGGCTGCATTTCAGAGATTTTCCTTTCTACAGTCAAGGTGACCTGGTTCCTCTCCCAAGTGATGGGCGAATGCCTCTTTGTGCTCCAGTGCAACACTGCCAACCCAGGAGAAGACAGTGACCACGTCTTTGAGGGCAGGAGCATGGATGACCATGAAGGACCTGCCTGACAATGCAAGAGCATTTGTAGAGCACCAACCTGTGTCAGGCACTGTACATGTGTGATTCTTGTTCTTAACACCGTCACAGGATAGGCACTTCAAGGGGACTTCAAAAAGTTTATTGAGAATGCTGTCATGAAAAAGATAGGTGTGGAATTCAATTTTGTTTCTTGCACACAAACAAGCATATCTTTAAATTCCATTTTCTATGTACTTTTTGAAGCACCCTCATGATATCCCCACATACCAGTGAGGGACTTGAAACTCAGAGCATTTAAATAACCTGCTATGGGATGTGAGAGCCAGAAGCCACACTGGGTGTGTCTGATGCCAGAGCCCATGTGAATGGTGGCCAGCTCTCAGCTGGTGGCCATTACTCTACAGGTGATTGTATTTCGACCTAAGGGAATTTTCTTCAATGCTTCTTGACTTCTTACTAGGGAATAAAATTCATTTCATTATTATTTTAGGTACTTCTACTTCAAGACTATTAAATAATGCACTCCTAAACCAAGCAATGTATACTAAACTGTTTTCTGTCTTTGGATTATTGGACAATTAGATCACTACCACTGCTATTAATGTCAATAAATATCTATTCATTTAAATATTAGCATAAATATATATACATATGTATGCAGACATACATACATGTGTGATTTCCATAAACTTATTATACATTGCCTAATAAATATATATAACTTGCAAGACCTTAGAGATAATTTAGCTTTTCTTTCTTTGTCTAAACTAAGGCAACTGAGATTCAGAAAGATTAAAAATTGATCCTAGGACAAGATTCTTGCTTTCTGACTTCCAGGTCAAAATACTGCACCAAAAAAATTATAAATAATCAAGTGTTACTTTTTAGACATATGTTGAGGGGATGGTTGGGAAAGAGTTATAGTCATTTTGCAGTTTATCAGAAGAGGAAAGTGGCCAACACCCTCTATCTTGCACTCCAACTCACTAACCATTATGCCATCCTGCCCAGGAGTGAGCATTGCTTTAGGTAACAACAAAACATATGGTAGGTCATGCCACTTTAGATCCAAGGGCAACAGGTAAGAACTGTATTGGACAATGCACCCAGGTAAATCCAGGTTCAGGCACTCAGGAGCTGTGTGGCATGGCAGGACATCTGCCTGTGCTCTTACCTAACCATGTTGTTTCAGACAAGCCATTGCACCTCTCTGAGCATGCCTCATCACCTGCAAGATTTAATCTAATCACACCCACCTCACAGGGCGATGGCCAGGATTAAACTAGACAATCAAAGCGTCAGTCCAGGTCATCTCAGCACAGTGCAGCCTTCTTGTTCCCTTCCTTCTTCCTTGACTTTGTCCCACAGATGTGTATTTCAGCATATTTCACTCTCCAGTAACAACCTGTAATAGGATCTGCCACATCAGAATTTATCTAAGTCCTTCTTGATTTTAGAAACATAAAACCTAGGAATTAAGAATCAAGAATTGAGAGGTCTTTGGTTTAACTTTGACCCACTGCAGGAGTTACTTTCACCACCTGCCCAGCATGTCCTTGCAATGTCCAGGAGCCCAGGATGTCTCATGGAGGGCTGCCTCATCCCTGGGCAGTCTTTAGTGATGAATTTGTTGCTACGTCTTCCTCCAGGTAAATGCCAGCCATTAGTCCCAGCAGTAATTCCAATCCATAACCACCTCATGTTCTGTATAAAAATTTAATAGGATTAAAAGAAATGTTCCTTTTTATTGTGTTAAAACTATCTCCTTGGAGCTTTTAGATTGTTGGACTAGAATCCAAGAGGTTGTGACTGTGCCCAGGCTGGCAATATGCACATCTTTCTACACTAGCTTTGAGCACATCCAAGCTCGTATTGAGAGTCACAAAGTGTTCTGGAGTTTGCTTCTTTTTTTTTTTTCTTTTTTTAAAATGAACCTCATCTTGGTCCATGTTGCTCTCTGGGCTTTCTCTGTTTCTGCAGTTCTGCTTTTGAGTGTAAATCATACAGAATGCCTCCACTTCAGTCATTTCTTCCTTTTCTTTTGATTCTTTGTTCCTGCTGCCCATTTATCCTCCAACTACCTTTCCATCCATTCTTCCATCTCAAATGTGCCAATAAGAGCAGAAACATCACTTTATAGCTCCAGTCTCTTCATTGCCCACTCATGATTAGAATAAAATATGTCCAACCCTTATAGCAATGGTAGTCTCAGAAGCTGTTGAAGCAGCTGTTGCCACCTTCACTGATGCTCCCTATATGGGCAGATGGGTATTCATTCCACAGTCTGAGGGCATACTCTGGTCTCTCAACTGTTCCACTATTCACACACACTCCAAAATCATAGCTACATCCCACAACTGTACTGAGCACTTGTAAGGAAGCCACGCTGAGCTCCCCAAGTCTGTGCAGGTCGTTCAAGGCAGAACAGCCATCTACTTGAGCTTGTTCTGCCTGGTTCTCCAGTTCTGTAATTACCTATATGGGACTGAGGTTCATCTTGGGGTACCACTAAGGTCCTACCCTGCAAATCTCACTCTTTGCTGATGGATTGTGTCCCACATGTTAACCTAGTTTTAGTATCTCTTGTCTAAATGAAGATTACAGATTTTGTTTAATTTTAGAATATTGTCATATACATAATAAGATATCCTTTGTTTGTCTTGGGTGTGTCTAAACACACTAAGTTCAGAGGCTGGCATTGTGGCATATCAGGTTAAGCTGCTATGTGGAAGCTGGCATCCTAAATGAGCACTGGTTCAAGACCTGGCTGCTCTACTTCTGATCCAGCCCCCTTATACTGTGCCTTGGAAAGCAGCAGAAGATAGCCAAAGTGTTTGGACCCTACTGCCCACATGAGAGACCTGGATAGAGTTTCAGGATCCTGGTTTCAACTCCATTCCAACCCTGGTCATTGCAAGCCATTTTGGAAGTGAACCAATAAATGGAAGATTTTTCTATCTCTGTATGTGTCTCTCTTCCTCTCTGTTGCTCTTTCAAATAAATAAATGGCTAAAAACACACAACAAGTTTGATACATGTTGTGTAGCTTAGGCATAGCCTGAGTATGATTCTACATGGTATTTTTACCACATCTGGCTTTTGACTGTGACCTGTCACATGAGATCACTTGTGAGATTTTCCACTTTGAGCATTGTGTCAGCACCCCCCCCAATAAAAAAAAAAAAAAGCTCTAGTTTTGTTTTGTTTTGTTTTTCTTTTTTGACAGGCAGAGTGGACAGTGAGAGAGAGAGAGACAAAGAGAAAGGTCTTCCTTTTTGCCGTTGGTTCACCCTCCAATGGCCGCTGCGGCCGGCGCACCGCGCTGATCCAAAGCCAGGAGCCAGGTGCCTCCTCCTGGTCTCCCATGTGGGTGCAGGGCCCAAGGACTTGGGCCATCCTCCACTGCACTCCCGGGCCATAGCAGAGAGTTGGCCTGGAAGAGGGGCAACCGGGACAGAATCTGGCTTCCCGACCGGGACTAGAACCCGGTGTGCCAGCGCCGCAGGTGGAGGATTAGCCTATTGAGCCATGGCACTGGCCCAACCTCTAGATTTTTTAAGATTTCAATTGTGAACTTTTGATTAGGGATGCTCAACCCGTATTTCAAAAGGCTGATTTTTTGCTGCCAGTTTCCTTGTCTGTATGCTGGCTTCTGAATCTAGTGTAACTGGCCAAACCTGGACATATAAAAGTTCCTTCTTGTAAGCATAGCCTCATGAGGAAGGGTGACCTCTGCACTGGCCCTTTTCAAAGCACAAAGTCTGGGGGCTGGCGCCATGGCTCACTTGGTTAATCCTCTGCCTGCGACACTGGTATCCCCTGTGGGCACCAGGTTCTAGTCCCGGTTGCTCCTTTTCCAGACCAGCTCTCTGCTGTGGCCTGGGAAGGCAGTGGAGGATGGCCCAAGTGCTTGGACCCCTGCACCCGCATGGGAGACCAGGAGGAGGCACCTGGCTCCTGGCTTCGGATCGGTGCAGCGCATTGACAGTAGCGGCCATTTGGGGGGTGAACCAACGGAAGGAAGATCTTTCTTTCTGTCTCTCTCTCTCTCTCTCACTGTCTAACTCTATCTGTCAAATAAAAAACAAAAAGCAAAAACACAAGGTCTATCCATGTCCACCCAGGTACACAAGCTTATCATCTCATAATCGTGCTGAGCCATACTCAGTTTTACGCCAACCAAGACACAAGCCCACCTGCCAGGAACAGGGCTGCCCCATCAGACATACCTCTGCAAGTGAATGTTCAGCCATCACACCCCAGTAAAATCAATCACATCCAGTCTAAGTGCAGAAAGCCACTAACCTAACCTCTGTCTGCTCAGGCCTAAGTACAACTATCTCTGATGGAATAAGTCAAACATTCGTGAAGATTTTCAGGAATTCTGGAAATTCGTTCACCTTTGTCCTACGTTAAAACAACATATGCCCTCAAGATGTCTTCGGGGCTAACTTTGGTCCATCCTACTGTAAGCAAAATACCTCTAGATGTTTGACTCTTAAGAAATGGTTTCCCTTTCTAATAATAGTACTCTGAATTGCACACCTATCATGTACCAGATATCATGTTGGTTGTTTTGTTTTATTCTCACAGCGTGCCTCTGCATGCCTCTGCAAGGTAGGTTTTATTTCAGATGAGAAACTGAGCCTGTAAGAGTCTTAGCCATTTACATAATACCTAACAACTAAATGATAGGAGAACTCAACCTCAGGCAGGATCCACAGCCAGCACTACTAAACAATTAGTTATATTCTTATCAGAAAAATATATATTTTATACGTTCATTCACCTTGCAATGGTAAGACTAGCATCACTTACATACAGAGTTCTAAAAAGCAAGATCTAGAGCTGATTACAAACTTCTGTAGTCATGAATTGTATCTACTTGACATATCACTACCCCTACCCCCAAATCATGTCCTGTTACCCAAACATAAACAACATATTTTCTAAATTCACATGAGGCTTCTGCTTCTAGCTGGCTTGTGGACATTGTGCAAAGGGACACAAGACTTAAATCTCTCCTTTCAACTCACAGCCACATGAGAACAGAGGATCAGATGAGAGACTGGGGCATGGCCTGTATGTGCCAGGTGAGGATCTGGAAGACCTGCTCATATCCACCACCCCATGGGTGACTAGTCCAGTCTTCAAAGCTTGCACATGGGCAGGGGATGACTGCTGTGCAGCAGGGCCTTGCTCACAAGAGGCCTCCTTATTAGACCTTCAAAAGAGAAGGAAGCCTGACTTATATCCCTCTCACACTCTAGGGAAACGGCTGCAAGGCAACAGTGAGGAATATTAGAACTGAGGAATTTGGCCAGTGGCAATCAATGAGGTGTGGGTGGGAGCATGGGCTTTCCCTAGGGACACTCAGAAGTGTGACAGTGAGTTGTTGCAATGACTGAGGGTGCTATGGCTAATTAGTGGGCAGGGCAAGTTTTGCTTAATGTGCGAGACAGTCCCACACAATGACAAATTGGTCATTCGAAATGCCAGTGGCTCTCCAACGGCTGAGTCCAACTTTATAATTTAACAGATGAGGAAGGATTTAAATGACTTCCCCAAAAGTGACTTAGAGAATATTTTTTCTGCCCAGTGCTGTCAGTGCAAATTCAGCTTCCCCAGGAAAAAATCTGAAGATTTTCACTTTCCCTTTAAACCCACTGATAGTCCACAAAAACAGAAAGGGAAATAATATCCATTGAAAGTGCAAAATCCTGTATTAAGTGCAATTTTTAACATCTGGGGAGGAAGGAGAATGCTGTGAATCAAGTGGCACTATGGGAAAGGAAACTCAGGCTCAGAGCAACTAAGTAATTTGACGGAGGTCACACAGCTCACCCATCACAGAGGCAAAAGCTTCAGCTCAGCTCTCTTGTGCAGCAAAGCACACAGTTCTTCCATGGATTCATACTAGAGCATCCAACACCCACTAGGTACCCCAAAACACACCCAGGATCTTCTAAAGCTCTGCCTACACGGAGCAAAATCAAGAGAGGCAAAGCTCATCCTACAGCCTTCTCTCCTTTGGTTCCTTCAACTTCATCATTCCTCACCAGACTTAACCAATAGAATCTGGTTATGTATTGTTGTTACTAAAGAGCTTTTTATGAGAGTAGCTATGCAGGCTGACCATTCCTAATCCCCAAATTAAAAATTCGTAATGTTCCAAAACATCTTCAACACCAACATAACTCCACAAATAGAAAATTTCACGCTGACTTCATGTGATAGGTTAAAGTCTTATCACAAGTGCACTAAAAATTACGTTCAGAATATACGTATAAGGCTTATATAAAACATAAATAAATTTTTGCATCAACTTTGGCCTCACTCTCAAGATATCTCATTATGTAGGTGCAAATATTCTAAACGAAAAAAAAAAAAACCCCTCCAAAATCCAAAACACTTCTGGTCTTAAACATTTCAGATAAGGGGTACTCAACCCATGCTACATGAAAAAGAAAAATTATAAGAAAGCAAGCTCCCACCATAGAATTGGAATGGGGAAGAGTCTCACCTTTGAGAAGAAGCAAAATGTCTATCCAGAGCTATTATTTTTCCACAGCTTTTTCTTACACAAAGCAGTCATTTGCACCTGTTGAGAAAATAAGCAGGCTTCTGCTTGGTGCTTCTGAACATCTCTGAATGCTTACGTTTTCTCTCTAATTGACCTTGAGCCATTTAATACATGGAGGAAGAGAAATAATGGTGAAGAGAGACCCAGGGCAGAGAAGAGAGATGGTGCTTCAATCTAAGCTGTAACACCTGCAGCAAAACCAGAAAATGGAAAAGAACAATGGTGCCCACCTTGGCAATTTTTGAAATCCTTATGTATTTATTCAGAATGTGGCCAGATTGGAATCCCCCCTTTACTGCTTCCTATCTTGTAGTGTTGGGACTCTGCCTTAATGTTGCTGAACCTTGGTTTCATCATTTTTAAAAACAGAGTAGTGATTTCCATCTCACAGTGTTTTCATGAAGAAGGAATGTAGGAGGTGCGCATCTGGCACAGCCATTAAGATGCCCCTTGGGATGCCCACATCCCATATCTGAGTGCCTGGGTTCCAGTCCCAGCTCTAATTCTGATTCCAGCTTCCTGCAGATGCACACCTTAGGAGACAGCAGATGATGGTTTAAGTGCTTGAGTCCCTACACTCACATGGGAGACCTGAATTGAGTCCCGAACTCCTAGCTTCAACTTGGTACAGCCCCTACTGGGAAGTTAGCCAGCAGATGGGAGGTTTCTGTCTGTCTCTCTCTGCCTTTCAAATACTGTTTTTAAAAAAGAAGGTACATGGAGATAAGGCACCTAGCACATAGTTGGCACTATGGAAATGGAGTGCGCAGTGTGGGTTTGGATGGGAGAGATGGGTACAGATGCCAAAGATTTCATCATCTCTCTAAAGCTCTGACCGTCACTGCCAATCTCTTCTTCCCCTAAACAGTGTGTGTGTTGGGAGGGAGGGGTGAGCAGAGGGAGAACAAGGAGGGGAGTTTTCAGGGTAACAGGACTAATCAGGATTTCACCATCAAAGCAAATATATCCAATTAACAGCTATTAAAGAAGCATTTTCTGGCACTGTGCACAATGAAGGCCATTCTATCTGGTGGAAATTAATCTTAATTATTGGTACCTGCATACATACATGCAAAGGGAAGCAACTCACATTAATCTACATTAAACTTAATAGCAGTCCGTGTATTATCTATTCTGAGTCAAAATTGACTGCCGGCCCCTGCATAGATATCTGCAGTGCTAACTCAAGTAATTACAGTGCAGTGGGTCTCAAAGACACAATTTGTTCCCAATATAATAAATCAGCAGCTAGAAGCATTTTATAATTAAAAACCAAAAGAAAAAAATAGAACTGTATAGGCAAATGTCACTTTCTTCTAAGGGAAATTAGAGGAAAGTGTTGTCCTATTCTTGACTCATTTAAAAGAATGAAACACTCATCTCCAAAGGATTCCTAAACACAGAGAGAAATGCAATGTTAGATTTTCGAAATTATGGGGAACTATGTTTTTAAAACCTCAAATTTAAGGTTTTAGGGATGAAGTTGTGGCATAGCGGGTTAAACTGCCACCTGTGATGCTGGTATCCCATATGAGTGCCAGTTTTTGCTTGCTGCATTTCAATCCAGTTCCCAGCTAATGTGCCTACTAAAGCCATGGGAGATGGCCCGAATCTCTGAGCCTGCGCACCCATGTGGGAGATCTGAATGCAGTAACTGGCTTTTGGAGATGTGAATGGAATTCCTGGTTCCTGGTCTCAACCTGGCCCAGCCCCTGCCCTTGAAGCCTTTTGAGGAGTAAACCAGTGGGTGGGCACTATCTCTCTTCCTCTGTCTCTAACTCTGCCTTCCAAATAAATAATCTTTAAAAAAATTAAGGTTTCCAAGAGGAATTTGACTTCATTTCTAAGTAGACTGATAATCTATCTAGGAGTAATACATTATATTAACTAGAATTTTAATAATACAGGTCAGGGTGGGAGGCCAAGTTGATTTTATTTGATTCTACTTAGTGGGACCCCATTCTGTGAACCATGAGAAAAGGGAAAAGGAAAATGATGACTGTGTTTACTTCCTCTCTGCCATCCACAGCCCATCCTATCATGCATATATTTAATAAATCAACTTTTAGAGGTCACCCTGTCTTCCAAGGATCTCTCATTTATGGCATCTCTATCTACAGAGACCACTTCAACCACTCCAGTGAGTTAGGGATTTTCTCAGTTGCCCAGGATCACAGTGGTATATCCAGGATCACATACCTACACCACACACCACACCACACCTCCATCTGAGGCTGTCTAGTCCCACCTCCACTGACGCCAGTGTTTGCTAAGGCACAGCCTACCTGCCATCCTTGGAGTGAAGGTGATTACACAGTGTGCGGATAACACACTGACTTCATTGCTGGGTGCTGGCCATGCTCCCCATCAGGAAGACAGCCTGCACATCAGCTGCAGCTGGGAAATAACATCACCCAAGTCAAATTTCCCAGGCAGCTATCTGTCTTCTGCTCCCCTATCTACTAGGCCCAGCCCACCCCAGTTCAGTGCCCTTCCTAGTTCCACCCTGCTCATCCTCAACTTTCTTCTCCAGATGTTTCTAATGGAGCCTACCTGCCCTCAACCTGCTCAGCACCCGCCCCTGAGTCCCAGCCAGAGGCACCAAACACAGGGAACCAGTTTGTGCATATAATTTGAAGGTAGAGGGTGCCTCCTGGGACTGTGCAACTAGTGTGTCCCTGAAAACCCCTTGGCACTGGTCACCCACATTTTGCCTCAAGCTTGGGTCCCTGTCCTGTGGCTTCTCCAGCCACCCCAGCCCTTATGCTCAAGTACTACTTTACTCCCAGCTCCCAGAACTCCTCCAGCCAAACCTCATGACTAGCCCACCCCTTACTGAGAAATCTAAGTCACTCTCTGATTCCCCTAGCATCCTTTCCTCCTGATCCCTGATCCTGACTTTTTCCATCAGGCCCAAACTCCCTTCCAAATCATAAACCCCAGTGTCTTCCCTCCTCCCAGGCATGATAATTTCCCATCTCTCCTCTGTGTGTAGCTCTGGAGCCTTCTTTTATCTCTTAGACCTGTAGGCTTTATTCTCCTTCTCTGATAGATCATTTAATTCAATTTTTAAAGAAATGTATATGTTCTCCATAGAAATTTTAGGAAACATAAAAACAAGGAAAGGCAAGAGTTTACTACTCAATTCTTTCTTTGGATATATGCTATACTATCTAATGTACAAAGTATGCATGCAATTGATACTGATTTTTAAAATTATTTTCAATCTTTTTTTTTGGAATAAGTAACATTAGTGCCCCAGTCTGTCAGCAATTTGCCTCTGAGGCAATCAGGATTACAAGCTTATTTTATACTTTCTAGGGAAAAAGGTAGATCTGTATTAGCTTCCTGTTTTAAATCCATCTGTTTAATGGAAACAGGGCATAGCAATAAAAAAGTTACAGTGAGGAAAGACTGAGACAGGAAGACAAGTTAGGAGTCTGTTGCAGGAACCCACATAAAGGAGAGATTATAGGGGACTGAGGAAGACAGAGATGTTGAGAGTGTTACTCACAGCACTCGTGAAAAATGTGGTACAAGTGAAGAGAGGAAGAAGACAGGGGTAGTCCCCAGGCATCTGGCTCAGGCATAATGTAAGAGGTGGTACCACTGATTGACAGGAGGTTGTGAGGAAAAGTGCTGGATTTAGTTCTGGATATGTCAACACTGAGACTCCTGGGAGGTTTCCAAGTGGAGTTGTCCAAGAACAGATGAATATATGAACGTCATGTCAGGAAAATGCTAGAAGTTTGAGAGTACCTGGGTGATGAATGGCCACAGAGCTATTGTAATTTCCTATGGATTAGGGTGAAGAGGAAGAGAGGGGGGCCCACAGATGACCCTCTAAGAGGGCAGAAGAAGGGGACTCAGTACAAGAGCTCAAAAGTCAGCTGGGAAGGTGGGAGGAAGTCCCACAGAGAGCTGTACAACAGAGGCAAGGAAAGTAATGATGTCACCAGGGTGGAACAAGTCACTTGTGAGGAGGAGGCGACAGCAAGTACAGGCAGAGTTTCCCAACAACTTACAATGAAAGTGATGATAGATAGGGAAATACCTGGAAATAGATGAGTGTAATGAAGGATTGAGGAATGCTTTATTTTCAGATGGCAAGGATCTGAGTATGTATTACTGTTAAGCAGAAAAAGGCCAATAGAAAGGAAAAGATTTAAAAGTATAGGAGAGAAAAACAAAGAAACAATGGAGTGGAATCTTGAGGGTTAGGGCGATGGATGGAGAGATGATCTAGGAGTTATTTCACTGGGACAAAAGGCAAGAAGATATTGTGTATGTTGGAAACTCTCCAGGTAATGGCTGTTTGACACAGCAGTTAAGTTGCTGCTTGGGGCATGGAAAGCCAAGAGACTGTGGAAAAAAAAAAAAAAGGACCTAAATGAAAGATCTCTGTGAGTGAGATCCCAGTGGAAAGAACGGGCCATCAAAGAAGGAGGTACCTTTCTCTGAAGGGAGGAGAGAACTTCCACTTTGACTATGACCTTGTCTAAATAAGGTCAGAGTTTGTGAACTCAAGAGGCTTCCATTGCCTTGGCAGCTCATGACAAAAGCCTCGGGTGATTAGTGATGTCATATTGTTAAATCAACAACAAGAGTCACTGTGAACTTGCTCCCCACGTAGGATCTCTGTCCTTAATGTGTTGTACTATGTGAATTAATGGTAAAACTAGTACTCAAACAAAACTTTATACTTTGTGTGTCTGTGTGGGTGCAAATTGTTGAAATCTCTACTTAGTATATACTAAGTTAATCTTCTGTATATAGAGATAATTAAAAACGAATCATGATTAAGAATGGGATGGGAGAGGGAGTAGGAAATGGGATGGTTTGCAAGTGGGAGGGTAGTTATGGGGGGAAAACCATTATAATCCAAAAGTACTTTTGAAATTTATATTTATTAAATAAAAGTTTTTTTGTAAAAAAAAAAAAAGAGAACAAAGGGGGCCTGGGCAGGGTCTGGTGCCATCAGGGAGAGCTTGATAACAAAAAAATGGACTGAAGCTAAACTCCTGGCTGCCTAGGATGGGTCAAGGCAAGAGTGTGAAACAATTTGACCCAAACTAAATCTTATAGCTCTGCAAAAAAAAAAAAAAAAAAAAAAAAAAAAAAAAGGTTGCTGCTTGGGATACCCCTGTTCCATACCAGAATGTCTGGGTTCAAGTCCCAGCTCTGCTCCCTATTGCACTTTCTTGCTAATTCATAGCCTGAGAGGCAGAAGGGATGCTCAACTAATTGAGTCCCTGCCACCCATGTGGGAAATCGAGAGTTCCCAACTCCCAATTTCAGCCTGGCCCACTATTTTGGGCATAGAAAAATCTCTTTCTTCCTCTGTGTATTTGTGTGTGTGTGTGTCTGCCTTTCAATAAATTCATAGAAAAATTTAAAGCAGAAACACAGTTCATGTAACAGTAAAGTAGGTTTTTTGCTGCCATTAGTTAAGCACTTTGTTTCTGGAAAGGCTCAGAATTATCAATCCTGTGATTTGCCTCAACTTTGCCTTATGGTTGCTCTAAACACCACATTCTTACTTGGCTAACTCATAATCAGGAGGCATCTGTGGCATAAGGCAGTGTTTACCTTCATGCACTTCTCTGTTAGAAGAAAGAAAAGCACTTTCCAGAAGAGCCCTACAAGACTTTTGGATATATCACATTACCTAAAATTGGGGTTTTGTCACCCCTAAACTGGGTTTGGACCTACTTTTTTTTTAAATTTTTTTTAAAGATTTACTTATTTATTTGAAAAGTCAGAGTTACACAGAGAGAAAAGAAGCGACTTGGAGAGAGAGAGAAAGAGAGAGAGAGAGAGAGAGAGAGAGAGAGAGAGAGAGGTCTTCCATCTGCTGGTTCACTCCCCAGTTGGCCACAATGGCCAAAGTTGTGCCAATCCATAGCCAGGAGCCAGGAGCTTCTTCTGGGTCTCCCACGCGGGTGCAGGGGCCCAAGGACTTGGGCCATCTTCTACTGCTTTCCCAAGCCATAGCAGAGAGCTGGATAGCAAGTGGGGCAGCCAAGATTTGAACTGGTGCCCATATGGGATGCTGCACTGCAGGTAGCGGTTTTACCCGCTATGCCACAGCATTGACCCCAGGCCTACTTTTCTAAGACAAAGATATCTTTACCCGGCACCCAAACAAAATCAGGGCTTCAATGGCAAAGATTAAAGGGATGTCTTTGAGTTGGAACCAGCCATGTCTGCCTCAAAGGTACACATGAGCTAAGTCAGTGGGTTTGGGGGTGGAAATGAAATGAATTCTCACCTGATGTCTATTTTCTCTGTAATCTTGTCTTCTGCTCGAGTTAGAGCAAAGGGGAGGTATGAAATGAGATTTGAGTAAGTGAAGAAGTATAAAACAAACACAGTGGAGAAGGGGAGAGTGAACTAACCCAGGAAATACAGAAAGCGCCAAGAAGATCCTTGGTTGGGAAAATGTTTAAGGAAGAAATGGTAGATCAAAGGACAGAGAAGAGAGAAGGGAAGATCCACTAAGAGACAGCTATGTCTCAAACAGTCATGTATACCAAGGGCTCCCAGCCTTGCACTATTGGCACTCGGGACTGATTAATTCTTCATTATGGAACTGTCCCGTGCATTATAGGATGTCAAGTAATATCTCTCTTTCTACCTTCTAGGCCAGCAGCAAACTCCTCTCCCAATCCTGACCATCGGAAATGCCTTCAGGCATTGCCCAAAGTTCCCTTGGGTTCAAAAGCACCCCAGTGAAGGACCACAGACACACGCTACATTATTTGGTCCCACAGAGCAGGGGCTGGGTTTCCACATTCAGTGATAACATTGAATATCCAAGGACACAAACCTAAGAAGAGATGGAACTAGAATTCCAACTGACTCTGCCACAGACCTTCCTCTTGACTCCACCATGGAGCTCACAGTCTAAAATCCACCACCAGCACCAGCAGCAAGGGGGAACTCAGCACTGTTGGCCTTGACCTTCCCACTTTCTTGCTGGGTCTACACTCCACAGAAACTTTGTGGAGTGATCTGTTTTTCTAGAAAGAATTAGGTCTCATAAAAGTTAAATGTTTACAAGCACTCCTTATGCACTTTTCAATAAAGTCAATTATTTGGTTTACAAAAAAAAATGTGGCTACATTTTCCCAAGGACTTGGAGGAGGAAACCACCATCCAAGAAAGGAAAATGTTTCAAATTGGAATGTGCTCTAGGCTGCCTGTTTGAATGAAAAAAAAAGTTATATGCCTGGGAAACATTATCTATGCCAGAGCAATATGAGGGTCTCACTGTAATAATGATAGCATTAACTCCGTGCTGTCATTCATCCCTGAGACTCCACGAAGAGCCTTAAAAATGAAATTTTATACAAGTGCTCACCAACACACACAATATTTGGAAAATTCACACATATATCACTTTGTCCACCTCTCTAATGAAGGTGGAATGCAGTGGCAGATGTTTCCCAGCTGCCCAGCAGCCACCCCCCAACAATTTGGGACAGGAAGCTGAGGACACCCGATCCAAGAGGAATTGCTGGGAGGTAAAGTCTAATCCTGAATATTGGGATTCAGCCAAATGCTTGAGGTACCCTCCCTCCACACAATTGCCTCATCCCTTAGTCTAAGAGATGGAATGAAGCAAAGTGACAGGGATCCATCCATATTACAGACCATGGCTTCCCCAGAGTTGGAGCTAGAAAGGATCCAAGGTATGTGTGCTGTACATAGCCTGCTACCCAGCCCAGTACAGCCAAGGTTATAGCTTTGGTCCCTAAGTGATATAGCTTTACTCTGTATAATAGCCATAGACTGCATTTCTATTGCAGAGATGGCTGCCAGACCCTTTACAGAATAAATACTTTCATAAATAATGCCTCCCTGATATATTGGTGGGGAGAGTAGCAGAGGGAAAAGGGACCAAGGGTGGTTGAACTGGTGCCCATATGGGATGCTGCACTGCAGGCAGCGGTTTTACCCGCTATGCCACAGCATTGACCCCAGGCCTACTTTTCTAAGACAAAGATATCTTTACCCGGCACCCAAACAAAATCAGGGCTTCAATGGCAAAGATTGCAGAATAGGAACCAGCTAGATCAGGAAGTGCATTTATAACTACACAATGAGGCTAAAGAAACTAATGTAGATGTTTCTCTACTTCTGATGAATGGTACGATGGTATAGATGGTTCAACTTGGGATTTTTCAAGTTTAGGCTGTTGTAAAAGTAAAACATATTCAATAGATGCTGTACTTTGAATTTTGAATTCTGATCTTTTCCCTGGCTGGCGATATGTGGTCTGATCTTTTCCCTGGCTAGCGATATGTGCTCAGCTCTGTGATGCTGAGCAGTGAATACAGCAGCTGTAACTCCCAGCCCCATGATCATAAGGGGAAACAACACATACTCTACACTGTCTTGTATTCAGTCAAATACAACAAATCTTCAACACTTCATTATAAATTAATATTTCTACTAGATGACTTTGCACAACTTTGCTAATTTAAATGTTTTAGAAAAGTTTAAGGTAGGATAGGCTAAGTGATGATGATGGCATCTTATGCATGTTAAATGTATTTTCAACTTATGATATTTTAGACTTAACAATGATTTTATCAGAATGGAACCCCATCATAAGTTGGGGAACATCTGAATCTGTGGGGCCTCTAGTTCATGTAAAGTCCTAGCCCAGGAGTTTTTCCTGTATCATCTCATTAATACTTACTAGGAATGATCTGAATATTGCAAATAAAGAAATTAAGAATTGCAGGGTTAAATATGTTAGGGTCCTGTCCCAGTGAGGCAGAATTCAAGCTCAGGTGTGTCAACTTCAATGTGACCATATCCAAGTTACCACCACAACAGAACATGGACAGCTAGTGCCACAGTCATCTCCCTGTGCTCCCTCTCAGTCATTACCCTCCTCCAGGGAGCCACTGTTGTTCCATCTATTACTAAAGATTAGATTCTGCCTGCTTTTGAACAACATACAAATAGAATCATACATCATGTATTCTTTGGTGTCCAACTTTTTGTACTCAATAATTTAAGAGATTCATTCATAATTTTGTGCATTACCGTTGCCCCCAGAATATCCTTTTTAAAAAAAGACTAAATAATATTACACTACATACACCACAATTTCTTTATCCATTCATCTGTTCATGATATTTAGGTTATTTCTACATCTTGGCTATTATGAATTTTGCTGCAATGGACATGGAAAGGCTAACATCAGTTAGAGACCCCGAGTCCAATTCTTTTGGCAAATGTCCAGAATTGGAATTGCTGGACCACATGGTAGTTCTATTTTTAATGTTTTGAGGAACTTCCATACTGTTTTCAATAGTGGTTACACAATTTTGCATTGCCACCGATCTTGGGGGCTTTAATTTTTTTTTTTTTGCTAATAGCCATCTGAGATATATATCTTCATATCATTTTGATTTGCATTTCACTGATGATTATTTACTTTTTTTTTTTTTTTGCATATCTGTTGGCCACTTGTATGTCTTCCTTGGAGAAATGTCTATGCAATTCCTTGGTCTTTTTTTTTTTTTTTATTTGACAGGTAGAGTTATAGACAGTGAGAGAGACAGAGAGAAAGGTCTTCCTTACATTGGTTCACTCCCCAAATGGCCGCCACAGCCGCCGTTGCGCCGTTCCAAAGCCAGGAGCCAGGTGCTTCTTCCTGGTCTCCCATGCAGTGCAGGGGCCCAAGCACTTGGGCCATCCTCCACTGCCTTCCCGGGCCACAGCAGAGAGCTGGACTGAAAGAGGAGCAACCGGGACTAGAACCCGGCATCCATATTGGATGCTGGTGCTGCAGGCGGAGAATTAACAAAGTGAGCCATGGTGCCAGCCCCTGATCTATTATTTTTTTATCAGGTTATTCAGTTTTTACCATATATTTTGGAGGTTAACCCCTTGTCAGTTGTATGCTTTGCAAGTATTTTCTCTCATTCCAAATCTTACATTTTCACTCTTACTTATTTCCATTGCTATGCATAAAGTTTTTAGTTGAATATAGCCTCACTTGTTTATTTTGTTTCCTGTGTTTTGTTGTCACACAATGAAACCATTGCCAAGACCAATGCCATGAATCTTTCCCCTTATGTGGTTTTCTAAGAGTTTTATAGTTCTAGGTCTTACAATCAAGTCTTCAAATCATTCTAAGTTGTTTTTGTGCACAGAGTAAGATAAAAATCCAATTTTTATGTTTACATGTGGATATTGAGTTCCCACCACTACTGGTTGAAGAGATTAACTTTTCCCCAGTGTGTCTTCTTGGCACCCTTTTTGAAGCTCAGTTGACCATATATAGGTGTGTTAAGCAGGACGTTAGAAATTGGCCTATGTGAGTGAGAAGGACCTAAGGAAACTGACATCTACAGCAGTCCAACATCTCTATCCCGCATAGGCATTTCAAAGTCCTGCTCCTTCTACCTGGCCTCATAAACATCTTTCCTCTAAGCAGGCACCCTAGAGAGAAGCACCTTGGCTAACAGCAAGGCTTCCCCTGTCTGACAACCTCAGTGGTAAACCTGGAAAAGAATTTTTCATATTTTCACCCAACAAACCCTTCTGCCAGGGCCCCCCATCCTTTGTCTCGGAGGAGAGGAAGGCAATAAAGAGACTCCCTTAAAAACCAGGAATCTAAAACTGCATGCTCAGCCCTCTGCTCTCAGCTGAGCCACCCGCCTGGCCTGCCCAGGTGTATTCTCTCCATTCAACCATGTAACCTCGCTCTCCCCCAGTGTGAGTGAATGACTCTATCTGTCCCTTCCATTCTGACGGATGCCCTATCTCCAATAAAACCTTATCACTTCACTCTCTGTCTCATTCCTGAATTGTTTCTTGTGTGAAGACAAGAACGTCAGTGCTTCCACGGCTCTTTTCTCCAGTGACAGGTGGATTTATTTCTAGGCTCTCTATTCTGTTCCATTGATCTATGCCTTTTTAAGCTAGTATCATATTGTTTTGATCACTATAGCTTTGTAACATATCTTTTTTTGTTGTTGTTATTTGACAGATAGAGTTAGACAGTGAGAGAGAGAGAGACAGAGAGAAAGGTCTTCCTTCCGTTGGTTCACCCCCCAAATGGCTGCCATGGCCGGAGCTACATCGATCCGAAGCCAGGAGCCAGGTACTTCTTCCTGGTCTCCAATGTGGGTGCAGGCGCCCAAGAACTTGGACCATCCTCCACTGCCTTCCCGGGCCACAGCAGAGAGCTGGACTGGAAGATGAGCAACCTGGACTAGAACCCGGCGCCCACATGGGATTCCAGCACCACAGGCAAAGGATTAACCAAGTGAGCCACAGCACTGGCCCAATGTAACATATCTTAAAATCAGGAAGTAGGATGCTTGCTTTGTCCTTCTTTTTCAAGATTGATATGGCTACTCATGGTCTTGTGGATCCATATTAACTTAAGAATTCCTTTCTATTTCCATAAAAATAATACTAGGATATTAACTGGAATTGTATTAAATCTGTACATTGCTTTGAGAAATATAGACATTTTAACAATATCAATTATTAAATATTGTCTTTCAATACATGAGCACAGATATGTCTCTTTATGTGTCATTTAATTTTTTTAATCAATGTGTTACAGTTTTCAGTATACAAATGTTTCACTTTCTTAGTTAAGTTTATTCTTTTAGTTGATAATGTAAATGCATTGTTTTGCTAACTTCCTTTTCAGATAGTTCATTGTTAGTGTTTAGAAGT
The DNA here is from genome assembly GCF_033115175.1 of Lepus europaeus. Lineage (NCBI taxonomy): Eukaryota > Metazoa > Chordata > Mammalia > Lagomorpha > Leporidae > Lepus > Lepus europaeus. The sequence goes on from NC_084827.1 coordinate 67,593,952, forward strand.
ATAACTGATTTTTGGTGTTGATTTTGTATCCTGTAGCTTTGCCGTATATATTCATTGTTTCCAACAATTTTTATGAAGTCTTTGGGGTTTCCTCGAAATAACATCAGGTCATCTGCAAGCAGGGGCAACTTTAGTTCTTCTTTCTGACTTACAAGTGCTTTGGTTCTTTTCCTTCTTCCCATCCCCTCTCCCTCTTCCTTTCTTTCTTTCTTTTTCTTTTCAGCCTGATTGCTCTGGCAGGGACTTCCAGTACTATGTTGAATACAAGCAGTGCTTTGTTCCTTATCATAAAGAAAAAGCTTTTAGTTTTTCACTATTGAATATTATGTTAGCTATAAGTTTTTTATATATGGCCTTTATTATGTTGAGAAATTTTCCATCCATTCCTAGTTTGTTGAGAGTTTTTACCATGAAAGGGTATTGAATTTTATCAACTGCTTTTTCTGCCTCTATTGAGATGATCATGTGACTCTTATCCTTTATTCTATTAATGTAGTGTATCATATAAATTGATTTTTGTATACTTGCATCTAAGGATAAATCCCACTTGGTTATGGTGTATGATCCTTTTAATGTGCTGTTGAAGTAAGTTTGCTAATATTTTGCAGAGATTTTTGCATCTACTTTCATCAGAGATATTGGCCTATCATTTTCTTTTCTTGTGATATCGTTTTGTGGCTTTGGTACCAGCATAATGCTGTCCTCATTAAAGGAGTTTGAAAGTGTTACTTCTTCAGTTTTTTGAAAGAATTTAAAAATCAGCAGGAATTCTTTCTTAAAATTTTCATAGAGCCCATCATTGAAGACTTCTGGTCCTGGGCCTTTCTTTATCGGTAAATTTTTATGATTGATTCAAACATCATAGTATGTATTGTCCTGTTTAGACTTTCTCTTTCTTCATTAGTCTTGGTAGGTTATATGTAGAAATTTATTCATGTCTTCTAAGTTATACAGTTTGTTGATAAATAGGTGATCATAGTAGTTTCTTGTTATCCTTTTAATTCCTACAGTATCAGGTATAATGTCTATTATTTCATTTTTACTTATTTGAGTCTTCTCTCTTTTCTTTTTACTCAAACCGATTCTTAGTTTTACTGATTTTTTCATTTGTTTTTGCATTTTGTTTGTTTCTGCTCTGATCTTTCTTTAAATTTTGTATTTTTATTTTTTTCCCAGAAAACTTTTATTTGTTGTATACAAACTTCATGAATTTCATAAATACAACTTTAGGAACATCGTGCTTCTTCTCACCATACCCACCCTCCCATCCACATTCCCACTCTTCTTCCTCCTCCTTCTCCTATTCCCATTCTTATTTTTTACTAAGATCTATTTTCAATTAACTTTATACACATATCATTAATTCTATACTAAGTAAAGAGTTCAACAAATAGTATGAAAAAAAAAAAAACTCTTCCTCAACAATCAAGACAAGGACTGTTCAAAGTCATCTCATCTCAAAGTGTCAATTTCACTTCTATAATTACTTTTTAGGTGCTCTTAGTTACTACGGAATAGGGAGAACATATGGTTTTTGTCCTTTTGGGACTGGCTTATTTTACTAAGTATGATGTTTTACAGTTTCATCCATTCTGTTGCAAATGAAAAGATTTCATTTTTTATCGCTGTGTAGTATTCCGTGATGTACATATCCCATAGTTTCTTTATTTAGTTTTCAGTTGATGGACATTTGGGTTGTCTTAGCTATTTTGAATTGAGCTACAATAAACATGGGGGTACAGATAACTCTTTCGTATGCTAATTTCATTTCCCTCAGGTAAATTCCCAGGAGTGGAATGGCTAGGTCATATGGTAGGTCTGTATGCAGATTTCTGAATCATCTCTATACTGTCTTCCACAGTGGCTTTACCAGTTTACATTCCCACCAAAAGTGTATAAGGGTACCTTTTCCCTTCACATCCTCACCAGCATTTTTTTTTGTTGTTTGTTGTTTTCTGTATGAGAGCCATTCTAACAGGAGTGAGATAAAACCTCATTGAGGTTGTGATTTGCATTTCCCTGAGGCTAGTGATCCTGAGTATTTTTCATGTGTGTGTTGGTCATTTGGATTTCCTCTTTCAGAAAATGCTTGTTTAAGCACTCTGTCCATTTCTTAAGTGGGTTGCATGTTTTGTTGTTGTTGAGTATCTTGTGCTTTTTATATATTCTGATTATTAATCCATTATCAGTTGGGTGGTTTGCAAATAATTTCTCCCATTCTGTTGTTTGCCTCTTCCTTTGCTGAGTGTTTCTTTTGCAGTCCTGCGCTGATCTTCATTACCTCCTTCCTTCTGCTAACTTTAGGTTTAGTTTGTTCTTTTTATATTTTCTTGAAGTATAAAGTTTATTTGAGTTTTTAAAAAAGATTTATTTATTTATTTAAAGGGCAGAGTTACAGAGAGAGGGGGAGAAGCAGAGGCAGAGACAGAAAGAGAGAGACAGATCTCTTCTTTTTTTAAAAAAAAAAAAACAACAAACCTTTATTTAATAAATATAAATTTCTAAAGTACAACTTTTGCATTATAGCAGCTTTCCCCCCCATAACCTCCCTCCCACCTGAAACCATCCCATCTCCCACTCCCTCTCCCATCCCATTCTTCATCAAGATTCATTTTCTTTCTTTTTATTTTTTAAAATTTTTTAAATTTTTTTTTCAGGCAGAGTTAGAGAGAGAGAGACAGAAAGGTCTTCCTTTTCCATTGGTTTCACCCCCAAGATGGCCGCTACAGCCTGCATGCTGTGGCCGGTGCATTGCACTGATCTGAAGCCAGGAACCAGGTGCTTCCTCCTGGTCTCCCATGCAAGTGCAGGGCCCAAGCACCTGGGCCATCCTCCACTGCCTTCCTTGGCCACAACAGAGAGCTGGACTGGAAGAGGAGCAACTGGGACAGAATCCGGTGCCCCAACCAGGACTAGAACCTGGGGTGCCGGCACCACAGGCGGAGAATTAGCCAAGTGAGCTGTAGCGCTGGCCCAAGATTCATTTTCAATTATCTTTATATACAGAAGATCAACTTAGTATATACTAAGTAAAGATTTCAACAGTTTGCACCCACACAGACACACTAAGTATAAAGTACTGTTTGAGTACTAGTTTTACCATTAATTCACATAGTACAACACATTAAGGACAGAGATCCTACGTGGGGAGCAAGTTCACAGTGACTCTTGTTGTTGATTTAACAATATGACATCACTAATCACCCGAGGCTTTTGTCATGAGCTGCCAAGGCTATGGAAGCCTCTTGAGTTCACAAACTCTGACCTTATTTAGACAAGGTCATAGTCAAAGTGGAAGTTCTCTCCTCCCTTCAGAGAAAGGTACCTCCTTCTTTGATGGCCCATTCTTTCCTCTGGGATCTCACTCACAGAGATCTTTCATTTAGGTCATTTTTTTTTCCACCACAATGTCTTGGCTTTCCATGTCTAAGAAACTCTCATGGGCTTTTTAGCTGGATTCAAATGCCTTAAGGGCTGATTCTGAGGCCAGAGTGCTGTTTGGGACATCCGCCATTCCATGATTCTGCTGTGTATCCCGTTTCCCATGTTGGATCATTCTCTCCTTCTTGATTCTGTCAGATAATATTAGCAGACACTAGTCTTAAGTGATCCCTTTGTCACTTAATCCTATATTTATGATCAATTATGAACTTAAACTGATTATTTTGACTAGTAAGATGGCATTGGTACATGCCACCTTGATGGGATTGTGTTGGAATCCCCTGGCACGTTTCTAGCTCTACCATTAGGGGTAAGTCTGAGTATGTGCCGAACTGTACATCTCCTCCCTCTCTTATTCCCGCTCTTATATTTAACAGGAATCAGTTTTCAGTTAAATTTAAATACCTAAGAATAGTTGTGTGTTAATTACAGAGTTCAACCAATAGTATTAAGTAGAACAAAAAAACACTAAAAGGAATAAAATAGTAGGTTGTTCCTCTACAGTCAGAACAAGGGCTGATCAAGTCATTGTTTCTCATAGTGTCCATTTCACTTCTACAGGTTTCCTTTTAGGTGCTCAGTTAGTTGTCACAGATCACAGAGAACATATGATATTTGTCCCTTTGGGACTGGCTTATTTCACTCAGCATGATGTTTTCCAGATTCCTCCATTTTGTTGCAAATGACCAGATTTCATTGTTTTTTACTGCTGTATAGTATTCTATAGAGAACATATTCCATAATTTCTTTATCCAGTCTACTGTTGATGGGCATTTAGGTTGATTCCATGTCTTAGTTATTGTGAATTGACTATTGAGGTGTAGACAGCTCTTTTATTTGCCAATTTAATTTCCTTTGGGTAAATTTAAAGGGGTGGGATGGCTGGGTCATGTGGTAGGGCTATATTCAGGTTTCTGAGAAATCTCCAAACTGTCTTCTATAGTGGCTTTACCAATTTGCATTCCCATCAACAGTGAGTTAGTGTGCCTTTTCCCCCACATCCTCGCCAACATCTGTTTTTAGTTGATTTCTGCATGTAAGCCATTCGAACCAGGGTGAGGTGAAACCTCATTGTGGTTTTGATTTGTGTTTCCCTGATGGCTAGTGATCCTGAACATTTTTTCATGTATATGATGGCTGTTCGGATTTCCTCTTTTGAAAAATATCTATTTAGGTCCTTGGCCCAGAGAGATAGATATCTTCTATCAGCTGGTTCACTCAACAAATGGAAGAGACAGCCAGGGCTGGGCCAAGCCAAAGCCGGGAGCCAGCCAGGTCTCCCACATGGATGGCAGGGACCCAAATACCTGGGCCATTTTCCTCTGCTTTCTCAGGCATTAGCAGGGAGCTGCGTTGGAAATGGAGTAGCCAGAACACAAGCCAGCACCCACATGGGATGTTGGCATCATAGGCAGCAGCTTAACCTACTATACTACACCATTGGCTGCCATTTGAGCCTTCTTTAAGGTTTATTTTATTTATTTGCAGGGCAGAGTTATAGTAAGAGAGACAAGAGAGAGATCCGCCATCTGCTGGCTCACTCCCCAGCCGGGGCTGTGCCAAGCCTAAGCCAGGAGCCATGCGCCAGTAGCTACATCTGGGTCTCCCACATGGGTGCAGGGACCCAAGTGCTTGGGCCATCCTCTGCTGCTTTCCCAGGAGCATTAGCTGGCATCTGGATCAGAAATGGAACAGCTTGGACTTGAACTGGCACTTACGTTGGATTTTGGCATTGTAGGTGGAGGCTTATCCCACAACACCACATCAGTCCCTGAGCTTTTTTAATGTAGGTATTTGAACTTCCTCTGTTTACTGATTTTACCACATTACACCAGTTTTGGTATGTTGTATTTTACTTCCATTTCTCTTGATGTATTTCCTAATTCCCTTTTTGATTTCTTCTTTTATCCATTGGATGTTAAAAAGTGTGTTGTTTAATTGCCACATATTAGTGAATGTTCGAGTTTTCCATATGCTTTTGATTTTCTAGTTTTATTCCACTTGGTAAGGAAATATACTTGGTATGATTGCCAAACTGCCTACAATGGCCAGGGCTGTGATGAGTCTAATGCTGGGAGCCTTGAATTCAATCCAGGTTTCCCATGTATATGGCAAGAACACAATTATTTGAGCCATTGTTGCTGCCTCCCAGAGTCTGCATTAGCATAAAGCTGGGGTCAAGAGCCAGAGGCAATCACCAAACCCAGACACTCTGATAGGAGATGTAGGCATCTTAATTGTTGTTTTAACCACCAGATCAAATATCCACCCATCTCCATTTTTAATGGAGATTTTCTGGGCATAGTATTCCTGTTCAGTGTTTATTTTTTTTCTTTGATTCTTTTCCCTTCTGTCCTGCAGGGCTTCTGCTGAAAAATATGCCAATATACTTGAGGAGGCTCCCTTGTGTGTAAGAAGCAATTTATCTTATTGCTTTCAAAATTCTTTCTTTGCTTTTGCCTTTTGACAATTTGATTATAATGTGTCTCAGCATGGATTTCTTTGTATTCATTTTAATTTGTGTCTCTTGTGATGCTTACATCTGGTTGTCTATTTCCTTACACAGATTTGGGAAACTTTCAACCATTACTTCCTTGAATGAGCTTTCCTACTATTCTCATGTTCTTCTCTCTCTAGGACTCCTGTAAAGTGTATATTGGTCCAATTGATGATATTCCATGAGTTCCTGAAACTCTCTTCATTTTTTCATTTCTTTTTTGCTCTTCTAACATGATTATTTCTAATGACCTGTCTTTAGGTTCACTAACCCTTTCTTCTGTTTGATCTATACTTTCTCAAACTCTTGTAGTGAGTTTTCAGTTCAATTGTTTTATACTGTAGCTTCGTGATTTCCACTTGGTACTATTTTATATTTTCTACCTTTTAAAAAAAAACTCTCACCTTGTTCATGCATAATTTTCTTGACTTCAGTAAATAACATTATGACAGTCTTTTTAGTTCTTAATTATAATTACTTTAATGAAGTCAAATTTATCAATCTTTTATTATGATTTTGTATCCTATTTAAAAATTACTCCCCCCAAGGTATTAAAGATATTTTATTATTCTCTAGAATACTTACTGTTTATCTTCCACACTTGAGTCAATAATCCACAAGAAAACGTTTTTGCATATGATGTAAGGTAGGAGTTCAATTTCTTCTCCAAATGGATTTTCTGCTAATCTACAGCCAGTTTTTGACAAAACAATTGCTTCTTTTCACAATTCAAGTTATTATACATATATAGGTTGTTATGAATTCTTCATTTTGTTTCATTGATTAACTTGTCAATCCTTGTACCAATACCACTTAATTTATTTACTATGATTTATAATGAGTACCACCATAGTACAAATCTTCCGGCTTTGTCCCTTCATATGTCTTAGCTATTCTTACCCCTATATCATATTATGTACATATTAGAATCAACCTGTCACTTTAATAAAACCATAGGATTTTTTAAATAAAAGTACATTGACACCATCCTTGATTTATTGGGATCTACTGTAAATTAATATTTGATTTATTAGGACCTACTATTAAAAAGATACTTCTACTGTTTCTGAGATATTGCAACAATCTTGCACTCAAAATCTATTCACTCTCATTTCTACTTTCATGATATAATTTTCAGTCATTTTAAAGTTCTACATCCTTTTGAACCTTAAAGACATTACTTTGTTATTGTTTTAATACACAGTGAATATTAACTTAATTCATACATGCATTAACCATTTGCTCTGCTCTTTATTTCCTCTGCCACTTTGTTTATCTTAGTATTGAGTTTAGTGTGTCATTTGGTAGCAAATTCTCTCTACTTTTGTTTGTCTAGATATATTGTCATTTTACATTCATCTCCGCAGGATATTGTTACTGGCTATAGAATTCTAAAATGAGAAATATTTTCTTTCAACATGTTAAACATGCCTTTCCATTGTACTTTCAGCTTGCAATATTTCTGTTGAGAATTTAATTGTCAGTCTTGTTGCTACTCCCTTGAGGTTAATGTGTCTTTTAATATGATCTGTTTAGAGATTGTTTGTCTTTAAGCAATTTAATTAAAATGTTGCTTGGTATGGTTTTATTTAAATTTATTCTCTTGATGTTCACAATGTTTATTGAATTTGTGACTAGATGATTTTCAGCAGTACTAGAAAATTCTCATAGAATTTTTCTTCAAATATTGCTTGTAACATCACCCCCTTTCTATTTCTTAGTTTATCCTTACAGGTATGTTAGAACTTTTCACTATGTCCCATATATCTCTTATGCTGTTTTTGTGTTTTCCAAAATTCTGTCTGTGCTTCATATCCAACTGGCCTTCACCCAAGTTATCCTATCATTTCTTCTGGTATATGTTAAGTCCATCTATAACTTATTCAGTTATTGTATTTTTTAGTTACAGAAATTCCATTTAATTTTTGTCTACAGATTACTGCTGTCTGGTGAAATTCTTTATCTTGTCATCACTTTTTGCACATACTAGTCATGGTTAAAGATTATGTCAAATAATTTTAATATCTGAATTACTTATATATCTGCTCTGTTGTCTGTTTCTTTTCTTCTTGGCATTCCTAATGGTTTTTAATTGAGTGATGGACTTACATGTAATAAATTGTAGAAATTTTGTATGAAGTTATCTGAGGAATTTTAACTTTCTATTGGCTGGTAGCTAAGAGAAAAGATCATTTTCTCCAAGGAATGATTGAGATTACTCAAGACTTAATACTGGTTTTTGTGAAGACTGATCTGTTTTAGGTTTGCCCTTAATCTCAGGGTATATCACTCAGAGGCTTAACTGAAAGTTTCAGTATTTTAATAGGATCCCTTTTATTTCTTGTATCCCTTATATTAATAATTAGCTTCCAACACCATGAAACTGCAGAAAGTTCTGTATTGCTTTATAATCTCTTCATGTTTCTCTGTGCAACTTAGAAATTAATAAATGTCTCAAAATGAAGGCAAGACAAAATAGTGGACTTACCTCTCTGAGGTTTACTTTTCTATGAGATCTTAATCTTCCAAATTTCATCTGCTTTAGTAACCCTGAACTTGAAATTCTGTCACCTCGATTCCACAACATTATTTCTTTCTCAGTCTCTCAGCCTCATTTTGCCTTTGAATCAGCAAATGCATCAAGAATGAAAGCATCAGAAAATATTGAATTTGATTTTTCTCCAGGATCTTGGACCCTTGAATCCTGGCTGTTTTGGTTGGTCTCCAATGTTTTCAAGGAGCTATTTTCTTTCCTCCTTTTATATACCTTTTATAGATATCCTCTCTGGGAAATATATTCTCACAATGTGGCCAGAAGTGGAAGTTTGTTGGCTGTTTTTATATTCTCAGTTGACTCTCTAATATTTGGTCATGGTTAAGAACCACTACCCTAACTTATCACACTCTCTCACGCACATGCAATTTCTTCTGCCAGGAACATTGTTTCACATCCTTTGCCTGAATAACCTCTAGAGAAAGCCTTTTCTTACCTAAGGACAGATGAGGTTAGTGGCCATTCTATATCTGCCCATAAAACATTATGTCTGCACTCTTTTAGCACTGATCACACTGTATTTAAATCCGCGTGCTTTCTCATTTATCTCCCACATCAGACTGGGAGTTCCTTGTGGACAGGAGCCATCTCATTTATTGCTGCATCTTGTAAGTATTTGAATAAGTGATTTTGAATATCCTACTGCTCTTTAGCCAGCATTCTCAGCCCTACAATTGAGCTATCCTCACTGTTCCCAAGCAGCAGTGCTCTCTCCCTCTCCAATCCCATGAAATAGCTTTTGGATGCATCCCAACACATCTGGCCTTTTGATCCTCTGAGGCCAATTTAACTTCTCACCTTCCTTGGCTTAATCAGTACAAAGCATTACTAATCTTGCTACCAACCTTGAATATCCTTCATGCTTTCCCTTCCATTTCCATATATGCATAGCATTCCCTTTCTGTTACGTAAACTTGTGTGCCTTTGGGGGAGAAATTAGTTCAAAGAGAAAGTAAAAACAGATTGAGCTACTAATATCTTTAGAGATGGTGATGGAAGGTGTGGCTAATTTCATGATTCAAAATTTAGCCTCAAAGTCATCACCTTTAGAAAATTTCTTTCTAGGTCCACTATTGTTCTGTGTATTGGTATTCCTCTTCCCCAGAGTTCATGACCTGGTAAGAAAAGCTAAATGACTTCATCCTTCCACTCATAAAAGTGATGGAAAATGTTTCCTGCATTACCCTAAGCTGTTTTGCTAATGCTGAAATAGTGATATCATGTTGGAATTTTTCTAGATATATGCTGGGAGAATGAAGGAAAAAATCAAAACTTGTTGACAGCCCAAAGAAAAATATCTTCCCACCAGAGCAGCTGTTGCTAAGTTTAGTGAATGTGTGTCCTGTCAGTGAGAAAATAGGAACCTTCTCTTAGATGTCTTCTTTTTGTTGTTTGATTGCTTACCTGTAGGAGCACTGATTAGCTTGTTTTACAAGTGCATAGTTTGCAAGCTAGCTGTGTGCTTCTGTGTGTGCACTGAGGATGAGAGGGACCATGGAAGAAAACTCTTTCTCATGGTTGTGACTTCAACTACAACTTCCTTACTACATTTTATGCACTGGTATTGGAGTTACTCCATGGACAGTAATGAAATGGATTGTAGAGAGTATCTAGACTCCTGTCTTCCTATCTTTCATGCAACATGTTTTTTATCATTCCCTAAAGAAGAAAATGTGAATCCTGAGACTACTCTATTACAGTCTCTCAAAGATCAGACTTAGGGGTGGGCATTTGGCCTAAGAGTTAAGATACTGCCTGAGAAATCTGCATCCCCTATCTGAGAGCCTGGGTTTAAGTCCCAGCTCCTCTCTCAATTCTAGCTTTCTGTTAATGCATTCCCTGGGAGGTATGATGACCCAAGTAGTTAGGTCTCTGCCACCCATATGGGAGACATGGATTGTTTTCCCAGCTCCTGGCTTTGGACTGGCCCAGCTCCAGGTGTTATAGGTATTTGGAGAGTGAATCAGCAGTGGGGATTCTGTGTGCGTATGTGTGTGTGTGTGTGTGTCCTTTCTCAGTGTTTCCATCTGGTTGTTTCTGTGTCTATCTCTATATCTGCTTCTCAAATTAAAAAAAAAAGATTTTTTAAAAAGACCAAACTGAGAGTCACATCTAAATAAAAATATATTATTTCAAAATTAAGGCTTGAAGTAAGTAGTTGTATAAGGGCCTGTCAAAATTTTTGTAGAATTAAAATTTTTGAGGTTCATGCATACAAGGAGTTTTCAAAAAAAAGTCATAGAAAATTTATGCTATGAGAAATCCATGTATGGATTTTAAAAATGTTTTAACTATGATAAACTTATTTTTTAATTCCATTTTCCATGAACTTTTTGAAGTACCCTCATATTTCTTTTTTGAGAGAACAAGGAACACATCTTATTTATCATTGTATTTCCTACAACAACTTCAGTGATTGTCCCTCAAAATAATTGGGAATTAATCCAAATAATCATAAAGAACAAGCTAGACTGTTTTCTGTCTCAGATGGATAAGGTTACACCCTGGACAGAAGTAGGGGAAAATATAACATGAACTCTCTGGGTAATTTCAGATCTAGGGGGCCGACATGGTAGCATAGCATAGCATAGCATAGCAGGTAAAGCCGCCGCCTGCCCCATATGGGCGCCAGTTCGAGTCCTAGCTGCTCCACTTCCGAACCAGCTCTCTGCTATGGCCTGGGAAAGCAGTAGAAGATGGCTCAAGTCCTTGGGCTTCTGCACCCACATGCGAGACCCATAGGAGGCTCCCGGCTCCTGGCTTCGGATCAGCACAGCTCTGGCCGTTGCGGCCAACTGGGGAGTAAACCAGATAGAAGACCTCTCTCTCTTTCTCTCTCTCTCTCTCTCTCTCTCTGTCTCTCCTACTCTTTCTGTGTAACTCTGACCTTCAAGTAAATAAATAAATCTTTTTAAAAAATTTCATATCTGTGATTGACAAGTGAATCACCCAGATTCTCCTTCAGAATTTGCCTATCTTTTCCCTTCCTAATTCTGTGTATTTCAATTCTCTGTAGATTGATACCAGCAATCATATTCTAGATTAATGGCTACCAAAGGTTACAAGTGTAAGACACCTTTTCAATGACAAAAAAAATCATCTTGCCCATATATAAGTTGCACTTTTAGAAATCTACAGATGGAGAAAATCATGACCAAGTCAATCATTAACATTCCTTTTAGAAGATGATTAAATCAGAATGACATCTGCACAGATTTATAAATTAGCATAAACGTGTGTATGACATTATATGTTAAATATACACACAATATTTGTATATGAGTTTGCAGACCGCTTGAACTAATTCCCATCCTGCCTTCCCTACCCTATCCTCTCATCCTCTCTGCTCATGCCTTCTTTATCCTGGGACTCTTGAATTTGCACCAGATTCCCTCTTGCCTTTATAAAATATTGTGTCCCTTTTTTCCCTCTTGTATGGCTTGCCTTCCTACCATTTACAGGAGTCCTTGGTTAGCCAACCCTCCCTCTGAAGCCAAATTGTGTCCTGTTGAAGGCCTTTCAGACTCCACTGGCTTTGTGCAACATTGGCCGCACACCTGGCCATCAACATCAATCCCTCACCTTGAGTCAGCTGAGCATCGTGAGAGGTCTCCCCACACTGTCTTCCTTGTTGGATGATTTCCCATGCTTAGCTCCATGTTACAAATGCCAGTGTTGAGAATTCATCAGCAATGGTGTGGAGACTTCCGGTTGTGACCATGTCTCTCCTTTGTAAAGAACTCCAGTCTGGGTCCCACAGCCCAAGAGGGGCCCACAAGTATTTACTGGGAAGAATGACATTATGAATTAGGTGACATTTGTATTCTCAAGTGTTCTCTGTTTATGGAATGTAACTCATCTATGCAAATTAGATGAGATCAGTGTGGCCTTCAGGGAACACTGCCCTAGCTTTATTGCCTGGGTCAACCCCGGGCTGAGGCAGACTGAAGGCTTGATGGCAAAAGCTGACCTTCACCACCCTCTGATCCCCATTCTTTTTGCATCATTAACCCCTTAGAATAAGCCTGTTCCCTCTTTTAGAAGATGTCCCCCACAAATTAGATGATTATTTTCTGTTCCTTCATTGACTTTTTTTTTTTTTTTTTGACTGGCAGAGTGGATAGTGAGAGAGAGAGAGACAGAGAGAAAGGTCTTCCTTTTTGCCATTGGTTCACCCTCCAATGGCCGCTGCAGCCGGCGCATCTCGCTGATCTGAAGCCAGGAGCCAGGTGCTTCTCCTGGTCTCCCATGCGGGTGCAGGGCCCAAGGACTTGGGCCATCCTCCACTGCCTTCCTGGGCCATAGCAGAGAGCTGGCCTGGAAGAGGGGCAACTGGGATAGAATCCGGCACCCCAACCGGGACTAGAACCCGGTGTGCCAGCGCCGCAAAGTGGAGGATTAGCCTGTTAAGCCACCGCGCCGGCCCCTTCATTGACTTCTTCCTGTAGGTTAAACAACTGGTTCTTCTCACTGTTCCTCTTCATGGCCTGGTCCCTCCTCTCTGACTATACCCTCATTCATCACATCCTTCCTAAACTGCAGTGCCCAGAGGGGAACATACTCTTCAAGACACAAAGAGGTGATGTTGAGCACAAGGAACGATTCTGTCCCTTGCTCTGATCAATGTGGCCTAAATCCACACCTCAGTTTGAATAAGCAATGTTGATACAGGGTATCACAGACCTGCCATTTAAAGTTACCTGCTAGGTGTGTGTTTGTAGAGAAATTTCAGCTTCTCTGAGGCACAGATTTCCAATCAATAAATATACCCAATGCCTTTTGTCATCAAGAAAGTACAAATTTAAATTTGAGGTGCAACACACTATACCCACCAGAAAGGTTATAATGACAGAGATGATGCTGAGCTATGGGGAAAAGCAGCCAGAATTCACACTTATGATTGGGGAGAGTGGATTTGTACAACTGCTTTTGGAAACTGTTTGACAGCATCTACTATAACTGACCCAATAATTTCATTCTTAGAGATATATTCAAGAGCTCTGAGTGCATAGGTTCAAAAGATGTGTCCAAGAATTTCTGAGAAGCATTATTCATAATACTTCTCAATTGGAAACAACCCAAATACCCATTAACAACAGAACCAACACAGTGTTAAAGTCATACAATGCAAAACTACATGTAGGGAGAATAAATGAACTCCAAATACAGGCCACAGTATGGTCGCTACACACACACATACACACACACAATGCTAAATGAAAGGAACCAAACACAAAAGGGTATGTAGTATTTGGTTTTATTTACATTCAGTTCAAAATCAGACAAATCTGATTTCTGATATTACAATACAGTGGCTATTTATAGGGTAGGAACAGGGAAAAGGACAGAGCAAAAGGGGGCTCTTATGTTGCTGGAATTGTTCTACTCTTAATTTGGGTGTTGATTACACAAGTATGCTCAAGTTGTGAACATTTGTTAAACTTATGACTATGAATTTTGTATGCTGTATTTTGAAAAAAATTTAAATAAAGCACATGATAATAACAATAGCAACATATCAGAACATCCAAAACCTTCAAACTTCCTGACATTGAAGCAGAAAAAATAGCGAGTTCAAGTCCTCTCCATTTTTTCTCAAAGAGTTATGACCCAACCAGAGCTATATGCAAATAGATCATTTCCTTCTTGCCCTGTTGCACCACCAGCCTGGCCACATTTGTCCCTGCCCTGTGGATTCAGGCCCTCTCAGACTTATGGATTCCTTGTCTTTGAAGGGAGTATATTAGAAGTTAGAAAACCCAATTTCTACATTCTACTAGCATTGACTGTGTACTACATACTGTGCCAAATGACTTATTTTGCACAATTTTATTGTACCATCCCAATAATTCCATAAAATATGTAATCATCACTTTATTAATGAGGAAAGTAACAGAAGGGGTCTGCAGAAAGCTCATAGATAGGGCCAGCCCTGTGGCACAGTGGGTTAAGCCAATGCCCGTGGTGCCAGCATCCCATATGGGTACAGGTTCGAGTCCCAGCTGCTCCTCTTCCTATTGAGCTCCCTGCTAGTGTGCATGGGAAAGCAGTAGAGGACGGCCAAGTCCTTGGGCCCCTGCACCTATGTGGGAGGCCCAGAAGAAGCTCTTGGCTCCTGGCTCCAGATTGGTTCAGCTCTGGGCATTATAGCTATTTGGAGAGTGAACCAGCAGATAGAAGACCTCTCTCTCTCTCACACACACACACACACACACTTTCTCTCTTTGTCTCTACTTCTCTCTGTAACTCTCTTTCAAATAAATAAATTTTTAAAATCTTTAAAAAAAAAGAACTATGCCTAGATTCCAAAATATTTTGGATATCAAAATAAATACATCTTTGGTTTCATTTCGCTGTAGGAAGCTCCTCATATTTATAAAGACTCAGCAATTTACCCAAATACACAGATACTGGATTCAAATCCAGATTAGAAACATGACTGAGGGGCAGGCATTTGGCAAAGTGGTTTAGATGCCTTGAGACTCCCACACCCCATATTAGAGTGCTTGAGTTCAAGTCCCAGCTCCACTTCCGATTCAAGTTTCCTGCTAATCTGCACCTTGTGATGGCTCAGATGGTTAGAATATTTCTCTGCGTCTGTGTCTGTCTCTGTCTCTCCCCCACTCTGCCTTTCAAATAAAGTTAATTAATGAATATTAAAAAAAAAAAAACAAATGAGAAGTAAAACTGACACCAGGCTCTTACTGGCTAAAAGATTTTGTCCCCAAGTCGTGTTCCAAGCATGGTTTGGATGGTGTTTGACCTAACTTGCATGCCTTCCAGTATCTCTGAACGATGACTTGCTTTTTTTCCATTTGTCTGCTGACCCCTGACAGACAAGTGCACTGCCCATCTAGTTCCTGATACCCTGCCTATTCCTGGCCTCTGGCAATGGCAAAGCTGCTGGCTGCATGACCAAGGTGACCACACTGAGTCTGCTAGCACTCATCTGGTGGCTCCTGTTCACAGATCTGGCATCTATATCGTGTCAGGAAAGAAACTGGATAAAAACAAAATGTCGTACTCCAAAAGAATGTCTTTGGATCCTACAGGAAATCTGCAATTCTCAGTGGGGTTCTCATCCTCCGTGGCTGAGTCCGAAGAAGAAAGAATTGGCTAAGAACTGGAGACCACCCCTTGACAGAATATTTTTTCTAAAAAGTTCTCAAGTGTGTTTGGCTTTTAGCTGCATGGTATTTCAGAGATTTCTTGCTTTTCTTAAAATCTGTTAGCAATCCTCAAATCTACAAACAGGCTTTAGAAGATGGAAATGGGGAGGGCAGCGAGAAAGACTGTTTCAGGAGCAATCCCTCTGTAAGGAAAAGCCGAAACCTAAATTAGATACAGCTGAAAATATCTCAATCCTGTAAGATTAGTCTTGACACAAGCCCTGCAGCAGAAGCATTCTGTGTGCTAAAGGAATTACTCTAAAGGTTTTTCCTTTCTTATTGCCCACTTATTTCTCTGAAAAGCCTTCTTCTGAAACCTTGTGTTTTACACGAATGCAAAGCCTTTCTGGGTTATCATCCTAAAATAGATTCCAACAGGAGACATTTTTCCTAGGGGTTATGATTAAACAGACTGCATAGAATTTAGCCCGAGCTGAGCCAGAGTGAAGCATCAACAGTGTGAGAAGACCCAGCTTCAGCCAAGGGGCTCTGAGCAACAACAAGATGAAAACTCACCAAAATAAAATTGGACAAAACCATGCAAATCTCTGGTTTCCTTCCAGGGAGTAGTCCTGATTTCCTGTTTCACCTCTTTGGACCCATAATGATTTAATATTCAACCCTTCACCGCTTCCTCTTTGAAGTTCTTCCAAATTTCAGAGTCTTGCAGACAGGGAAAAGTTTGCTGGGTTCTGGTGCAAGACAGTGGAATGATTTGTCCGTTCACATTGCTCAGCAAGCTCTTTTCTCACCGCTGGGTGAATTTCAGTTTCCAATATTTGCAAAATATCAGAAGCAAGTTAAAATGGGTTCTACTGGAAAATGAAAGAAATGGAACTTCAGTTGATCTGAAGGTTTGCTTATATTATAAGGAAGGCCTGGGTTATACCAGATGCCTTAAAACCAAGTGGACCACAGGACATCAACAAATGAAGGGGTAGTGTTTAGGAATCTAGCAAAACTCCCATCTTTCCACAGGACTTAGTACCCCCAAATGCTTCCACATGCAAAAAAAAATTCAATTTGCAAAATCAGCCATATCTAATCTGAGGTCTCCTGTTTGCTGCAGCTATCTATAGTGATTGTACCCTGCCAACAGTACTCTTCCTCAGGCACATTCTTCAGCAGAGTCATATAATCTATTGGCATAATGGTCCTTTTTCAAGAGAAGTATTTCATTTTAATGAAAATGTGTATCACCATATTTAATCAATCAGGCTGATTGACAACAGCAATAGTTGAGTCTTGCAGCAGATGCTCTGCTACCTCATTCTTATTCCAGTTTCATTTCTCAATCAAATCCATGTGTAAAAAACATAATGTGCTGCCAACACAATGTAATAAAACCTCAACTGAAACGCACACCAGCACGACAGAAACTGATAACTCCAAGTATGGAAAAAGTTAACTTCAGAAAAATCACTTATGACACCCACGTATTCAAGTTTTATGGACAAGGGATACATGTCTCACTGTAACTTACATGAATGGGCCAAAGTTATAGATTTGTCCTGATATAGAAAAAATAATAATCTCTAAACCAACATTTTCCAAAAGTTGGCAGAAGCAACCTTTTTAAACAGCACAGAAATCATCCTTAAAATTGGCTGAGTTTGTTTGAGATGCACCATTTGTGTCACAGAGCAATAAATTAGGACCTGAGCCCTGAGCAGTGTTTTTTTTCCTTTCTTTTTTTTTTAATAGTGGCGCAGACTGGTTAAAGATGATATATCACTGGTTGTCACAGATAGAAACAGCAGTTTTCAAAGTTAATGATTCATACAGGAATAAAGGTAACGTAATTATAGCAGTACCAGGGACAGAACTCAGTTACTACACTCAAATTCTGAACGTCTTCAGGTTTCAGATGGAAAGAATTGTGTGCATTTCTGCAAGACTCTATTTTTGCAAAATTCTGAGTTTGAGAATAGAGGCATACGTTCCTATAAAAGACAATAAGTCCATTTTCCAGAAATCTGTAAGTGAACTTGATTGAGTAGCATAACCCCCAAAATTCATGTCCATGCAGACACTCAGTGTGTGACCTTATTTGAAAATAGGATGTTCACAGATATAATCAGTTAAGATGAAATCATACTGGAGTAGGATGGACCCTACATCCAATGACTGGTGTCTTATAAGAAGACCATTTGAAAACACAGACACACAAAGAGAGGACAGGCATGTGAACACAGGAAGAATTGGAAATGATGCAGTTACAAGCCAAGGAATGCCAAGGTTTGCTATCAACCATCAGAAGCCAGAAAAAGGCAAGCAAGGACCTTTTCCTAGCCTTCAGAGAGCATAGCCTTGAAGACACTTTTATTTTGTATTTATGGCCTCTGGAACTTGTCTTTGTAAGCCACCCAGTTGTGGTCCTCTGTTATAACAACCATAGGAAACATAGAAGTGGCTTGAGTATATCCCTCAAAGGTTTCTGTGCTGGTGGCTTGGTCCTCAGGGTGGTGATGTTGGGAGCTGGTGAGGCCTTTGAGAGGTGAGGCCTAGGGCAAGGTGATTAAGTCATTGGAGATACTGCCCTCAGAAGCCATTAAGGGACCCTGGTTAGTTCTCTTTTAAGTGTGTCCTTTTTATTTTTAAAGATTTATTTATTTATTTAAAGGCAGAGTTACAGAGAGGCAAAGGCAGAGAGAGGTCTTCCACCTGCTGGTTCACTCCCCAGATGGCCACAATGGCCAGAGCTACACCAATCAGAAGCCAGGAGCCAGGAACTTCTTCCTGGTCTCCCATGTAGGTGCAGAGGCCTAAGGACTTGGGCCATCTTCTGCTGCTTTCCCAGGCCACAACAGAGAACTGGATCGGAAGTAGAACAGCAGGGACTTGAACAAGCACCTGTATGGGATGCCAGCACTGCAGGCAGTGGCTTTACCTGCTACACCACAGCACTGGCCCCTAAGTGTGTTATAAAACAAGGCTACCCCACATGTATTTGGCCCCATCTGCACAGGTCATTTCCCATTCACTTCAACACCATGTTGTGATGCAGCTGGTGTAGAGTTTGGGTGACTCATCTGTTTAGCTTCCTCCTCTGGTCTCAACAGATTGGGTCCTCTGATTCTAGAACTTCAGTCTCCAAAACCATGAGTTAAGTAAATCTCTTTCCCTTATAAAGTACCCAGCCTTGGGTATGTAATAATGGTAACACAATTGGACTAATACAGAAACCAATACAGTAAGCAAAGTCTCAGACCAAGACAGAAGGCAAGAGACAGCCAAAGAGATAAGATTGCCTGTCAAGAATAAGAAATGGAAGAAGTAGAGTTCCAGAGATGACTTTCATCATGTTGTTTCCTCACATAAAAACATTTCATGGTCCCACAAACTTTGTAATTCTCCACTTAAAATTCAAATCTAGGGGCAGGTATTTAGTCTAGTAGTTACACACTGGTTACAATGTCCACATCTCACATTGGAGTACCAAGGTTCAATAGCCAGCTCCAGCTGCAGCTCCTGACTCCAGCTCCCTGTTAAGGCAAATCCTAGATGGCAGCAGTGAAGCCCAAGTGATTGGATACCTGCCACCTCTATAGCAGAGCTGGATTGAGTTCTTGGCTCAGTCCCCAGCCTGGTCCAGGACTGTTGCATGCATTTGGGGGCTGAAACAGCAGACAGAAGCATGGTGTACTCTCCCTCCCTTCCTCTCCCCTCTCCCTCATCACCCTTCCTTTCCCTTCTCTGTGTCTCATTCATCTTTATCTCTATTTTCCCTCTGTCTCTCAAATAAAACAACTGAAATCTTCCACAAAGCAAGATCTCAACCCTCATGCTTCAACATGATAATAGATCATAATAAAATATAATAATGTCAGTATTTGAACAACACATATGGCTCAGATAAGCTAACTTTTCTGGAAAAATGAAGAAAAACTGAGAACATTTGTAGAGCTAGGGAGTGGGGATTGAGTCTCTGGAAAAGAGGATGGATTCATTAAGGAAAGCTACAAATCCACAAACTATCTGCATGTCCTTCATACACTATCTGATTGCACAGAAAGCCATAGCTATATTTAAGCTTGTATATAGATTTATATTCTCCCACCTCCAAGAAGAGTTTATGGTGCAAGAAACCCCAGCTGAACACCTGGACAGGCACTGGATAGAATGTGCTCAGGTACTTGACAGTGCTAATTGGCTTCAGTCGCTTTCTATGCCAGCACTATTCCTGGTGTTCAGAAGAGGCATCTGGCAGCCAAAGACAGACTCATCTCTCTTCTGGAACCAATGGTAAACAACAGGATAAGTCTGCAAAGAGCCTAGAGTTCTCCAGGGATCTGAGATACATTTGGTTGTCCTGTGCCCAAAGTTGAGATGTCACACCCTCTGGTAATAATGTCAAGCAGTAGCCAGGGTGTCCTGCTTCCATTTTCCAGGACTCTGGTTTCTTCTACATATAGGCATGAGTTTTACTAGGACCTTTGGTTATCATTTATTTTCTAGTCTTGGTCATTGTGTTCTCTGACGATTTCAGCTACCAGCATCCTGACATACAGGCAGGTGTATGCACGCATGCACACACACAAACACACACACACAATTCTGATATGCCTGGGCCTGAGATCATTTTTATGGACCTCTGATACTCTCTCCTTTCAGTTATATCCTCTTAGGTGTCATCTTATCCCCGACCTTTCAGGAACTGCTTTAGCCACCATCCTTGATTGTCAATGCATGTCTAGTTGGAGAATATTCTGCCTCCACACCCCACTTACCTAAAGTTTTGGCAATTCCCTAGGAAAGCCAGAATCTCCGGAAAGAGGAAAAATCCAAGAGATTTTGTCCCAACTGGCCTAACTCAGTAGCCAAAATGATAAAATCTAGTCAGAGGGTTAAACAGCTCCAGCGAGAACAGAATCAAGGAACATAAGCACAAAGTAAAGACCAAGACACTAGAAAACCAAGGGCTTCCTGAATAAACATGGCCTTGGAGCTCCACTCATCCCTGCTTCCTGCAGGGAAATAAGGCATAGGCACATAGACAATGGCAACTTCATCCAAGCCATGCATGAGCATTGTATCCTGCCACAAGGCAGACGGACAGACCACACAATGACTATAAAAGCCAGCACTGACCTAGGATGATTTTGCTAAATGAGAAGGAAGCTGGCCAAGTGACTTAGGCTTGACAGGTCCTCATACATAACCTTGACAGGTTCCTCACACAGAAAAGTAACTCTTGTCCAGGAAGAACTACGAGATGGGAAGGGTTCACACTGGGGTTTGATAATCCTGATATTGCACTTTGCTTTTGTCATGTCCTGGCTTAATATGTTGGGCATTTATTTAATTTCTGAGCTAAAGTTTTCTCATCTGTGAAAATGGAGATAATCCCCAAACACAATAAACCATATGAATAAATTTCCTGGC
Source organism: Lepus europaeus (assembly GCF_033115175.1). Lineage (NCBI taxonomy): Eukaryota > Metazoa > Chordata > Mammalia > Lagomorpha > Leporidae > Lepus > Lepus europaeus. The sequence goes on from NC_084827.1 coordinate 67,614,998, forward strand.
TTCACCTCGTAGGTAGTTATTGATGATGGCTATCATTATTATCTATCTCACAATGATGATTATCGTAAACAACAAAAACAATCAAGCGTGGTGGGAGACTACAAAGCAATGAGGCTCAGTTTGCCGGTTTACGTGAGTGCTGTCTGCTTTAGAGTGGACCCTGTGGGAAACTGTACACTTACACGATGCTGGCTTTTCTTACCAAAAAAGGAGAGGGATCCCTTGTGGTTTTTATTCACAACCAGTTTACAACCCCCTTTGAGACTTTCCATATTGCATGATTTTGACCACAAAAATAACATATCATTCATTCTGATTATAATAAAGAATGTTTTCAAATCAGTATTTGGTTATTTTAAAAACTTGAACATCCATTATAAAGTCTAAATATTTGCCCCCTTCTGAGTAAACAAACAAACAAAAAAATACTGCACAGGGTCCAAAGAGAAAGTCAAAATGAAACTTCTCCCGAAATGTTCACTGTGCTGATAAGTGTGCTCATAACTATTTTAAAAGTCAGGGCTGGTGCTGTGACGTAGTGGGTAAAGTAGTGTTGACATCTCATATGGGTGCTGGTTCAAGTTCTGGCTGCTCCACTTCTGATCCAGCTCTCTGCTATGGTCTGGGAAAGCAACAGAATATGACCCAATTCCTTGGGCCCCTGCACCTGCCTGGGAGACCCTGAAGAAGCTCCTGGCTCCAGTCTTTGTGATCAATTACAGAGTGAACCAGAGGATGGAAGATCTCTCTCTCTCTCTCTCTCTCTCTCTCTCTCTCTCTCTCTCTCTCTCTGCCTTTCCTTCTCTCTCTGTGTAACTCTGACTTTCAAATAAATAAATCAATCTTTTTTAAAAATTCAACATTGCTTAAAAACACACTTTTATTTATAGTCACATTTTCTTATTTTTTAAATATTTATTTACTTTGAAAGGCAAAGTGTTAGAGAGAAGAGACAAAAAAAGAGAGGGAGAGAGAGAAAGATCTTCTATCTGCTGGTTCAACCCCCAAATGACTGCAATAGTCAGTTATGGTCTAGGCTGAACTAGCAGCCTGGAACTCTGTCTGTGTCTCACATGTGGTTGGTGGTGGGGGCCCAGGCACGTGGGACATCTTCCACTATTTTATCAGGTATGGTAACAGAGAACTGTATTGGAAGCAGAGCAGCCAGGACTTGAACTAGGGCCCCAATATGGGATGCCAGTGTCACAAGCAGAGGCTTAAACCACTGTGACATAATGCTGGTCCCACATTCATTTTAAACATCAACTGGCTTACATTAATATGCACTTTCCTAAGAGAAATGTATAAAAAATAAAATGTACAAATGTAAAAACCATCTTCCTTATTCTGACTGAATGGTATACATATTGTTTGCTTACTTACACTGTTTTTCTGGAATTGGTAGTTTAGCTATTCACTTTTGTTTCTTCTGTTTTCTTTTTAAAGATTTATCTAGTTATTTGAAAGTCAGAGTTTTACACACACACACACACAGAGAGAGAGAGAGAGAGAGAGAGACCTTCCATCCACTGGTTGACTCCCCAAATGGCTGCAACTGCCAGGGTTGGGCCAGGCTGAAGCCAGGAGCCAAGAGCTTCATCCATGTCTCCCATGTGGGTGTCAGGGGCCCAAACATTTGGACCATTTTCTGCTTCTTTTCCCAGGCCATAAACAGGGAGCTGGATTGGAAGTGGAGCATACGAGACTCAAACTGGGGTTCATATGGGGTGCTGGGGTACTACAGGCAGTGGCTTAACCCACTGTGCCATAGCACCAGTCCCTCACTTTTTAAATTAATTCACACCTTTATCCTTTCAACAGATAGGGTTAAGTATTAAAGTGATCATATAAATAGGATCAAGTGTCTGGTAATAATAACAAATGGATGGGAAGGAGTCCACACAGCAGACTCATAGAATGACAATCACTTTAAGTAACACTCTGACCTCAGAATCAGCCCTTAAGTTTTCCTGCTCTGGCTGAAAAGCCCATGAGAGCATTTCATACATGAAAATCCAAAACACTGTTCTACATGAAGGATCTCTGTGAGTGAGACCCCAGCAGAAAAAAAAGTGGCCATCAAAGAAGGATGTATTTTTCTCTAAAGGGAGGAGAGAACTTCCACTTTGCTTATGGCCTTGTCTAACTACTGATGGAATTTGTGGACTCAAAAGGCTTTCATAGCCATGGCAGCTCATGTCAAGAGCCTCGGGTGGTCACTGATGTCATACATAAGAGTGTTAATTGTTAAATTAACAACAGGAGTCACTGCATACTAACTCACCATTCAGGACCTCTGTCCTCAATTACTTGTATTATGAGAGTTAATTTTAGAATTAGTTTTGTTTTTTAGTGTGTGTGCATGTGTGTGCAAATTGTTTAAATCGTAACTTAGTGTAGAGTTGGTCTTCTGTGTACAAAGTTAATTGAAAATGAATCATAATGGAGAGTGGGACTGGGAATGGGAGAGGGATGAGGAGGAGGGGAGGGAGTATGGGTGGCAGGGAAGGTATGCTGGGAAGAATAACTATGTTCCTGAAGTTCTACTATGAAATTTGTATTCCTTAAAAAATAAATTTTTAAAAAAATTTTAAACAGTTTGAAAAAAAATTAATTGGATTCTTTTTGCCACTTATGTGGGAGACCTGAATTAAGCTCCCAGCTTCCAGCTGGCCAAGCCTGGGGACACTGTGAGCATTTGGGAAGTGAACCAGCAGGTGGGACCTCTCTGTCTCTCTAGCGTGCTCTTTCTCTCGCAAATAAATAAATAAATTTTGAAAGGCCAGGATAGTGGTTTTGGGATTCTAGGGGAGAAAAAAGAGAAATTTTATTCAAATGGGATCACACTTATCATCAGCAATAAGGAATCTCAGAAGACACTGTATGGAGGTGACATTATTTTGGACATAGAATTCTATATCAGCTTAAGAAAAAGGCATCATCATCTTCAGATGTTTTGGTCAAGGGTTTGAAATATTTGCCTCATTCAAACATTTTCTAAAGAATTTGGTTGAGGATTCATTTCCAGCAATGGGGCTAAGGGAGGGAAGAGTTAGACAAACCAGGAAAGAGAGAATTATGGGATGTAGAAAATCTAAACCTAACCAGGATGCCAATGAAAAGAAGTCTCTAGGTAGTAAGTGTGCCACAGGTCTCAAAAGCAATGACAAAAAGTCTTTGAATTTCAAGGAAGATTGTCTGAAGAAGGAAAATGAAAAAAATTCTAAGAAATTAATAAAATGACTATAGAGCTGGATAGTCAGAAAAATACATTTTTTCTCCATTCAAGCAAAAAAAATTCTAAGCTTATGAAAATAAAATTTGAATAAGAGAGTTATGGTCTTTTAAAATATTTATTTTATTTATTTTTTGTAAAGGTTTATTTATTTATTTGAAAGGCAGAGTTACAGAGAGGCAGAGGCAGAGAGAGAGAGAGCTGTTCCATCCGCTGGTTCACTCCCAAGGTGGTCGCAATGGCTGGAGATGCGCTGATCCAAAGTCAGGAGCCAGGAGCCAGGAGCTTCTTCTGGATCTCCCATGTGGGTGCAGGGGCCCAAGCACTTGGGCCATCTTCTATTGTTTTCCCAGGCCATAGCAAAGAGCTGGATCAGAAGCAGAGCAGCTGGGACTTGAACTGGTGCCCATGTGAGTAGGATGCTGGCACTGCAGACTGCAGCTTTATCCACTAAACCACAGGACCATCCCCTATTTTATTTGAGAGAGAGAGAAAGGGAGAGAGAAGAGGGATAGACTAGGAAAGAGAGATCTTCCATCTGTTGATTCACTTCCCCAATGGGCACAATGGCCTGTCTGCTCTGGGTAAGGCCAAAGGCAGGAGCCAGGAACTCCCTCCAGGTCTCCCACATAGTCAACAGGAGCCCAAGCACTTGGGCCATCTTCTGCTGTGTTCCCAGAACATTAGCAGGGAGCTGGATTGGAGGCACAGTAGCCAGGATTCAAACTAGCACTCATGTGGGATGCCAGAGTCAAAGGCAGTGAGTAGCCTCACCCACTGCACCACAATGTAAACCTGTAGTCAAGGTCTAAATAAAAAGCAAACCAGGCCTGTGCCACGGCTCACTTGGCTAATCCTCCGCCTGCAGCGCCGGCACGCCGGGTTCTAGTCCCGGTTGGGGTGCCAGATTCTGTCCCGGTTGCTCCTCTTCCAGTCCAGCTCTGTGCTGTGGCCCAGGAGTGCAGTGGAGGATGGTCCAGGTCCTTGGGCCCTGCACCCACATGGGAGACCAGGAGGAAGCACCTGGCTCCTGACTTCGGATTGGCACAGCGCGCCAGCCGCAGCGCGCCGGCAGTAGCGGCCACTTTGGGGGGTGAACCAATGGAAAAGGGAAGACCTTTCTCTCTGTCTCTCTCTCTCTCACTGTCTAACTCTGCTTCTCAAAAAAAAAAAAAAAAAAAAAAGCATGGCCTAGTTTCGAGCAATAAGTGGAGTTGAGGGAGGGAGGGAGGGAGGAGTACATTTGATCCTAATGCTAGGAATGTTCCTTTTTGCTTAGCAAAGGTACTGTGGTGTTGGACCTGAAGAAAAAGGAAATGAAGGCTACTTAGTTCTGTACTAAACAATATCAACGCCATGCAATGCTGGTGGCTGGCTTTCCATTTTCAGAAGCATTCACAAAGCGAGGAAACCTAAACAGCTACAAAGCAGAGCACACATATTATCCATCATAACATAAACCACAAATGTTTAGAAATGGACAGAAACAGGAAAGTGAAAGAGAAAAAGAGGAAAGGGTTGGGAGAATAGTATCTTCATTTTGCAAAACGGGAGGTTAATGGACGCATTTGAAAACAAAAGAACAAGAAACAGCAACTTTTTTTTTTTTTTAATAGCTCTGGAGTAAGCAGCTGAGGAAGTTACAAATGTTAAAACAACTGTTAAAAATCAACAGGAGAGAGGAAGTGAGCCAAGTCCTCATCTAACCCATCATGAGGAATAGGTGATATCTGGTCAACCTAGTACTGATAATTCCCCTGTCATTTTAGAGGTACGGAGGTGACCATTAAAAGCCCAGAAAGAGTTTAAAGGTACTTGCCTCTGGGTATTCACAAAGGGTGTTTGGGGAAGAGGAAGAGAGGTTGTTGATGCTTATAGTAAGTTGTTCTGACTTTTTTTTCACTCTTGCTACCTGAGAAATGTTTTTCAAAATTAAAAACAACAAGCTGCATTTCAGTGCTTCAGGCAGGGTCTTGTCAGGAAAGAGATGCACACTCAACCTCAGTAACCATGCCGGGTTTCAAAAAGGTAGAGTTGCCTCTACTTCCAGCCAGCCTGAGTGTGTTGGGGGGGTCTGCTGACCATGATTGAAACTGGGAGCCAGTGCCGCGGCTCAATAGGCTAATCCTCTGCCTTGTGGTGCCAGCACACCGGGTTCTAGTCCCGGTCGGGGCACCAATCCTGTCCCGGTTGCCCCTCTTTCAGGCCAGCTCTCTGCTATGGCCAGGGAATGCAGTGGAGGATGGCCCAAGTGCTTGGGCCCTGCACCCGCATGGGAGACCAGGAGAAGCACCTGGCTCCTGGCTTCGGATCAGCGCGGTGTGCTGGCTGCAGCGCGCCAGCCACGGCGGCCATTGGAGGGTGAACCAATGGCAAAAGGAAGACCTTTCTCTCTGTCTCTCTCTCTCACTGTCCACTCTGCCTGTCAAAAAAAAAAAAAGAAAAGAAAAGAAAAGAAACTGGGTATGTGGAGAGCACTGTCTGCCAAGAGCTAAGGTCTTGGGTGGAAGACATGTCGGCCCTGATGATCACACAGGGGAATGAATAACCCTCTCTACTTTCCTTCTAATTCCTAATCTTCTGCCAGTGCCTATGGCCAATCCTAACCTGAAGGCAGAACCACATTGTCCAGTAAGGGACTCACTAGCTACCATTAACTATATTTTTAAGTTCATTACACTTTAGTAAGGGGTGGGAATTGTGGCACAGCGGCTAAGCCACTGCTTGGGATGCCTGCAACCCATATCAGAGCACATGGTTTCAGTCCTAGCTAGTCTGCTTCCAATCCAGCTTCCTGCTAATGCATCCTGCGAGGCATCAGATGATGGCTCAAGTACTTGAGTTCCTGCCACCCATGTGGGAGACGTGGATAGAGTTCCTGCCTCCTGGCTTCCACTTGGCCCAGTCCTGGCTGTTGTAGGCATTTGGGGAGTGAATCAGCAGATGGAAGATCTCTCTCTCTCTCTCTCTCTCTCTCCTTGTCACTCTGCCTTTAAATAGATAATTTTTAAAGACTTATTTTATTTATTTGAAAGGCAGAGTTACAGAGGCAGAGGCAGAGAGACAGAGCAAGGTCTTCCATCTGCTGGTTTACTCCCCAGATGACCACAACAGCCAGAGCTGGGCTGATCCGAAGCCAGGAGCCAGGAGCTTCTTCCGGGTCTCCCACGCGGGTGCAGGGACCCAAGGACTTGGGCCATCCTCTACTGCTTTCCCAGGCCATAGCAGAAAGCTGGATTGGAAGTGGAACAGCTGGGACTTGACTCAACACCCAAATGGGATGCCTACACTGCAGGTGGTGGCTTTACCTGCTATGCCACAGTGCCAGCCCCAAGAATAGATATTTTTAAAAAATTAAATAGTATTGAAAATTTAGCTCCTTGGTTGTATTCACATTGCAAGTGCTCAATAGCCACATGGAGACTGTGGCTCCCATACCTGACAGTGCAGATTTAGAGCATTTCCTTCTTCACCAAACGTTCTATTGGACAAGGCTGATAAACGATGAGAGAAGGCCATGACCTGTCCCGGGAAGGTCATCCTCTTGGGCACAAAGTAGACAGAGAAGTAGATCTGAAGATGTGTAAATGTTCAGCATTTCCAAATGTGTCTTGTAAGATATTTCACAAAAATTTGCAAGAAGGGCCAGTGCTGTGGCACAGTGGGTTAAAGCCCTGGCCTTCAACGCTGGCATCCAATATGGGAATCAGTTAAAGTCCCGGCTGCTCCACTTCCTATCCAGCTTCCTGCTAATGTACCTAGAAAAGCAGAGGAGGATGGCCCAAGTCCTTGGGCCCCTGCACCCATGTAGGAGACTCAGAAGAAGCTCCTGGCTTTGGCTTGGCCCAGCCCTAGTTGTTGTAGCCATTTGGGTTGTGAACCAGCGAATGGAAGACTGCTGTCTCTCTCTCTCTCTCTCTCTCTCTCTCGCTTTCTCTCTCTCTCTCTAACTCTGCCTTTTAAATGAAAAAAAAATGCTTAAGTTAAAATGAAATTCAAGGGGCCAGCGCCGTGGCTCATTGGCTAATCCTCTGCCTTCAGCGCTGGCATCTTATATGGGTGCCAGGTTCTAGTCCCGGCTGCTCCTCTTCTAGTCCAGCTCTCTGCTGTGGACCGGGAAGGCAGTAGAGGATGGCCCAAGTGCTTCGGCCCCTGCACCTCATGGGAGACCAGGAGGAAGGACCTGACTCCTGGCTTCGGATTGGCATAGTTCCGGCCGTAGCGGTCATTTTGGGGGATAAAGCAACAGAAGGAAGACCTTTCTCTCTGTCTCTCTCACTGTCTAACTCTATCTGTCAAATAAAAAAAAATGAAATTCAAGCATTCTCCTACCTGGTGTGGGGGATCCCAAGAGAGATACATGACTCCGGAGAGCCCTTCAGACTCCCCCAACCATGCTACAGCCAGGAAAAAGCACCACTCAGATCTCCTGTCTTGAGGCACATAATTGACTGACAGCTCCAGCCACCACCCTTCTGATCCACAGTCAAGTTCGTGCCACCCTTCCCCCGGCTGCTCCCAGTTGAAGACTGAGCATGGCAGAGGCGTCCATGCAAGCCCATTGCTGTAGACGTGGAACCCCTCTAAAGACACCTGTGGCTTGAGGACCCCTCATCTGCCTGGCTGAGAGCTGCTCAGTGCTGCCCTGCACCCTAATATTCTGCCTTCTCAGTCCCTACTCCTCCTGCTATCATTTCCCTGGGGTTAGACCTGGATGTTTGTTTGAAGACTCTCCCTGCCCCTTTGGTCCCTCCCCTTTCTCCTCCACAAGCATTCCCCCAGTAACTCTCTTGTATGTCTTGGGGTCTGCTTTTGGGAGGATTGTTAGCAACACAATTCAAGATCTGAACATTGCATAGTGTTTCAAAGATGAGAAACACCTAGAAATAATTCAAGGCAGAGTCCAACCTCATGGAGGGCTCTTGGGTGTACTTTGTGTGGCAGAACCAATGTTTGTTGTGATTTGTTTGAACTGAATTTGAGTGCCTTTTAAAATGTGTTTCTATCTCAATCCCCACCATTCTCTCTTATCTTACAACCAGATCAAATCAGTTGTTTATCTGACCTGCCTGGCTCACACAGGATTTTGAACTTGGAATCTCTAATATAATGTAGACCTTTGTGTAGGCAGTGAGAAATCATGCCAGATTTCTCACAGCTTTCTAAATCCTAGTCCAGTGACCCACGACTCTTACCCTCTGCTCCACTATTTTATCATGATTTACTGGCCATTTTGTTCCAAGTGACTTAATAGCCCTCGTTCTCCTTTGCTGTCTTCACTGGAGCTAACTTTCAGCTATTTTACCATGTTAAAGATTCTCTTAAGATACCCCTAAGTGTCCCCCACCTCTCAGAATCTGATACTGCAGTATGCGATGTGACTTTCTGGTCTACAAACTCCAGATACATCACCCCTGTGCATCTTCCCTTTCCTCTTTCCAGCAAACCCCAACAGTGCCTTCAGGCCCACATTTGTTCAATGTTTGCCCCCTGCTGATGAGCCTTACCTCTTCATGGCTGTCTCATATGCTTACAACCCTTAGCCTGAGTCCCAGCAGCCTGTCCACATTTATTTTTTAAAAGATTTATTTATTATTTTTGAAAGTGAGAGAGACAGAGATCTTTCATCCACTCATTCACTCCCCAGATGGCTGCAAAGGCTGGCACAGGCCCAGGGCCAGGGTCAGGAGCCAGGAGCTTTATTTGGGTCTCCTACATAGGTGGCAGGAACCCAAGCACTTGGGCCATTTTCTGCTGCCTTCCCAGGTGCATCAGCAGGACACTGTAAGAGAAGTGGACCAGATGGGACTTGAACCTGCACTCTAATATGGGATGCCAGAGTCACAAATGGTGGCTTAACCCACTGAATCACAGTGCTGGCCCCTTTTATGACTTTTAAGATGGCCTTTTACTAGTAGTATAATTGAGGTAGAGCTTGGTCATAACATTAAACAACATTGGATCCTATAGTGGGAAAAAATTATTTTTTCAACTCTGATTTTATCAATGAGATATACTTAGTTTGGTGTTTGATGGTTAGAACATTATCCAAAATATTTTTTTTTGGACAGGCAGAGTAGACAGTGAGAGAGAGAGACAGAGAGAAAGGTCTTCCTTTGCCGTTGGTTCACCCTCCAATGGCTGCTGCGGCTGGCGCGCTGCGGCCAGCACACCGCGCTGATCCGAAGGCAAGAGCCAGGTGTTTATCCTGGTCTCCCGTGCGGGTTCAGGGCCCAAGCAGTTGGGCCATCCTCCACTGCACTCCTAGGCCACAGCAGAGAGCTGGACTGGAAGAGGAGCAACCAGGACAGAACCAGTGCCCCAACCGGGACTAGAACCCGGTGTGCCGGCGCCGCAGGCAGAGGATTAGCCTATTGAGCCACGGCGCCGGCCCCAAAATATTTTTAATTTCCTTTTTCAATACAAAACAAGCTAGCCTCAGACACAAAGGTTTGGATCAACAACATAAATGAGATTTTGGTCACTTTTATTGTACTTATTTTCTTATGATTTTCCTTTATAGTAGTAACGTAATATCTCCTTTGAGAAGCGAGCATTTGGCACAGGAGTGATACCACATTTGAGATGCCCACATTCCATATCACAGTACCTTGATTTGAGTCCTGGCTCTGCTTTCTATTTCAGTTTCCTGCTAATGGACATCCTAGGAGATAGCAGATGATGGCTCAAGTGGTTGGGTCTCTGTGACCCAGATTGAGTTCCCAGCTCCTATATTTGGTATGGCCCAGTCTTGGCTGCTGCAGGCATTTGGGGAGTAAATCCATAGATGAGAGTTCTTTCTGTCTGTGTCTGTCTCTTTCTCTGTCTCCCTGCCTTTCAAATAAATAAATAAAAATTTAAAAATAAAATAAAATATCCTATTAAACTAGATTTATTTAAGGAAAACAATGACTCACTTCAAAGAAAGTATTAATAATACCACTAAACTGTGGCAAAAATCCTGAAGAGAGTAGATAACTGGGAGAAATACTGCCTTAATCAACCTGTATATTCACAATCCTGTGCCTCATTGCATTCTGTCTGTGTTGCACCCAGCTCTTAATTAATGAAGCCTATTTGAGTTGGGTTTTCTGCAGCTTTCAATGAGTTCTCACTGAGTTCCAAAGAACATCAGTTAGAGTGTCTCTGCTCTCAGCGAGTGAACAGTTGGGAAGCCTGGAAAGAGACGAAGCTTATTTTCTGCTGTAATCCCAATGCCTCTCATGATGTACCAGACACAGGCTAGGTGTTCAATAATCATTAGTCAAAGTAATAAATGCAAATGCAAGATGGAATGAACAACAGAGGACCTAAGACCTGCCACATGGTAAAATATGATTAACTGGGAGAGACCATGTGTGCTGTGACTTCACAGGAGGGAAAGATGAGTTTGCACTAAGGAAGTAAAGGCAGGCATGGGCAGGGAAGAAAGGCAAAGGGAAATAGCTCGAATAGCTCGTCACTGTGACTATGCGCCATGCGCTGTGCTGGGGACCCGCTCTCACAGTTAGCAGTCAAGACAACTCAATGAGCTAAGTGCTTTTCACCCCTATGAAAAGAAGGTATTAGAGATTCAGAGAGTTTAAGTTACTTGATTAAGGTCACTCAGCAGCTGCCTGACCCAGACATATACTCAAGATAATTGATGACCAAGCTCATTGAATGAGGCAGCTAAAATTGAAATCAGTGGTAAAGAGGAATAAGAGCACTGAAGTGAATATGGTTTACAGATTTTAAGAACAAAAGCAGCATTGTGCAAACAAAGGCTGGACCCAGGCAGGATTCCCCTCAAAACAACACTTCCCCCAAACTTCAAAGGAAGACAGTAGCTACATCTGAATGATGAATCTAAAGCTGCATTTGGTAGAAACTAATAGCCAAGGAATTCCCAATGATTTCTCACAAATAAAAAGTGAGATATGTAACATGTGTCTGTTGTACAAGAGAAGTATTTGACCCCTAATTTTCTCAGTTAACCTTGACGTTTAACATTGATTATGTAATGGTCCTCCCAATACAAATAGCAAGGGGAGAAGGGGAAGAGGTGGCCAAAAATAACACAGTCCTGAGGAGCAGCCCAGAGAATTGATTGATACTCTTTCCCACACGCCTTCTTTTTATCACTACCTGTCACCTAGGGAAACCTCTGTAATCACAAAACTTATGCCCCAGTTGGACTCTATAATGGCAAGATCTCATACCAAAAGAAGCCAGACCTAGAAACACGGTTATGGTGATCTGACCGTAAAGCCCTGAGAGCTCTCTGGACCACTCACGCCTAACCAGCCTAACCAGTCCACTCCCTTCATCCTCCCCTGGTTCTGGCTTATCAGGCAGCTTTCATTGTGTAACAGATTATCACAAAACCTCAGAAGATCAAACAATTGAAGTCTGTTTCTCACGTGTCTGCAGGGCCCAGCTCTCCCTCACTGGGCCTGAATGGACAGCTCCACTGATCTCAGCTGGGAGCACTGAGGCCTCCCAGGCTGACTAGGGGGCTGAGGGATCCAGGCTGGCCTTGGCTGAAGAGACTGGGCTCTGTTCCATGTGTCTCTCATCCTGTGCTGGCATCAGCAGGCTAGCTCAGGCATGTCACATCGTAATGATGGAAGCAGAACAGTAGTCCTCCCTTCTGCAGTTTCAGTTACCCATGGCCGAGCATGGTCTGAAAATATTAAATGGAAAATTTCAGAAATAATTCACAAGTTTTAAATTGTGTGCACTTCTGAGTGATGAAATCTTGCATGGCCCGTCTCTGTCCATTTGAGATGTGAGTCATCCCTTTTCCCAATGTATCTACTCAGTGGATATCCACCCAGTAGCCTCTTAATAGCCATTCACTTATCAAATCAACTGTCATGATGTTGAAGCGCTTCTATCTAGAGTTCAACATTATCCGCAGTTTCAAGCATCTCCTGGGGGTCTTAGAGTGTATCTTCCATGTGTCAGTGGGGACTACAATATGACAGGAAAAGTGAAACGTGCAGGAGCTCTCAAGGCCTTATCTCAGAACTGACTCCTCATGTCTTCCATCTTGTTCCATGAGCCAAAAGTCAGTCAGAAAGCAGAGGCCAGAGTCAGAGTGAGAAAGCGCTGCTCAGATGGCACAGCAAGGGGCATGGACAGAGTGACGGCACAGAATGGGGACACAAGCTATCCCTGGTCCCAGTCACATCTCATTTGTCAAGAGTTGGCTCACTGGTTTGGCTAGAAAGAGGTCCCCTAAGGACAGTGGTCATAACCACTTATTTCATTTTATCTTTACAATGACTCTGGAAGATAATATCATGGCCTCTCTTGTATAAAAGAGGTTTCCAAGACTCAAAAAATGGTAACAGATAAATTTCAAATCAACTTAAAAAATCATCTGTCCTATTACACTGAATTGCCCTTGAAATGGAATGCATTGCACCAGCATCAATTGCTAAAGTTCTCTGACCATTTCAGGAAGAACCAGTATCTTGTTAGTGGTCTAGATCTTAGCCAGGCATTACCCTTGTGACTGTAGAGAATGGGCAGCTGTAGGGTGAGGCGGCTGAGATTTGTATTTGGTGGAGTGTTAGGCTCTAAGGAGGAGAAGCACTATTTTGAATTCAAGATGTCGCTTTTGTCTTATCTCAACTGTGTGAAAGAAAATGAAGTAATGAACATGAAAAACTTTTTAAAGTGGAGCTGAGATTGCGAAAGGATTGCATATGCACCTGCTAAAGGTGAACCACAAAATGTTCCAATGAACTTGGGTAAACAATCAACTGAAGTCAGTATCCAGCAGCCTGGGGGCACCCTCATTAACTACCCAGGCAGAATGGGTTTGTGATTTAGGATTTCTGCCCAAAGAACTATTCTTGAAAATAACTCCTGTAGAAATCCCCTATAAAAGAAAAAAAAATCTTTCTGTGCTTGTCTACATAGGAGGAAACTTCCAAACATTTGTGAAAAATGCTTGTCTATGGGGACACTATTCAGGGCAGCTCTGACTCAGTGCACCTGAATTACAATTCTTGGTTTCCCAGATAAACGCTATTTGCCTTAATCTCTGTGTCAATGTTTTTGTTGGTGGTATTTTCTTTTTATATCATAACAGTGGGACATATATATTCTGAGAAGGCTCAAAGAGGAGTCAGGAAAACAAGTTTTCTTTTTTCTTTTCCTCTCTTTTGGAAGCTTGGTGTTCAACAGTTGCATTGACAGCCACTCTTGCCTCCCCCCCAGTGAAGCTGCCTCGGAGACTTGGAGGGTCTTTCTATATAGATGGAGGTCAGGATGGATTTTAGGAGGTAGGAGGAGAGGGCTGGGCCTACCACTCCAGGAAGAGTGTTGTTATGGCCTGCCTGGAGGAAGGAACCTCATAGTAGGTCCATACAGGAGGGAGGGGTCCAGGCAGCCTCACCTCTGTCTCCAACCCACATCGTGCTGAAGGAATCAGGTTTCAGTTCAGTTTGGCTCCCACACCATCACCTGCCAGCTAAGCATGGGAGATACTGAGCTGAATCATAAGTGGACCTTGCCTGTCAAGAACTTGTAGAGCAAAGAGACCATCAGGAAAAGAGAGAAATGCTATTGTGTGGCACAAACAGAATTATTGAGGCAATTCAGGGGTATTTCAAGCAGTTTGTGAAAAATGGAATTAAAAGATAAGTTTATTTTGGTGCAAAAGTATTTGAAATGCATGCAGTTTTCTTTTCCATAAAATGCATTTTCCACAAATATTTGGAAGTTTCCTCCTATGTCAGGCTCCCCTGGAACTGTGATGACTTTGAAGCTAGGGATTGATGAACAGTGGGAACTTGCGAGAATCTGGAAATGACGCTTCCAGACAAAAGGAAGATTCTGACCTTTATCTTGGCAGTTAAAATCACCTAACTCCAGCTGGAGCCGTGGCTCACTAGGCTAATCCTCCGCCTTGCGGCGCCAGCACACCGGGTTCTAGTCCCGGTCGGGGCACCGGATTCTGTCCCGGTTGCCCCTCTTCCAGGCCAGCTCTCTGCTGTGGCCAGGGAGTGCAGTGGAGGATGGCCCAAGTGCTTCGGCCCCTGCACCCCATGGGAGACCAGGAGAAGCCCCTGGCTCCTGCCATCGGATCAGCGCGGTGCGCAGGCCGCAGCACGCCAACCGTGGCGGCCATTGGAGGGTGAGCCAATGGCAAAAGGAAGACCTTTCTCTCTGTCTCTCTCTCTCACTATCCACTCTGTCAAAAAAAAAAAAAAAATCACCTAACTCCTAGGAGAGAATGATCCAATATGGGAAAGGGGATACACAGCAGACTCATAGAATGGCAGATGTCCCAAACAGCACTCTGGCTTCAGAATCAGCCCTTAAGGCATTCGGATCTGGATTAAGAGCCCATGAGAGTATTTTAGGCATGGAAAGCCAAGACACTCTGGCAGGGAAAAAAAAAAAAAAAAAAAAACCTAACTGAAAGATCTCTGTGAGTGAGATCCCAGTGGAAAGAACGGACCATCAAAGAAGGAGGTACCTTTCTCTGAAGGGAGGAGAGAACTTCCACTTTGACTATGGCCTTGTCTAAATAAGATCGGAGTTTGTGAACTCAAGAGGCTTCCATAGCCTTGGCAATCCATGACAAGAGCGTAGGGTGATTACTGACGCCATAAACAAGATGTCAATTTGTTAAGCCAACAACAGGAGTCACTGTGCACTTATTCCTCATGTAGGATCTCTGTCCTTAATGTATTGTACGATGTGAATTAATGCTATAACTAGTACTCAGACAGTATTTTACAGTTTGTGTTTCAGTGTGGGTGCAAACTGTTGAAATCTTTACTTAGTATATACTAAATTGATCTTCTGTATATAAAGAGAATTGCAAATGAATCTTGATGTGAATGGAATGGGAGAGGGAGTGGGAGATGGGAGGGCTGCAGGTGGGAGGGAAGTTATGGGAGGGGGAAAAAGCCATTGTAATCCATAAACTGTACTTTGGAAATTTATGTTTATTAAATAAATGTTTAAAAAAATCACCTAATTCCAACAGCATGAGCACTAGAGTCAGAATGGTGGGCTTGAATCCTATTTCTGTTTACACCTCCAACAAATTGGACTAGTCCAGCACTCTCTGAACATTAGTTATGTCACCTGTGAAATGGGAATAATCCTAGACACCCAAGAGCAGTATAAAGAAGACCAAGTGAGACACAGTACGTGGAAACGTTTTATAGGCTACCTCCACAGAAGTTCGTTGATCTTAGCATCAGTGCTAGTGCCACTATCATTAATCACAGAGGCAGGGGCTCAGTTGGAAACTGAGGACCCAGATATGAATAAAACAGCTCACCCTATCTCAAGATAATCACCATTTAATAACAGTCACACTCTTGCAAAGCTCAATGCTCGCCTGATGCCAGCACTCTGCAGGTGTCAGCTCATTGCATCCACACAACCAACTAGTAAGGAGGTGCCATGATTTGCCCTCCTTCTGAAACTCAAAGGAGTTAAGCCACTTGTGCAGCCCCCACAGCTGGTGGTGGCAGTGCCCAAATGTGCACCTGGGCAGGGTTACTCCAGAGTACTCACTCCTCACCACCAGCCACCATGACATGGTGTCATAAGTGCTGTGAGTGTGCTGTGACACAGTCACTATCCTCCCCGTCCTGGGACAGTAATGGGGTGTAAGTAGAGTGAGGGAAGGGTGGGAAGAGTGTCAGCAAAGTCTTCTTAGAGGAGCTGATCCCTGAGTTGAGTTCTGGTAGACAGATGGGGAAGAAGAGCAGCAGGGGCAGAGTCCCTTGGGGATGGGAACAGAGCTTTTGTCTTCAGTGTAGGAGGGAGAGAGAAAGGGAGGGGAAGGTCTGGCTGAAGAAGTGGGCAAGCCAGGTCTGAATGGTTTGGGTACCATGTTAGGAGCCTTGACCATCTGAGGGCAGCAGAGACAGGGGCTTGGAAGGCTCACTCTGACTGGCAGTGTGGATGACACATCGGGAGAGGGGAGGATGGGCAAGAACTGAAGGCAGGGACATAGCCGGGCATTTGCCACAAAAATCCCGCTGCTGGTACTGGTGATGGAAAGGAGAGTGTGGAAGAGGGGATGAAAAAAATTGAGAATGACCAAGATATGGCAATTGAGGAAAGAGAAGGAAGAGAAATCAAGAGTGACTGCTGAGGCCCTGGCCTGGGTGATCAGGTGGGCTAGGGTGGAATGCACCAGGTTTGAGGATGAAGACCTGGAAAGCACTGACATTTAAAGGAGGGTGGAGGAAACTGGCAAAGAGTGAGTGGAAGGAAGGAGGAAAGCGAGCCTCTTCTCAAGAATCCAAAGGACATTAAAGGTGAAGGATTTAGGGGCTAGTGGCCGTCACCCATGACAGCGGCATCCCAGGGGGGCACCATCTTACACCCCAGCTGCTGTTCTTCCGATGCAGCTCCCTGCTAGTGGGCTGGGATAAGCAGTGAAAAATGGTTATAGTGCTTGGGACTGTGCACCCAAATAGGACACCTGGATGAAGCCCCTGGCTCCTGGCTTTGGGCTGACTCAGCCCCAATATTTGTGGCCATTTGGGGAGTGAACCAGTGGATGGAAGATCTGTGTGTGTGTGTGCGTGTCTTTGTAAGTCTTTCAAATAATAAATAAACAATAAATCTGTTTTAAAAGTGAAAGAATTAGGTTAGACACAAAGAATCTGCTGTCAACAAAGAGTTCTGAGCCTCCAAACGTAGGCTTAGCTCTACTGAAGAGAGCTCCTTGTGATTTAAAAGTCCTTGTTTTCTATCTTATTTTTTCTGTCTTCATTTTCTAAGCCTTCACATTTCATTGCCCCATTCATTTAGTGCTGTTTGTCTACTCATTACTGCTCTCTGCATACACAGACATAATGGGATGGTAGAGGAGGTTCTGTTGATTGGTATTTGCAATGTGCTAAGACTGATGAATGAACCTCTAAACACACCATCGCCGTTACCAATAATTATAACAACCAACTCAGCTCCCATTTATTGAGCATCTATTATGTAGCAGTGTCCTGAGTTTTTGAAAGCATGACCAACTAACATAGTAGATACCACATTTCTTTTTTATAAGGGGAGAAACTAAGCCTTGGGGAGCAGCTGAAGAACACACAGCAAATAATAATCAATGGGATATAGGTGAAGAGCTTTCTGACAACCCAGGGTGGAGCCTTCAGGCAGCTACCTAAAATTCTTGCCCAGGGGCCAGTATGGTGGCACAGAGTGTTAAATTGCCACTTGGGACACAGTATCCTATACTGAGTGCAGGGTAAAGTGTTTGGATGCATTGCTTCCAATCCAGCTCCCTGTTAATGCACTTGGAAATGCAATGGAAGATGACACAAGTACTTGGGCCCCTGTCACCCACATGGGATACCCGGATGGAGTTCCTGGCTCCTAGATACTGCCTAGCCCAGTGCCAGCTGTTGTAGCCATTTGGGGAGTGAAGTGATGGGTGGAAGATCTCTTTTACTCTGCCTTTCAAAATAAAATAAACCAGTGTTTAAAATTTTCACCTAAAGATTTCCTTGAGAATATCACTATAAATTGTAGGGAGAGGAGGAAGATTTAGGGCAATGGAAAGAGGGGTAAGAAAATCAGGAATTACTGTTCCCAAGCCCAGTATTCTGGATCATTCGCTATGTACTCACACACTCAGCCACACAGGCTGTTTTATCAGAAAAGGATGAGCACCTGAACAGCTTTTCATGCTTGCTGTAGGACAAACTGAACACAGTGATGCTCCTGATCAGCTTTCCTTCAAGAACACAATATATAAATCATTCATCCACTCAACACACATTTCCCAAGCACCTTCTGTATTCCAAACATTGAGTTGGATCCTGAGGATGCAATGGAAAGCAATAAACAAACCAACTATCAGGTGAGAGAAAAAGAAAAGATGTACTCTTTGGGAGGAGTCACCTGGAGGGCAGCTGCCCTCATCCCCAGTCTTCATTACTCTGATCTGCCTCTTTGTCTTTCAAACTCCAACTCATCCCTGAAAACCCTGGGAAGTCTCCTAAGACCTGAGCTGCTGTGGTTTCCCGTGGCACTCTGTTCACAGTTCCATAGTAGCAAGTGTCAGCAGGTGTCCCAGCCTATCTGCCTGCCCCTGTCATCTGAGCTCTTTGGAGAAAGGGTACGTGTCATTTAACTTTGGATCCCCAGTGCTAACACAGAGTAGGTCCCTGATAAACATGGCAGAATTGCTGCAGTCCACTGGGCTAGATGTCTGAGGACACATCAGGACCTTTTAGGCAACAATGTCCACTCAACCACTTTGCAATTGCTTTTTGAGGAATGCAATGGAAAGACTGGCAGGCTAGGCTCCAGCAGAAGGACATGAGGGGCTGGCACTGTGGCATAGTGGGTAAAGCTGCTGCCTACAGTGTTGGCATCCCTTGTGGGTGCTGGTTCAAGTCCCAGTTGCTCCACTTCAGTTCCAGCTTTCTGCTATGGCCTGGGAAAGCAGTAGAAGATGGCCCAAGTCCCTGGGCCCCTGCACCCCTGTGGGAGACCCAGAAGAAACTCCTGGCTCCTGGCTTTGGATTGGCGCAGCTCGCCATTGCAGTCATTTGGGGAGTGAACCAGTGTATGGAAGACTTCTCTCTCTCTCTCCCTGCCTCTGCTTCTCTGTAACTCTGCCTTTCAAATAAACAAATCAATCTTTAAAACAAAATAAAGGACATGAGCAAACTGCTTAAGATTTATTCAGTGACAGAGTTAGACTAGAATTGTGTGCCTGGTATAACAGGTGGGCATTTCAAAACATTTGTGAAAAACAGTATGAAAAGATAAATTTATCTATCCTTCTTGAGTTTTTTAATGCAAATACCAGCATCTTCAGTATCTATCGAGACAATGACATAATTTTTTTTCCTTTTAGGGCTATTCCAATTGAACTATCTTTGCATTCTTGGATGAGGCTACACTTGGTCATGATGCATTATGTTCTAGGTATGCTGAAACATTCTATTACTAATATTTTATTTAGGATTGATGTATCTGTATTCTTGGGTGTGGATCAATTTTCAAAGGCACAATCTTTGTTATCCTAGCTAGATAAAAAGAATTAGGAAGATTTTCTTCTTTGTTATGCTCTGCAACAGTTTAAATACAACTGGAATTATCCATCTTTGAGGTTCTGATTAAATTTGCCTGAGAAACTTCTAGCCCTAGTCCTTTCAAATGCTAGCTCCTTCATAATTTTCTCTCTGGCATTTTCTGTGGAAATCAGTCTAGCTAGATGTTCTGAAGTTGGTTTCAGGAAACCATATTCTCCTAGAGAATTATTCATTTCCTTCAGACTTGCAAATTTATATACATAAATATATGCAAAATAGTTTTCAAAATTCCTTGGAATTTCCGGTTTCTTCTAATTATTTGTAATTTTTTGCAGTTATTCTTCCTTGCATTTACTCTTTTTGAAAAGATTATCTATTTTACTGTTTTCCCCATGACCCAGTAATTCTCTTGTTATTTTAGTTTCCCTCTATTATGTAATTACTTAGTGGCCTTTGTCTTTATTCTACCATTCTGCTTTCATTTGACTTATCCTTTTTTCTAATTTTGGGATTGATTATTTTTTAAATTTATTTAAGAGACAGAGTGACACACAAAGAGAGAAACAGAAAGGGATCTTCCATCCACTAGTTCACTCCCTACATCACTGCAACAGCCAGGGCTGGGCCAGGCAAAAGCCAGCAGAAGCCCAGAACTTTATGCCATTCTCCCACACAGGTGCAAGAGCTCAAGCTCTGGGGCCATTCTCTGATGCCTTCCCAAGAACATTAGCAGGGAGCTGGATTAGAACTGGACTTAGCCAAGACTCCAAAACTATGCTCCAATATGGGCTTTCAGCATTGTAGGTAGAATTTAACCACATGTGCCGCAATGCTGGCCTTTGGAGGGATTCTTAATTCCTTAAATTTCATTCCTTTCCAATTGTTTTAGCTTATGATACTTCCTATAAGTACTGCTTTGGATCTATTCTCTAGATTCAGAATGCAATATGTAGCACATCCATTATGTTTGTTTTATAGAAATCTGCAACTGGGGTCTATACTTTTCCTTTGTTTTTAAAAAATACATATTTTTTTTTTTTTAAGATTTAAAAATTTTGAGGGGCTGGCACTGTGGCGCAGTGGGTTAAAACCATGGCCTGAAGCACTGGCATCCCATATGGGTGCCGGTTCGAGACCTGGCTGCTCCAAATCTGATCCAGCTCTTTGCTGTGGTCTGGAAAAGCATTAGAGGATGGCCCAAACCCTTGGGCTCCTGCACCCACATGGGACACCCAGAGGAAGCTCCTGGCTCCCGGCTTCAGATTGGCACAGCTCTGGCTGTTGCAGCCAACTGGGGAGTGAACCACCAGATGGAAGACCTCTCTCTCTCTCTCTCTGCCTCACCTCTCTCTGTATAACTCTGACTTGCAAATAAATAAATCTTTTTTTTTAAAAAAAGAATTTTTAACATTTTGCCATATTTATTTCATACGTAGATATTATTAACATATACATACAATTATGCAAAAGTTGTTTAAAACAGCTTTCTTAAATTTCTCCCATTTTGTATTCATTTTTAAATTTCATTACACTGTGGATAGACAGTGATGTCTACATTTTCTAAATTGGGATTTTTCTTTGTGGTGATCAATGATTTGGTCAATGATTATGGCTATTCCATGAGTACATGACATGAAAATATATTTCCTACCATCTGACCATATAGTTTGGTATGTATCCATCATATCTGCATTTAGAATTATGTTGCTTAGGTATTTATATATTATTGTTTTTTCTTTTTTAACCTTTATTTAATAAATATAAATTTCCAAAGTACAGTTTATGGATTACAATGGCTTTTCCCCCCCATAACTTCCCTCCCACCCACAACCCTCCCATCTCCCGCTCCCTCTCCCATTCCATTCACATCAAGATTCATTTTCAATTCTCTATATACAGAAGATCAATTTAGTATATGTTAAGTAAAGATTTCAACAGTTTACACCCACACCAAAACACAAAGTGTAAAATACTGTTTGAGTACTAGTTATACCATTAATTCACATGGTACAACACATTAAGGACAGAGATCCTACATGGGGAATAAGTGCACAGTGACTCCTGTTGTTGATTTAACAATTGACACTCCTGTTTATGGCATCAGTAATCACCCGAGGATCTTGTCATGAATTGCCAAGGCTATGGAAGCCTTTTGAGTTCACCAACTCCAATCTTATTTCAACAAGGTCATAGTCAAAGTGGAAGTTCTCTCCTCCCTTCAGAGAAAGGTACCTCCTTCTTTGATGGCCCGTTCTTTCCGCTGGGATCTCACTCACAGAGATCTTTCAGTTAGGTTTTTTTTTAAGTTTTTTTTTCTTTTTTTTTTTTTTGCCATAGTGTCTGGGCTTTCCATGCTTAAAATACTCTCGTGGTCTTTTTAGCCAGATCCAAATGCCTTAAGGGCTGATTCTGAGGCCAGAGTGCTGTTTGGGACATCTGCCATTCTATGAGTCTGCTGTGTATCCCGCTTCTTATGTTCTCTCTTTTTTAATTCTATCAGTTAGTATTAACCGACACTAGGCTTGTTTATGTGATCCCTTTGACTCTTAATCCTATCGATCAATTGTGAACTGAAACTGATCACTTGGACTAGTGAGATGGCATTGGTACATGCCACCTTGATGGGATTGAATTGGAATCCTTGGGGCAAGTCTGATTGAGCGTGTGCCGAACTGTACATCTCTATTATTCCTACTCTTATATTTAACAGGGATCACTTTTCAGTTAAATTTAAACACCTAAGAATAATTGTGTATTAATTAAAGAGTTCAACCAATAATATTAAGTAGAACAAAAAAATACTAAAAGGGATAAAGTATTAAGTTGTTCCTCTACAGTCAGGACAAGGACTGATCAAGTATTGTTTCTCATAGTGTCCATTTCACTTCAATAGGTTTCCTTTTGGGTGCTCAGTTATTTATCACCAATCAGGAGGAACATATGATATTTGTCCCTTTGGAACTGGCTTAATTCACTCAGCATGATGTTTTCCAGATTCCTCCATTTTGTTGCAAATGACTGGATTTCATTTTTTTTACTGCTGTAAAAATACTATACTGCTGTATAGTATTCTATAGAGTACATATCACATAATTTTTTTATCCAATCCACTGTTGATGGGCATTTAGGTTGATTCCAGGTCTTAGCTATTGTAAATATTAATTTTATTTTTAATTTGTTTTTATTTACTTGAAAAGTAGAGTAACAGGGAAAGAGAGAGAGAGAGAGGGAGAGAGAGGGAGAGAGAGGGAGAGAGAGAGAGAGAGAGAGAGAGAGAGAGAGAGAGAGAGAGAGATCTGCTGGTTCATTTCCCAAATGCTTGCAATGCTGGATCTGGGGCAGATTGAAGCCAGCAGCCAAGAATTCCATCTGGGTCTTCCATGTTGGGGGCAGGAATCCAACTACTGGAGCCATTACCTGCTGCCTCCTAGGGTGAGCATTATCAGGAAGATGGATAAAAGTGGAGGCAGGATTTGAACTCAGGCACTCTGAGATGCAGGTGTTCCTAGTAGCTGTTTAACCACTGTGCTACAATGCCTGCCCTTATTTATTCTTTTTCAGCCTAAGTGATCTTAGAGGATTACTTATGATTTCCTGATATGTGGAAAGGCACAGACGAAGCCAGTGTCTTGGGGAAAGTGGAGTGCAAAAAACTCCAAGGTCTGTTGACATATGCAGATCATCTCCAGCCAAAAATCACTATGGTCATAAAGAAAATATCCCACCCTCAAATTCAGCAAGGTCTGTTTTTCTGACTGTCACTGGGATTCTTTAAAAGAGAAAAAAATCAATCTTTCATTTATTGGGTCTCAGAGAATGAATAAGCTCCAAATATGGAATATTTTGATACGATGAACAACTTGCTCTAAAGGAAGTTCAAAAGCCTTAAAAGAAGGTTCAGAATCCAGGAATCTCTAAACTTGTCTATGTCAAGCCCAAGTGCAAGGAAAGCCTTCCTGCAAAGTTCCTTTTTTGCCTAAACTCTGGAGCTGCCAAAGAAGGAACAAGTGCCTCTGGCCCCTTCTTGAGCTTTCATTAACTACACTCAAATTACAGGAAGAAAGGCTGAAGTTTGTCAACACAGCTGGGCACACTTTTGCCCACAACATTGTCTTCCATTTCTGTCTCACAGAGAATCACTTAGAATCCACTCTTTGTTCTGCAGGCAAAACAGATTTTGCCCCAGGTCACTACTTCAAAAACCTCATGGAAAATGGATTAAAAGATAAATTTAGGCAATGCAAAAAAAAAAAAAATCTGAAAGCTGTGCATAGCTTTTTCAAAGTAAGCCTCTTTCACGTACTTTTTCAAGATCCCTAGTATGCAGGGATTTCAAAATTATTTTGTTATCTGAAAACAAACACATACACACAAAAAGAATCAAGAGGACAAACTTATGGAAAGTTTGAGACAAGAGATGGGCAAATATCCAAGCTACTGAGGATCAAGAGGGACATAAAAAAATGACAAAGGGGTAGAAAACTATTCAAAGCGATGATAACAGAAAACTCCCCAAATCCAGAGGAAGATACAACTATCCAGCTACCTGAAGGTCAGAGGTCACTAGTCAAATTCAACTCAACTAAATCAATCCCAAGACATAGCTAAGATCTCCAAGGTTAAACATAAAGAATTCTCAAAGCTGAAAGAGCAAAGAAACACACAATACATGATAGTGTTGCAATTAGCTTGCTGTGGACTTGTTGGCAGAAACCTTGCAAGGCAGAAGGCAGTGGGAAGAGACTTAACCAGTCCTAAAGGAAAGAAACTGCCAACCAAAAATACTCTACTCATTAAGATATGAGAGAATCTCATGCAGTCATTCCCAGAGAAACAAAAACTGAGAGAATTTATCCCATCAGACCTGTCTTACAAGAAGTGCTAATGGAAATCCTTCAAAATAAAAGGGATGCCGCCAAATTGGAGAAAATATCAGAAGGTAGAAAACTCATTGATATATGAATAACTATACAGAAAAATTCAGAATATTCTAGTATTATAAACATGGTGCATTAACTGTTCATTTATTTAGTAATGAAAACTAAAAACTAAAAGCCTTAAAATAATAACTATATTAATGTTAGGCAATATAGAAAGATTTGTAAAATGAGACATCAAAAATTCTATATATAAGGAAAGAATGGAATGCAAGTATATAGAGGCCCTTATTAGTATTTTCTAATCTTCCTTTTTTGTTTCTTTTTCTATATTTATAATCAATGTTAATTTGCTACCAAAATAGCTTGTTATAACTAAAAGATTTTTTTGTAAGCTTCATGGTAAACACAAAGCAAAAACCTTTAATATACTTATCAAAAATATTAACAGAAAACGCTTTTAGAGAAAATCATTTAACTGCAAAGAAATACTGTAAGAAAGGAAGAAAGAATGAAAAGAAATACAACTGGAAAATAAGTATCAAAGTGGCAGTAGTAAGCCCTTACATATTAATAATTACCTTAAGTGTAAATGGATTAAAATCTCCAGTTAAAAGACAGAGTGACTAAAAGGATGAAAAAAAAAAAAAGACCCAGCTATATGCTGCAAACAAGAAATGCATTTCACTTATAAGAATATGCATAGACTGAAAAGGGAAAAGCTGTAATAAGATATTCCAGGCAAATGGAACCCAAAAGGAATCAGGAATATCCTTACTTATATTAGGTAGAGTAGATTTTAAATCAAAAGCAGAAAAAAGAGACAAGAAAGATCACTACGTAATGATAAAAGTTCCAATTCAGCAGGAGGAAATAGCAATTGTAAATATATGCACCCAATATTGGAGCTCCCAAATACATAGAGCAAATATGAATAGACCTAAAGGGGGAGGCAGACTCCAATAAAACAATAGTAGGGGATTTTAACACCCCACTTTCATAAATGGGCAGACCATACAGACCAAAAATCAGCAAAGAAGCACCAGAGTTAAAGAGTAGGTCAATTGGACCTAACAGATACCTACGGAATATTCAAACCAACAGCTGCAGAATACACGTCCCGAACATCACAAGGGACATTCTCCAGGATAGATTATATAATAGGTCACAAAATAAGTCTTGGCAAATTTTAACACAAGAAATCACATTCAGAGTCCTTTTTTTGACTACAGTCCAATGAGACGAGAAATTAGTAGCAAGGACATGTTCTGGTAACTACACAGATATATGGAAATTAAACAACTTACTCCTGGATAAAAGAAGAAATTAGGAAGCTGAAAATTTTCTTGATGGAAGGGTGTTTGGTACAACAATTAAAGATGCTGCTTAGGATGTTGTATCCTAAATTGGAATACCTGGATTGAGCCCCAGCTCCACTTCTGATTCCAGCTTCCTGTTCATGTGCACTCAGGGGAAAAGCAGGTGATGACTCAAACATTCGTACCCCTGTCATCCACAGGGGAGACTTGTAATGAGCTCTAGTGTCCTGGCTTTGGCCTGGCCCAGACCAGCAGTTGGGAGCATTTGGGGGGGTGAATCAGAAAATGGAAGTTCACTCTCTCTCTCTCTCTTTCTGTGTGTGTGTGTGTCTGCCCTTTAAATAAGATAATCATAAATGCATTTTTAAAAATTCTTGAAACAAATCAAAATGGAAACTCAATATATCAAAATCTATGGGATACAGTGAAAGCTGTATCAAGAGGGAAGTTCGGGGAGACCATTTGGTGCTACAATTGTATTTCCACTTGAGATGCCCACATTCCATGTCTTAGGACTTGGTTTGAGTCCTGGCTACTCTGCATTCTTTTTAGCTAATGGACACCTTGGGAGGTAGCAGATGATAGTTCAAGCACTTGAGACTCTGCCACTTATGTGGAAGAACTGAACTGAGTTACAGGATCCTGGCTTTGGCCTGGGCCAGTTTTGACTGTTGTAGGCATTTGGAGAGTAAACCAGTATATGGAATGTCAGTCTCTCTTTTTCTCCCCTCTTCCAAATAAAATGAAAATAAATAAATAAATAGTTTTTAAAAAAGGCAAATGGGATTCATCCTAGGTATGATGGTTCGACAGACACAAATCAACAATATGACACAAGACACACTACATCAGTGAAAAACAAAAATCATATAATCAACTTAATAAATGCACAAGAGGCATTTGATAAAATTTAACATCCCTTTATCATAAAAACTCTGAACAAACTAGGAATAGACGTCATATTCCTCAATATAATAAAAGCCATGTATAACAAATAGCTATCATTATACTTTACAGGGAAAAGCTGAAAGTTCTAAGATGTGGAATAAGATAAGGATGCACACTTTTATTCAACACAGGATTGAAAGTTCTAGCCAAAGTAATTAAGGAAGAGAAAGAAATAAAGGGTATCCAAATTGAAAAGGAGAGAGTCAAATCATCACTGATTGCTGATGATATAATTCTACATGTAGAAAAGCTCAAAGACTCCACCCAAAAAACTATTAGAAATAATAAATTCAACCAAGTTGTAGGATACAATATCAATATATAAAAATTAGCAGATTACCAATAGTGAATTATCTGACAATCAAGAAAGCAGTACCATTACCAATAGCTAGTAAAAAATAAAATATCTAGGGATAAATTTAAACAGATGAAATAGCTCTGTAATGAAAACTATAAGATATTTATAAAATAAATTGAAGAACATACAAATAAATGAAAATATATACCATGTACATGAAATGGAAGAATGAATATCATTAAAATGGCCATGCTGTTCAAAGCCATTTCAGATTCAGTGCAATCCCTATCAAAATACCAATGACATTTTTCACTTAGCTAGAAAAAAACTACTAAAACTAATATGGAATCATAAAAGTTCCACAGCAGTCAAAGTAATACTGAGAAAAAAGGACAAAACAGAAGGCATTCATTATACCTTCTGACTTAAAAATATATTACAAAGCTACAATAATAAAAACAATATAATACTGACATTTAAAAAGTCATATGGACCAACTGAACAGCATAGAAAGCCTAGAAGGCAACCTGCACATCTATAATCAACTGATCTTTGATAATGTGCTAAGAACACAGATGGGAGAAAGAAAAATCTTTTCATTAAGTGGTGCTGGGAAACTGGATATTCATATGCAGAAACTACACCCCTAACTATCATCACGTAGAAAGATCAACTGAAAATGAGTTAAAGGCTTCCATGTAAGATATGAAACTATGAAAATGCTAAAAGAAATCACGGGGAAAATGTTTCAGGACATTGGAATGGGCAAGAATTTTTTTTTTTTTACCAGACCCCAAAAGCTTAGGAAACAAAATAAACAAACAAAAAAAAAAAATAGACAAATGGAATTTACGTAAACTAAAGAACCTCTGCACAGCCAAGAAAACAATCAACAGAACAAAGACACAAACTATGGTATGGCAGAAAATATTTACAAGCTGTATCTCTGACAAGGGGTTAATGACCAGAATATACAAGGAACTCAAACAATTCACTTACAAAAGCAAACAAACCAAATAATCCAATTAACCAATGGACGGCAGATCTAAACAGATACTTTCCAAAGGAAGACATACAAATGGCCAACAGGTTACTTGAAAAAATTCTCAGCATCAGTTATCCTCAAAGAAATGCAAATCAAAACCACTATGACATATCAACTCACTCCAGTTAAACTGTCTATTATCCAAAACACAATCAATAACAAGTGTTGATGAGAATATGGAGAAAAGGGAACACTTGCTAACTGTTGGTAATAATATAAATTAGTACAGTTGTTATAGAAAACAGTATGGAGAGTCCTCAAAAAAATTAATCCCATAACTACCATATGATCCAGCAATTCCACTACTGGATATATGTTCAAAAGAAATGAACTCTGATAAAGAGTCATCTGCACTTGCATGTTTATTGCAGCACAATTCACAGCAGCCAAGAAATGGAAACAATCCAAGTGTCTACCCACTGATTTTCTTTATTTGAATAAAGAAAGTGTAGTACAAAGAGGTAACAAATACTATTCATACATAAAAAGGATGAAATCTTGACACTGGCAACAATATGGATGGAACCAGAGGTCATTATGTTAAGGGAATTACTCCAAGCACAGAAAGACAAGATCACATGATCTTAGTCAAATGTAGAATCTAAAACCGTTGGTCTCCTCGAAGTTGAGAGTATAATAGTGGTTACCAGAGAACACTAGGGAGACTCAAGGGGAGGGATGAGAAAAGGTTATACGATAGGTATGAAGTTATAGTGAGGGGTTCCGAAGTTCTCATGTCCTATTGCATAGTAGGGTGACTGTAGATAATTAAAATGTACTGTATATTTCTTTCTTAAAAAGCCAGAAGATATGGGGCGGGGGGAGCCATTGTAATCCATAAGCTGTACTTTGGAAATTTATATTTATTAAATAAAACTTTTTAAAAAAGCCAGAAGAAAAGATTTTGAATGCCTTTACCACAAAGAAATGTTTAATGTTTGAGGAAATAGATACATTTACCCTGACTACACATTACACAATGTATAAATATATCAAAGCATCACATGACATCCATAGTGACAATTTTTATGTATCAGTGAAAGTTCTTTTTTAATTGCCTACCTTCTCCATTATCCCTCTCCTTCATGGGAAAAGGGGTATATGTTTCTGAATCATGTTGGGTTAGTAGGTGGTCACACTTCTATGAATTTGCCCTTGCTGTGACTCTTTTTTCTTCTTTTGAATGTTAATAAAATCAAGTGCTTTTTCTCCTACTTAATCTATTTTCAGTACATCCCAGCGAACTTTTAGAGGGAAGATGGGAAATTTCCCTCCATCCCTATATGTTTAATCAGGTAATTTTATATTATGCTCTAATTTTCTCATGCATAAGACTTTGCCTTCTAAATCAAGTTAGAAAATTCAGTTTTATGGGGCCAGCATTGTAGCTCAGCTGGTTAAGCAGCTGGCTGCAACAGCAACATCCCATATGAGTGCCAGTTCGAGTCCCAGATGCTCTGCTTTTGATCCAGTTCCCTGTCAATGCTCTTGTGAAAGCAATGGAAGATGGACTGAGTGCCAGGGCCCCTGCCACTTGTGTGGGATACTCTTATGGAGCGCCAGGCTCCTCGATTCGGCTTGGCCCAGCTCTAACTATTGCAGCCATTTGGGGAGTGAATCAGCAGATGGAAGATTCTCCCTGTAAATGCCTTTCCAATAAATAAATAAATAATCTTTAAAAAACAAAAATTGTTTTCCTTTTATATCCATATACCAGTAGGACAAGGTCCTATTGATAGCTTGGAGGGAATTTAGATGGTGCTGCTGTGAGTGATAATGTTTGAGCACTCATAATGAACCCAGCTCTCTTCTATGTACTGGTATGCTTTAGGTTATTTAATCTTCATATTAACTCACAATGTCCCCATTTTTTATTTTTTTATTTTTTTAAACTTTTATTTAGTAAATATAAATTTCCAAAGTACAGTTTATGGATTACAATGCCTTTAACCCCCCCATAACTTCCCTCCCACCCACAACCCTCCCATCTCCCGCTCCCTCTCCCATTCCATTCGCATCAAGATTCATTTTCAACTCTCTTTATATACAGAAGATCGATTTAGTATATATTAAGTAAAGATTTCATCAGTTTGCACCCACACAGAAGATAAAGTATAAAATACTGTTTGAGTACTGGTTATAGCATTAATTCACATCATACAACACATTAAGGACAGAGATCCTACATGAGGAGTAAGTGCACAGTGACTCCTGTTGTTGATTTAACAATTGACACTCTTATTTAAGGTGTCAGTAATCTCCCTAGGCTCTAGTCATGAGTTGCCAAGACTATGGAAGCCTTTTGAGTTCGCCAACTTTGATCTTATTTTGACAAGGTCATAGTCAAAGTGGAAGTTCTCTCCTCCCTTCAGAGAAAGGTACCTCCTTCTTTGATGGCCCGTTCTTTCTACTGGGATCTCACTCACAGAGATCTTTCGTTTAGGTCTTTCTTCTTTCTTCTCTTTTTTTTTTTTTTTTTCCTGCCAGAGTGTCTTGGCTTTCCATGCCTAAAATACTCTCATGGGCTCTTCAGCCAGATCCAAATGCCTTAAGGGCTGATTCTGAGGCTGGAGTGCTGTTTAGGACATCTGCTTAATTTATTTATTTATTTGAAAGTCACAGTTACACAGAGAGAGGAGAGGCAGAGAGAGAGAGAGAGAGAGAGGTCTTCCATCTGATGGTTCACTCCCCGACTGGTAGAAACGGCCGGAGCTGCACCTAACCAAAGCCAGGAGCTTCTTCCAGGTCTCCCATGCGGGTGAAGGGGCCCAAGGACTTGGGCCATCCTCTATTGCTTTCCCAGGCCACAGCAGAGAGCTGGATTGGAAGTGGAGCAGCCAGGTCTCGAACCAACACTCATATGGGATGCCGGAGCTTCAGGCCAGGGTGTTAACCCGCTGCACCACAGCTCCAGTCCCCACCCCCCATCTTTTTTTTTTAAATTTATTCATTTATTTGAGAGAGAGGGAGACAAAAAGAAATCTTCCACCTACTGGTTTACTCCCCAGATAGACGCAGTGGTCATTGCTGGGTTAAATCAAAGCCAGGTTAAGTAGCTGGCTGCAACAGCAACATCCAGGAGCCAGGAGCTTCATACAGGTTTCCCATGTGGGTGGCAGGGATGCAAACACTTAGACCACGTTCTGAT
This sequence comes from Lepus europaeus, assembly GCF_033115175.1. NCBI lineage: Eukaryota > Metazoa > Chordata > Mammalia > Lagomorpha > Leporidae > Lepus > Lepus europaeus. Next base: position 67,645,893 of record NC_084827.1, read on the forward strand.
GTTTTTCCCAGGCCAATAGCAAGGAGTTGAATCAAAAGTGGAGCAGCTGGGACATGAATCAGTTGCCCATATGGGATGCTTTACCTGCTATACTGCAACTCTGACCATGAATATCCCCCATCTTACAGGTTTTTTTTTTTTTTTTTAAAGAAAACAATGCAAAAGGAGGTAACATCACATCTCCAAATTCAAACTGCTAATGAATGGTAGAACTATGACCCCAACCCTAAATCTTTACGCTCTGCTGCCTCTTCAGAGACCAGTTCATCCACTGGCTTCATTTTTAAGTGGTGAAGCAGACACTTAAAAGTTGTCGAGTTAGCTGGGAAGCTACTAGTAAAACTAAAACTAGATCTCTGGTGTTTGGACCTTCATTCGTAGTCTTCCTTTATACATTACTGCCCCTTATTATGTAGAGAAGTATTTTGTGGTTGAAAGAAGTTGTCGGTTGCTGCATGACATGGGCTGAATTAGTCCATTTTCAGTTGTCAATAACAACATCACAGATTGGATAAGACATTTTAAAAGATTTGTTTATTTATTTGAAAGGCAGAGTTATAGAAAGGCAGAGGCAGAGAGACAGAGAGTCTTCCATCCGCTGGTTCACTCCCCAGATGGCTAGAATGGCTGGAGCTGGGCTGATCTGAAGCCGGGAGCCAGGAGCTTCCTCCAAGTCTCCCATATGGGTGCAGGAGTCCAAGGACTTGAGTCATCTTTTTCTGCTTTCCCAGGCCATAGCAGAGAGCTAGATGGGAAGTGGAGCAGCCAGGGCTAGAACCAACACCCACATGGGATGCCAGCACTGCAGAAGGTGGCTTTACTCACTACATCACAGTGCTGGACCCAGATTGGATAAGATTTTAACAAAACAGATTTACTTTGGCTCATAGTTCAGATCCACGGCCAATGGCCCGCATCTGGTATGGTCTTGTTGCTGGCAGAGTTCCGAGGCAGTGCATGGAATCACATGGTGAGAGACAAGGATCTCACATGTATGAGTCTTCTGTGTTCTATCCCTCTTCACATAAAGCCATCAATCACTGTGGGTTTAATCCTGATAACTTTATCTGATCCCAATTACTGCACAAAGCTCACATTTCTAAACATCATATTCAGATTAAGTTTATACACTCTTAAAACCTAGCAATGGGGATTAAATAGCAACACATGGACCCTGAACACATTGAACCATGAACCATGAACCATGAACACATGAACAAACACACTGAAACCATAGCAAATCCAGAGCATGGACTAATCATATAGCAACCTCTGCCCATTTCACTTCACAGGGCTGCAGGACCAACATCATAGTAGATACAAAGATGAGTCAATCAAATGCTACCTAAATAATGCATACTTTTTGAATCCTTAAGAGATCATTCAGCTATAGAATAACTATTAACATTACTGGGACAAATAAAATCAATCAGGATTAGGATCTGTATGTAAAAAACCTGAAATTCTACTTGGGTAAATCTTTGTAGTAGGGGAGAATTGTTTTTGGATTCTTTGTTTATGGATTGTGGGTGTCATCCCTGCAGAGACACTTTCCCAGGAAAAGTAAGAAATAAAGTTAGCCAATAGAAAAGAATGCTAGTTACTCTCAGGGGAGAGCATGGTCATTAAAAACCAGTACATAAAGGGGGTAAGCTTGTATTTATCTCCAAGTCCAGCTCCCAGAGCCTTTCTCTGTTGCCAAAAGTGATCTAACATCTCCCTGCATAGCTTGGCTTCAGATGGTGAGTTGATTTTTTTCCCTCCATTCCATACTCATTCCAGTAATTATGAAAAAAAGAAAGGAGTTTATTACATTTTGGGGGTGACTGACCCAATATATCAACTTTACTAAGAAAGGACATAATGGTTTTGGCAAGATAAGAGAATTTCATTCTGAAATTCTAAAGACATACTGTCCCCGTGGAATTAAATGACTTGCCAAAAATCAGAGACTGAAATAGTTAGCTGTGGTTCAACTCAGATCCAGGAGAATTGTTTCAATGGTATCTCTAGCCCCCCTGGCCTAAATATTCTCATTTGCAAAAGAAGATCTTGTTTAAAAGGAAGGGTGGCCAGTTCATGCCTAACCACATAGGAATCACCAAGTGAGAAAGTCAGGTTGAGTGGGAGAAGTATTGAAAAAAGTTAAGTTTTGCATGAAACTGAGTGTAAGACCTTGTCTGAAGAAAACAGAACCTCAAGTTCCATGGGCCTCCAGGATCATTCAGTTCAAATACTGCAGCTAATTGCTCTGATAATCTTTGGGTGATCTGTTTAGCCGCTTTTTTTTCCATTCTGGGATACAAGCTATTTTTAGAGCATCTATAACTTACATGGATTGCTGGAATCCAGCCTTTTTGGTGAAGAGAACACTAGTGGATTATCTTATTTATGATCATTTGATTACAAAGAACAGAAAATCTCCCAGTTTATATTATTTGAAGGGTTTACTGGAAGGAAAGCATAGGTTTCTTGGGAAGTAGAAAGACATCATCAGATGATCTCTCCACCCTCACCACCACTTTTGGATTTTTGTCTACTGCTGTTTCTGTGTAGCTCCTTTTTCTTGTTTTTGCACCTTCTACTTCATTATGACCCTTTTGTTCTGAGATAAGACACCTGTGTTATTTTTACACTTACCCTTACTTTTTTCTCATCTGTCTCCCAGTGAAGAACAAATCATGGGAACTGATTTTCAAGAAGATGAGACTTTTGCTTAGGCTTCCAAGAAATGGGATGTGAATGAGAGAGAACACTAGCTAAGAAATGCCAAAGCCATCTGTAAGTGCTCACATCACGGTGCAGCAAGTGAAGCCTGTGATGTTGGCATCCCATATGAGCACCGGTTCAAATCCTGGCTACTCCACTTCTTATCCAACTAACTGCCAATGCACCTGGGAAAGCAGTGGAGGATGGCCCAAGTTCTTGAGCCCCTGCACCTATGTGGGAGACATGGATAGAGTTCTTGACTCCTGGCTTCAACTTGGCCCAGTTCCAGCAGTTGTGGCCATTTAGGGAGTGAACCAGTGGTTAGAAGATCTTTGTCTCTGTATCTCTCTCTGTAATTCTGCATTTCAAATAAATAATAAATAAATAAATCTTTTTTAAAAAAGAGGATTTGGGTCTTATTATATAAAAAAAAAAAGTCATCTGTATTAAGCCAGCCTTTCATTACTACCAGAAAGAAAAAAAAGAAAAAAGAAAAAAGAAAAAAACTAAGGCTACTTACAGAGGAAGAAGGTTAATTTTGGCTCATGGTTTTGGAGATTTGCAGTTCACAATCAGGTGGCCCCAGGATTCTGCATCTGGTGATGGTGTTCTTGCTGGCATAGTCCCAAAGCAGCTCAGTGTATTACTTGACAAGAGATGGTGCACATCTGTCGATGGCTCTCTTTATAAAGCCACCATGATTTAATGATGAGGGCTCCACCCTAATGACCTAGTCCAATCACTTCTCAAAGGCCACACCACTAAACACTTTCCATTCTTAATATCATTAACATAAAACTCTGGAAACCAAACCATTAACACATGAGCTGTTGGTAGACACTCAAACTAATACCCAAACCATAGCAGCACCCTATCTCCGTGAAGCCCAACACAAACATAGGAGAGAGAGTAAAGTATAGAAAGAAGTCCTGGCAACTTTTAAAACCTGAATCTCGATTATATGTGAACCAGTCTTGCTTTTAGTTTGACAAACTAGTACCTTTCTTGTTTAAGTCATTTTGAATTGAGTATTCTGTCACGCATGACCCTAACAGTCCCAAATGATGTAGCTATCCGCACTGGATTACCACTGAGATGATCCCATTCCTTCAGAAGACCTTGCAGCTCTAGTTTCCCAGTGGCCTAGTTAGGAAGGGTGTGCTCAAGGGGAGTGGGGTTTAATGTGGTATGGAGGACTACCCTTTCCAGAGCTATCAGTGGTGCAGAGAGAGAACAGTTAACCTCTTTCATGCATATTCATTAGTTGGCGTCCTTGATCTGACAATCAGCCTAATCATATTTTTTTTTCTGTCCTCTCATTAAGGTCATGACTGTCAAAATAAAAGGGATCAAAATACTCAGAAACACTTCAAACTTCATAAATTATGCTTGCAATGTTTCTTCACATACAAGTCTGATTAAAATTTAGAAAATGAATCATCTGTTCCATAGTTATTCTTCTGAATATTCACCAATTTAGATTTTTTTAGTATGCCAAATTTAAAATTGAAGACAATAGAGTGGCTTAGAGATTCAAACATAAGCCATAAATTAAAATGCAGTTGGTAAGGTATACTTTGCATCCCATTTCTTCATTATGAAGTCATTTTGTCCAATTCATGACTTAAGAAATATTTCCACTTTAGTTTAAAATCATGATGAAAATAATCTTTCCCCACATCTCGTTTTAAGATATCCAACTTACTGCAACACAGGACAGTAAATCTCAGGCCCAGAATTCATTTCTTTCACAAACATTGTAGTAGTGAAGTTTTTCATTGCTCCAATTAAAGTTTAAGTTTTTATAAAAATGGCAAGGGAATGACTTCCTATATATGTTTAAGTTCTTTATCTAACATCTATAGGAATAAATAGAGTCTAACAAATTCTGATGTTGACCCACGGTCAACATGAGTGTTTGGATTCCATCCCCAGCTGCATATTTCAGGTGTGTGACTGTGGCAGGTTACATATAACCTCTGTAATACTGTTTCCTTACACATGGAGTATTGACTTTATAGATATTTTTATCATAGCTTTATTGTACTAGTTAAATGAGGTAAAGCATATAATACACGATGTTACTTTCCAGCTATTACTTGAGGTAACAATTAATCACTCTTCCTAATAGAAACATTCATAATTCATGAATGTGCATTTCTATCGATTGTCAACATTCATGCTACATTGCCATGGATCTTGCATAGTTAAAATTAAGTCTCCCTCTTTTATAAATGGAAATGTTAATGCCCTGTGAAAGATACTGAATGGTCTGATTCTGCCATTTAGTGGGGGTGTGACAAGCACTTTACCAATGTGTGTCTTTGCTTCTGTGTTTCTAAAATGACCAGATGGGACTGTCCTAGATGAATTTTCAGGTCCCTTTCAGCTTTCCTATTCTTCACTGCAAGTTATATATGTTGGCTAAGTGGCTGTGTGATATATATGCATCATCATGAGATAATCACATCTTGTTTTTAAAGGAATCCATATTCCTCTCAGGAGAAAAGCTGCTGCCACCTAAAACCAGTTTCCCAAATAAATATCAGCTTCAGGAAAAAAGGAAAGAGGGAGAGTGAGCAGGAAAGGGAGTGGTGGAGTAACTCATATGCTCAGTTTGTGTACCTCTGGAATTCTCTAAAAATTATTTCTCAAGATTTTTAGATGAAATGGAATTTGGGAACAGAGGGAGAAAAAAGAGGGAAGGGTGTTACAGAGCATTTATTCATTAGATTTATAGTCTAAAACTCTATATAAAGCTTCCAACCCAAGTTGCCTTAGTTATTGGAACCCTTAATGACCAATAGATGAGTACTTCTATTCTTCTGGAAATGCAAAGCAGACTTGTGTAATTAACCATTCCTTTGGTGTTTATTTTGAAACCAACTGTGCATTTCTTGGTCTCTACATGTACAAATAATGCCAACTGCTAGGCAATTCCACAGAATTCTTACACAGTTCTCACTTGCTCTGCCCAATTTTTCTTGCCCTCCCCTCCATTACCTCATAAACAGTGAATATTTTAGAAATAACGATCCCATTAGAAGGAGGTCTCTACATGTTCATCTATTAGGCACTGGAGGAAACACTCAAAAGGTCCCTTCATGCAAAAGTGGAGGAAAGGAGCATAAATTACGTTCCTAATGGACATAGCAACATAAGAAAGTGCTGTGCACGATGAGCCCAGATCCGCTCTGCCAGATGGCACGCCGCATGGAGTTCTGGGCTTGCTCCATTGCAAACACAGAAACAATAAAAACGCTTATTGATTTTAAAGAGATCTGTAATTAAGTATGACATTGTAACTGATAGAGGTTTACCAAGGCAGAACAACCGATCTGAGGGGTCCTAAAGTGGGACACTTTGTTTAAATGTCATTCCTAGGATGGCAAAAGTCGAAAAATTCCAACTCGTGTGCACAATTGGACCTAAAGTTTTAGGTGGTACATGCCCATTTGAAACTTTCTTGGAGCTTTGAAAAGCAAAGGTTGCCTTGGGCAAGCAAGGAAATATCTGTCAAGACCCAGGTCTCACTGTTACGGCTGGAGTTGAGAAATGCCCTCCAAATGCCTTCAAGTCAACATTAGCTCTGACAGAAGCAAGACTATTATTTAACAGTAGCAGCAAATGTCAAAAACAAACTGTACCTGGCGTTTTGACAAGACGCTATTGAAAGAGAACCACTTTTTCAGCACTTGTGTAACTGTGGGGGAGAACTCGACAATTAATATCCTGAGGTCTGGTAATAGGATTTCCAGGCTGCTTGGTGGATTCCTTGATACACATGAAAGGAGTAGGCAAGTGGCAGATGGGCAAAAATAATCCAAGAACGATGAGGCCTGGCGAAAAGGACTGAATGTCAGAAACCCAGCACCTTGTGGCTAATTAAAATGTAACTCCTTCAGGAACCTGTACTCTCACAGTGGTGACACTATAAAGTATGAGGACAGCCATCATCCCTAGGCAAAATGAGATTCTGACAGAACCTATCTCCTATCCCCCACCTCCTCCTTCCTGCTGGTGGTCGAGTGCCCTGCTACGTCCTACCTGAACTTCCCTCCATGCACAGCAGGCCCAGTCTGTCCTGGCCAAACCTCAAGCCTTGCTGTCCACTGATTAATCCATATAATAACCACTAGCCAGTTTTCTGCCCTACTTCCTTAGGAACCTGCTTCCTCCTAACTAACCAGACAGGAGAAGCAGTGGCAGGAAGGTCACTAGGCATAGTGGATCTGTGCATTTTGTGTCCTTTTCTTTTGATGGAAGCATTAGGGAGGCATCCTAATCCAACGGGAATGCTAAGACGCTGGCTCAATACACCTGCTTTGCCCTGATTAAGGAGAGAGGAAAAGGAGAAAAACTAATATTTAATTGGAGGGCCCTTAAGAGATAAGCCTTTTAAATGATCATATTTAATGTTAACCCTCAAAGGAAGCTAACATTTTATCTATCTCCATCTTCTGGGAGAGAGTTGTGTGAGGCTTGCACAGCCGAGGCACTTGGCCTAGGGTCTCAGTCTGTGTATAGGTCACCCAGAGTTCAAGTCTGGATTTGTCTGACTCCCACGGATGACTCTGCCCTGGCTTTCCACATCTCAGCAACACAGCTTGATTAGCCTCAGACTGGTTTGCTTGTTTGTTTCCAGTCAAAAGTCTGACATGACACTGATTAGTAATGGGAGCACTATGCATTGTGGTAAACAGGCAGTGTGACTTGCAGGTGTCCTGACCGGAAGACCCGAGGGCACCTTTGTGCCCTGCTGGAGCAGAAGCAGGCCCTGCTTCTAGATTTTATGGGGGCCACTTAAATCCCCCAAGAGAAGCCAATCATTGTTTTAAATCCTTTGCCTGCTTCTCCTACTTGCAATCCCACTACCAGACTTTCACTTCTTCACTGAATTTTCCCACATCTCTACACGGGCCCTCGCCTCCCCTTCCTGAAAACCACATGAGTACCTGAATCCCCAGCTTGTGAGGCCCTTTCCTGGCCAGCAAATCCATGCTCTGTTCCCCCTTACAGGACATGCCATCTTCACAGCTCCCACATGGCTGGTATTTAGGTAGGTAAGAGTCACATCCAAAACCACCCCACCTAACCCAGCACAATCATTCACACACACCTCTCTTAGACAACCTTTCTAAAAGGTCAGAAGTATGAAGTTGTTTATAAATCTCTCAATTAGTCTGTCAGATTTCCACATGGAGCCGGGCCTGTGGAGGCCACAGTGGAGCATCTGCTGTGGAAGGAGGCTTGCACATTAGGGGGAAGTACACAAGGTTTTGCTGGAATGCATATATCAACTTGTAATGAAACCCAGACTCCAGAGCATAGGAAAACACAAGGTAAATGTCTACAAAGTCCTTCAGTTTGCTCTTAAAAAACTGAGATTGAAGGGGCTGGCATTGTAGTGTACCATGTTAAGCTGTTGGCTGCAGTGCCAGTATCCCATATGGGTGCTGGTTTCAAGTCCCGACTGTTCCACTTCCTATTCGGCTCCTTGCTAATGCGCCTGGGAAAGCAGTGGAATATGGCACAAGTTCTTGGGCCCCTGCACCCACATGGGAGACCCAAAATAAACTCCTGGCTTTGGATTGGCCCAGCTCCAGCCGTTGCAACCATCTGGAGAGTGTACCAGCAGATGGAAGACCTCTCTCTCTGTCTCTCTTCTCTCTGTAATTCTGCCTCTCAAATAAATAAATCTTTAAAACACAAAAACAAAAAACTGAGATTGCATTTGTGTCAGCAGTACCTATGGTGCCGGGTCACTAATTCTAAGGAACAGTATTGGAAATCTATTGGAGACGCACTTGTGACACGAGTCACGAGCAGCAAAAGGACCTGCAGGGACAGTATCCACATGATGACAAGGCGAGCCCTTGGTCACTGGAGTGAAATCAGACCAGGGTTTGAGGCTTTGTTCTACCCTTCAGAAAAACGTGGACCTTGACAGTCATAAAATGGGGTCACAACCCACAGGTCTGAGTTAGGACATTTATAGGGGGCACAAAGAAAATGTGGGACTCCTTCTTTTCCTCATTTCTCCATTTAGATGATACACAAAAGTGAACCATTTCCTTTTTTCCTTACCATTCCAGGGCTAACATACAAAGTTTGTTTTAAAGACTATAATTTTATTGTTTCAAATTTTACCACTAAAAAATATTTTCTTGTAATCATGTTCACTATGAACCATTAAGGGAAGAAAAATATTTTTTTAAGATTTATTTTCTATTTATTTGAAAGGCAAAGTAAAGGTCATAGGCTTGGTTCCGGTCAATGTGTTAAACACAAGTGCAGCACATTGCTTTTGGGATCAAGTAGAGATGAATACATATGAGGGCCCTGCCCCTTCTTGGCCTGCCTTGGTAACTTAGAGGGCTGTGTTTTCACAGCGGGACAACCAAATGCCACGGGGCCAAGCCTCCCATGAACCCAGGTCTTCATGTCTTATAAGTGAGAACCAAATCTGGTCATACAAATCCACTGAAATGTCAAGGGTTAATTTATTATTATTATAGATCATTTTTCTTATGTACACTAATGTTTTTAAATTTTTATTTATTTCCATTTTATTTGAAAGACAGAGACAGAGAGGGATCCTCCATTTACTGATCCATTCCCCATATGCCTGCAACAGGCCAAAGTCAGAAGCCCAGAACTCAATCTGGGTCTTCCACAGGGCGACAGGGACCCAAGTACTTGAGCCATCACCTGCTGCCTCCAAGGATACATATTAGCAGGAAGCTGGAATTAGAAGCAGAGCTGAGACTCAAACTGAGGCATTCCAATACAAGATGTGGGCATCCCAAGGGACGACTTAACTCCTATGACAAATAACTTCTCCTAAATATACTGTTCTAACACAGCAACCATGTTACACATCAATGAAAGCAAGCTGCCATTAGAAAGTAAGATAAAAAAAAAACATCAAGCAACATTTAAAAATAACCATTTTTTCTGAGAGGGAAAAAAAACCAACTGAACCTGACTCAATTTTAGTATGAATTTACATATATTCTGGAGAGATTTGCTTCAACATGCACTAACCTGCTTTCTTTTAGGCTGGCATAATCTTGACAGGCACTAGGTCTGGGGCACCGAAGATTCTGTCAGGAACTGTCTTTCTAAACATCTTTGAGCTTCAGCTTCAATATGTCAGCCTGCAGGCTTCCCAACCATGTGGAGAGGCTCTGCACACCAGGTGCATGCAGCTGACCCTACAATGATGGGCAGCACTTTGTCTTTCTGGTACGTCCTCCTGGAAAACCTCAAGCTTTTGTACAGGCAGAAAGAACCGTTTCAAAAACAAAACCGCCAGTGTCATACTTTGGTTGAGCAGATGTTCCCAGAAGATCTGGGAGTGACATGTGATGACTAGAAAGGGAATAGAAATGAGCTTCAGTCAATGGTGCAAATTCCCAGGAAATGCATTGTAGAAACTTTTCTTCTAAAACAGTCTCAGCACTTGGGTTCTTGCTTTTCCTTTGTCTACTCAACTGCTCATCACAATGAATTAGTCCATGATCACATTCCACACACGTTTCCTCAAAACGTGCTTCTAAAAGAGATGAATCTTGCAAATGGAACAATCACGTGGAATTAATTTGATGTTTTCAGAATAATAATGATGAAGGATTAGTTTTCAATGGCAATATGTTTTCCAAGTGCTCATTACTTCTAAATCTCACCTGCCAGGGAGGCCACAGAAAAGATTAGCAGTGGGGCTGTTGTAGCATAGCAGGGTAAGCCATTGCCCGTGAGGCCGGCATCCCATGTGAGCACCAGTTTGAGTCCTGGTTACGCCACTTCCAATCCAGCTCCCTGCTGATGTGTCTGAGAAAGCAGTGGAGGATGGCCCAAGTACTTGGGCTCCTGCCTCCTGCCACCCATGAGAGAGACTCAGATGGAGTTTCAGGCTCTTGGCTTCGGCCATTGCAGCCATTTGGGGAATAAACCAGCAGATGAGAGATCTCTTTCTCTCTGTCACTCTGGCTTTCAAATAAACAAATAAATCTTTATATATATATATATATATATATATATATATATAGTATGTAGTGTGTATATATATATATATATATATATATATATAGAGAGAGAGAGAGAGAGAGAGAGAGTAGTTACTAATCCTGCTGTGTGAAAGTAGAATGCTGATTTGGACAAACACTGGCCCTTGTTCATGAAAATCCTCACAGAAACCGAAACTCGGGCAACAGTAAAAGGGAAATATCGTCCATACTTGGCAACTGGTTTTGACACAAGACTCATCAATAGCCTAGTGTCTCCCAGGCACATCATTATCTATCTGATCTGCCAAATCTGATACTTAACAACATTGTCTTCAGAACCGTCGACATACCCTGGAAAAGTCTATCTTGTAAATCACAAAGAAAGATGACAGGTTTCACAGATATCATCAGAGACAAAAAGAAGGGAGGCATATGGGGTGGATACTAGTATGCTTGCTGGCACACTGAACTCAATGAACTACATGGATTTCAATGAATGAATAAAAAATTTCTATATCCTCCATTTTTACTGGGACCCAGTAAGAAACCACTGATAACCTATTTATCTCGGCTTCTGATTAAACTGCAGTTTTGAAATGCACAGGCAAATGATCAGGGAGCTCACAAGATTGTGATATCAGAAAGCGGTGAGGAAGCATGAATCAGGTCAGCAGATGAGGCAAGCTATAGGCTTCTTCCTACCTCAAATTCCTAGAAATCACAAAAACTAAAAGTTTTTTTTTTAAAGAAATGGAATCAACAAAATAAGAAATATCCTCATAGACCAGAAACTACAAGGAATCCCCGAAAGAAAAAGAAAGAAGGAGAGCAGGTGGATGGAAGGAAATCATAGCTGGAAACACTCAAGGAAACAATCTGGTAAAAATGAAACCAACGGCATTCTAAGCTCAGAGGTAGCTGACGCCAAGAGCCAAAAATGCCAAGGGCATCTGACATGAGGGGTTCAATCAGGCTTCAGGGCTGACAGCCAGACTGCCAAACCCGCCACACTTCTCCCCACCAACCTGGACCTGGGCAGAGATAATACAGCATCTGAAGGACCCCAAGTTTGGGAATCCAATGCGCTCGGGTGGTCGCCCAAAGACCCAAACTCCAGACTGGCAGATGCAAAAGCAAGAGGATTTTTATTAGGCGTTTGCGCAAACGGGCTCCCTGTCACCAGAGGCAAAGAGAAGCCCTGAGCAGCAGTTACAAGCATCTTTTAAAGGCAAAAACCACAGGATTAACATATTTCACGGGGTTTGGCTTGATTGGCTAGTTTAAAGGTTACCATGGGTACTCATTGGGTCCTTTTAGATGGGGAGTGGCTGCCCCGGGCGGGGGTAAGGGGGCTATTTTCTCTGAATACCCGAGGAATGTTCTGCCCGTTAATCTCGGTGGAACATCTGGGAAGGGCGTCTGTGAAACCTGCCTGAGATCGGGCCCTGTTTCTTGTTCTCAGGCCCAGTTCCTTGTTTTTAGTTTGGCAACATTCTTACCCTCAAGCGTTAGCAAGCAAAGCTAATGTGTACAGAAGCAAGAGATCTGCAATTAGCTCTTAGCCACACTCGCCATAAAGCACACCAAACACCAGAGCAAGGGTCCCTCGGGTTTTTCACATCTACCCGTTGGCATGAGTGGTAAGTGTGGGCACTAAGTCCTAGGAAACATGGCAGTGCCCAGGGAACACTCACATCCAGAGACTGACTGCAGCAGGTTCACCCTGCCCTTGCCCACAACAGCTCTTTAGATGCAAGCAGAACATTAGAAGAAGAGTAAGAATATCCTCAGAAAATACAAGAATGGTAAGACATTTCCATAAAAACAAGAGATCTAGGAAATCAAATTAAAAACTCAACTGACAGACAATACAGCTGCAATGTACCTAGCTCACTGAGCTGGGAGATCCCTCAAGTAATTCTTCTGGAATGGAACACAACAGAGAAAAGCTAAGGGATTTAGAGAAAACAAAACAAAAAGCCAAAGATCTCTTGACTATAGAGGACTTTTGGAAGACAAAAGAACCAAAAAGGGGAACCAAAAAGCATTCCAAGAACAAAGATAGAAGAAAATCTCCCAGAATTAAAAAAAAAAAAAAAAAAAAAAAAAAAAAAGATGTTTCTAATTGAAGAGGATTAACAGAAAAAGTCCCACTCCTAAACATATTGTGGTGAAATTTAGAATACCTAGAATGCTGATGAACACTCACAGATATAAATAAATGGGGCCAGCATTGTAGTGCAGCATGTTAAGCCACTGCCTGCAATGCCAGCATCCCAAACTGGAGTGCCAGTTTGAGTACTGGCTGTTCCACTTCTGACCCAGCTCCCTGACATTTCCCAGAAGGCAGCAGAAGATGGCCCAAGTCTTTGGACCTCTGTGTGAGACCTGGATGGAGTTCCAGGCTCCTGGCTTTGGCCTGGCCAGTCCCAACCGTAGCAGCCATTTGTGGAGTGAACCAACAGATGAAAGGATCTTTCTCTGTCTCTCCCTTCTTCTCTGTCACTCTGCCTTTCAAATAAAAAAAAAAAAAAACTCTCATTTTTTAAGATTTATTTATTTGAAAGGCACAGTTACAGAGAGGTGGAGGCAGAGGGAGAGAGAAAGAGAGGTCCTCTATCCATGGTTCTCTCCTCAATTGGCCGCAACAGCCAGAGCTACGCCGATCCAAAGCCAGGAGCCAGGAGCTTCTTCCGGGTCTCCATTGCGGGTACAGGGGCCCAATGACTTAGGCCATCCTTTACTGCTTTCCCAGGCCATAGCAGAAAGCTAGATGGGAAGTGGAGCAGCCAGAACTCGAACCAGGACCCAAGTGGGAATGCCAGCACTGCAGGGGACAGCTTTACCCACTATACCACAGAGCTGGCCCCAAGAAAATGAAACTTTAAACACATACACACATCTAACTTGTCTTTTATTTTAAAAACAAAAAACTTAAATAAATGAAGAGGAGGAAAGGGATTGTAATTAAAATCCCATTTCAATCAATGCCTCCAAATACTGTTTCACTCAAATGACAGAGTGCACATGACACACTTCCTTTCCACCTGACCTCTGAGATCATTCCAGGTAACATCACTTCAACAACATCAGGTCACCTAAGCCTTAGACCTTTATTCCATTGGTGTCTTCACCTCCACCTACTCCAGGAAACTATGTAAACACAGTTGTTTGTTTAGATCACTCCCTGGGTCTCATCGAGATCTAGAAGTGTTCCACTACATTCCTCTCTGCCTACAAGCCCCACACCTACCTCTCATCCTGTTCAACAAAGCTTTGAATCTCCTTCGGACTTGCAGTCCTTTTACTTCACTCTTTTCCCTCAAGCTGTGAGATCAGCTTCCTTCCCCAGTTTGCCTGGATGCCACATTACATCTCACCTTTTAGTAGCAGTCTCCATTAACTTTTCACACAGCCTTAATGGCCATGTCTACAGTGAATCTCCAACTACAATCAGTCTGTTCCACATGCCTGGTCTAAGCTCCTGGGCTGTGGGATCACTTAGATACAATGCCACCATGTCTGCAAGTTCTACTGCAAATACCTGACATCTAGCCTCACATGGGTCCTCAATGGCATCAAGACTATTGGCAGTTCTTTCTTCATCTACAGTCAGCTCCTGTATTCATTCTTTATAGATATTGTTCAAAGCTGTACCATTATTTCAAAGTTTTCTAGCTGCCCACAGCTTCCCTTACTCCCAGTAAAGGATCCAATACATGATTAGGCTTTTCTTAAAAACTATTTGTGAGGCAGGTGTTGCGGTGTAGTAGGCTAAGCCTCCATATGGGACGCCCACATTCCAGATTAGAGTGCCTTGCTTGCATTGCAGTTACTACGTGCTCATGATCCAGCTTCTTGCTGTCACTCATGTAGGAGACCTGCATGGAGTTTCTGGCTCCTGGCTTTGGCATGGCCTAGCCCTGCTATCGCAGACATTTGGGGAATGAACCAGTGGATGAGAGACAGAACAACAGATCTGTCCCTCACTGTTTGTCTCTGACTTTCAAATAAATGAATAAAGCTTTTAAAAATATTTTGTGATCTATTTTATTAGCATAGAGTGAAACATTTTAAATGTTAAGATATTCTAGGTTAGAAAAGTATTCTCTACCTACAAATATCAGCTTCCCCTTTACCTCCAAGATCAATGCATCCTTCCTAGTGCACTTCACAGTACCAGACCTCTGCCTGGAATTCTTCCTGCCTCCGCTTCATCCACATCACTCTTCTCTACTGGTTTTCCTCTTACTTCTGACTACAACCCATTTACTTCCTTCACCAGCTCTCTGCCAAAATGCTGGTAAGCCTGACACCTTCTCTCTTTTCACAATTACACAAGTCCAAAGTGATCTCATCCACTCCCACAGCTTCTGCCATCTGCTGATGACTCTCTTACATATATCCAATCACCCACACTCAAACATCCAAAGGCTTTAGGTCTTTACCAGGTGCCCCTGCAAACCCCAGCCTCAACATGTCAAACAAAGCTCAGTAACTTCACCAGTTCATCTACTCTGCATTCCTCTTTTTGGCTTACAGAAATAACATCTACCCCATTTCCTAAGACAAAAATTGTCACTTTCGACTCTTCCTCTTCCTTAACCTTCACACCCAGATTGTCAAGTTCAGATGATTTTATTACAAAACAGTTCTCCCCTTGTCCCTCACTCTCCATTTCCAATGTCACTAGCTACCTCATCTCTCCTATTTGGACTCTCTTATATCTTAACTACAATAGTGAGTAGCAACCTGGGCTGTACATAAAGGGTCACCTGGGGAACTCTGAAAAATCCTAACGCTCAGGACACACTCCAGGCCAATTACAACAGAGTCTCTGGGGGTAGGACCCAGCCACCAGGATATTTTTATAGATCCCCATGAGATTCAAATATGCAGCCACACTTAATCACTTTCAGAACTGAAGGCATGGGCACACAGAGGACTGAAAGTACAGACTTAATACTAAGCAAGAAAAATAAAAAACAAATGTACAAAATAAGCAAATCAGAGTGAAACTGAAAAGTTTTGACAATAAAGAAACAAATCTGGGAAAGTACTCTGAGGTGAAATGACAGACACTTTATAAAGGAACTAAAGTTACACTAAAGGCTTACTTGTCATCTGCAACATGAGGTGACAGAAGACAATGAGTTAAAAATCTCTAAAACACTGAAGGATAAAAACATTGTGAACCTAGGATTCTATAGCTTGCTAAACTTTTTTTCAAGAAGGAAACAGACTTTTTCAGAAACACGAAGCCAATAAATACTCTGTTACCCACAGTCCATCACTGGAAGAATTAGCTTCCACAGAATATATTTTGTTGTAATACGTGAGCTGTGGCTTACGCCTTGGCGCAATAGGTTAATCCTCCGCCTCCTGCGCCAGCATCCTATATGGGCACCAGTTCTAGTCCCCGCTGCTCCTCTTCCAATCCAGCTCTCTGCTATGGCCTGGGAAAGCAGTAGGAGATGGCTCAAGTCCTTGGGCCCCTGCACACACATGGGACACCGGGAAGAAGCACCTGGCTCCTGGCTTTGGATAGGGCAGCTCCAGCCATTTCAGCTTTTTGGGGAGTGAACCAACAGAAGGAAGACCCTTCTTTCTGTCTCTCCCTCTTACTAACTTTACCTCTCAAATAAATAAATAAAATCTTTAAAAAAAAAAAAAAGATAAGTGAGCCAAAGGGAGTACAGATATTGACCAAGTCCCAGTTCTGCCCAGGAAATACAATAGATGTGAAATGTATGCATCACTGAAAGTTCTCAGTAGTCTTAATAAAGCAAAACAGCTCAGTGCAAATAAAGTTTACGACAAAAGTATTTACTGGACTCTAGCTGATTAATTTTAGTTGTTTTCTTATGCATTTGTGGAATTCAGTCTGTTTTCAATTGTCCAAATTTGTACAAGTTTAAATATTAACAGCAAAGAAGCACTGCTAATGTTAAAGAAGTCTGTCATTCTCTTCCATTACAAAAATAAAAGGTGCTACATAATTATCAGAATATCAAAATAATTATTTTGCCCCAATTTTTTTGTTTCGTAGATGATCTGAAAATAGTTTAGGACAATAACAATCATTCAAAGTAAATTATACTTTGTTCCCTTTCATCTTTCTTGGTTAATTTTATTGGATTAATAAACACATGCTAATTTTATTAGATTAATTTATGGTATTAAATTCTAAGATTTACCACAGGAAGAAAAAAAACACTCTTAGCCAAGATGATAATTACATATTTAATACATCTTGCTTTTAACAGCAATTTTCAAACACATCATAGACCTTATAACTTATTAAAGATTTTATAATGCTTACAAAGTTTATTCTAAAAATATACCTTATTTGTTCTAAATGAATAACATTATCTAGAATATAGAATAATAAATTATAGTAGCATGTTTACCAACACTATAGTTAAGTTTGTGTACACATACTCAATATGAAATCCTCTTGGGATTTTCATACCGTCAGCCTGAAATCATAAAAGCAGATTAAAGTTTGGCATATGAGATCTCAGTCTGATAGCAATCGCTTTAAAACCAAAAACTTGAAGTATCTAGTCAACATTCTAGGAAAGCATGGGTACAGGCACATCCATATAGACATACACATTGTCTCATTCTAACACACATTGAGGCTCACGCTGTGTGCACAAGTGCACACACACACACACACCAGAGTACTCAAGAGATTCTGCTCTTGTGTATCAGACAGTGTCATCAATTACAAAACTAAAAATTGGAAGAAAAAGCTAGCAAAGAACGTGTCTAAACCATACTTAAAATGGTCTAGTTGTTGCAAAGATGTGCCCAAAATGGTTACCAAGATCTTTAACATGCACTGAATGCCATCTTAAACATTCATTCTTAAACAGACTTGAACTAGTCACTAATGGACTTGTGAATACATAAGAAATCATGTACCCATTCATTCCCCAGATTGCATATAGTAAGGCTGCAAATCCAGGCAAGCCACTGACGGAGCCCAGCTAAAGTGGTTTGTTTATAGAACCTAATAGATTATAAAATCCAATAGAATTAGAAACTTCATTTGATCTGTTTGAAGTTTCTTATTATATTCCATGTGCAAAAGTAGTGAGATTCTGTATTGCAAAGGACAGCTACAATCACTGTGTACTTTGTTGTACTATAGAAAGTCACTGTGTATTTCCGAAACACATATTTATTCTAGTTAAATTCTCTAATGGTGTCTATGTTTAATTATATATGCTCTTCCAAATTTAGTCTCAAAACCATTTAATATGCTGATAACCTCTCCTACTCACCACATAGAACTGCAGTAAAATCTGTTTAAACAGAAAATTAGTCTTCAGGCTCTCTCTAGCAGTGCAGATTTGAAAACATTTGGTGGAAGTTCACCTTCATCTGGTATTAAAATACTCAAAAACTGTCTGAAACAACATTAAAGTGAAAACTAACCACATGGTAGGGCACTTATAAGTCAGACTGCTGTGATTAGAAGAAGGAAAAGGCACAACAGTAAGTGAAAAGGAAAATACCAGCTTCCCGTTTGTTCTTCTTGGTGAGTTGTTTTTTTTTGTTTGTTTGTTTGGCTTTCTTCTTATTTTATTTCATTAAGTTTATAAACTGTTCAAAGTACTGTTATATTCTGCATGACAGTAAGACAATATTTGGCACATCAACATTGTGATACAATGTATGGCATGTTTAAAAAATTAATTTAAAAATTTGATCCATTAATCAACTTTTTTAATGTAGTGCACATATATCTTACAGTTATTTAGGTCAAATACATAAAGGTTGATAACTGATTTACAGATGAAGCAATCACAGATTGCAATAATAATATATGTGTGTATATATACATACATACACCAATCAAAGGAAAAACTGCATCCTGGCAATTTCACAGTCCGAAGTTTTGGTGGTATATCTATCATTTACATGCCCTTTTCATCTTGTTTTTCTGTAGAAAAGATATATTTTGCCTTCTTCATTCCTGATGAGATTTTTCTGCGATAACTTTACATTCATACTGCAAAAAAATTAAAAGGTAAAAAGGTTAATCTACAGATTAAGATTCCTTTCAAGTAGCAATTTCCAGATAAACTACAAAGCTTTACCATGAATACTTCATTAATATTTGCCCATTTTATTTCTCATAGAACTTGTGAATTACACCATTACCAAGATTAAATGACAAATGTGATAGGAAAAAAGCTAATTCACATTCTAGAAGTGAAAGGGCCATGGCCAAAAAAGCAAGAGAAAGATGAGGTTTCTGCCTTACAAGCAAATGACAGAAGCATATGATTTAGATCAATCCCATAATATGAAAGAAAACAAAGTAGGTCTCTGTGAGTGCTCACTAAAGCAAATCAACAAAGGATAGGTCACAATCTTAAGGACAGGGCTAGATGGTCACTTTATGATTTTAAGGAAAAAAATCTATTATATTAGCAAAAGCTTCCAGTCAAAACAGTAATTTTCAAGTATAGCCATTAAAATGTATATTCACAATTCAAAATAAAGGAAACCAGGGCAGTCAGGATAACTGATTGGGTGGCTACATTATCAAAAAACAACAAAGAAAACTACTTAGTTCTCCTAGCTGGCTAAAACTCCAAGTGGCAGCAGTTATTCATGAAACTACCATGATGTCTGATCTTGCCACCCACAACTGGGGTTATCAACAATGTCCTTCTCCTCAATAACTAAACTTACCAAATATTTCTATTTATGAGAGACAGTCAGAATTTGCACCTGTGGGACCATGGTTATTGATAGTGCCTCATTTTACTTACCTTTAAAACTCTTCATTTTGATAGACTGGAAACTTGTAGATCAATATACGTCTATATCTGTATATCTCCACCCTCATATAGTTAATAAATCATGTAGCTCTATCCACCACACTTTTTGGCTTTTCTCTCCAGTGACTCCTCAATTTTTAATACACTTGTAATTAAATTCTTCCCAATGATTTACTTTAATGGAAGTGCAAAAGAGAAATCAAAGGATATTGTCCTTACATATGCTGAAAGAAGAGCTGCCATTTAAAGAAAACTTGTCTCATATGTCATTCAGAAAAGTGATTAAATAAACATCAGCTTACCATTGCCAGTTGTCGACCAATGTTTCCCATTGTTATGCCTCCAGCAAAAAATATACACGGTAGCCATGAACGAACATAGAGAAAATCTGGAGAAGTATATCTAAAATAACAGAAGTATTTTTTAACAACCCACAGAGGAAGAGCACTGACTTAATTACAATGAAAGTAAGTTACTCTACAGATTAAACTGGCTAACCCAATCCCCAATCTCAGCTCTGAATGCAGTGACCATTTACTTAGCTAGCAAAAAGGGCCAAAAACGAATACTTACTGATAAACACCATTATAAACTAGCAGCTGAGTGACCACGGTTGCCAAGAAAGCGATTCCTACTCCAAGGCCAAAACCACTTCTAGATCTATCAAAAGTCCACCACAGTCCGATGGATAGCGCAGCCAGTGTGAGAGACAACTGTATGTTGTTATCAAAATCCACTTTCTGAGATCAGTGTTAAAGAAGTGTCTTACAACTTGTAGCCAAATAATACCACTTGCTCATTTTTCTAAAATGAGATGCCACTGATGAAAAGGAAATTAATTTCTTATTCTTGGGAACATTCAGTTTTTAAATATAATGTAGGAAAACCAAGTTGGATTAAAACCATCTCTGGCATTCTAAATACCAGATATACAAAGAACATTAATTTACAGATAGTACTGACCCCCAAAAAATATAAATCTATACAGAAATATAAGGTCAAGTCCATTAATTATGAAATTCTTTCTTTGCTAAAATTGTAAATGCAAGCCTCAGAACACAAGTATGGCTAAAGGAATACTCTTTTGTGAAAAAAGGAAGCCAATATTACTTCTCAAACAGGTTTAGAATTACCTCAGAAACATACAAGAACTTGAAAACAGAAGAGTTGACAGCTATTTAACAGGGCACCGCATTCTCTGTATGATTTACTGACAGACACATTTTATAATAATGCAGTTCAGAAACAAGAGTACCAAGGACACAGTATCCCTTTCTATTATGTCAACTGTTCTAGTTTTAATTTGTTGAGGATAAAGCCTTGAAGCGAACATTATCTTGCAACCTGCCAAGCTATTTTGGTGCCTGAGACTTTCTGGTTCAGGACAGTTTGCTCAAATGATATTTTATTTCCTTCACCTACTTAAACATCTACTCACAAATGTACAGCCCTTTCCTACTCCAGAAAAAAATCTCTAGGCAAAATGAAGCTTTACAAATTCAATTTTCTCATTTCTTTGCTAGAGGATTACACTAAAGGAATTAATTTCTAGTGTCATTAAAAGCGCATTATCCATGTCCCAAAGGCCAAATCTTGGCTCTCTAACCAGCTCTCAGGGAGGGGGGTGACTATATATCTTGCCAGTTTAACCAGCCATGCTACAACTACAGTGAAGTCAAAAAAATGCATGCAAGGGGTCTTCAAAGAGTGTATTATGAAAAAAACACTGTGCATGTATTTAAAAATAATTTTAGCCAAAACTTATCTTTTAAATGCATTTTTCCACAAACTTCTTGAAGTTCCCTCATACAAAGCCATTTCCCGTTTCCTTTATCATCTCAATGTTTATCCCTACCCCTATCAAACAGGACCCTACACATTCAGCTTGCTTACTTCTTAGCATCTGAGGGTTTGGGGCCACTCCCTTTGAGGTCATTCCTTAGTTAAGCATGCCTTATGGAGAAATCCACAGTTCAGATGAGTATGCTTTCTGGATAAGTTTTTCTTATTTTTAAGCTATCATTATAAGAGCACTTAAACTCTGAAGACAAAGTTTTGAGCTCTGATTTCTTTACACAATAAACATTTATGCAGAGTAGAATTTAGTAACTGAGTTCCATCTTTGTCAACTAAATTAACTTCAGTAAGAGTTAAAGCAAAACAAGGAGGTTTCCAGGGTAAACATGCAAAACACATCATTCTTAAAAGTAGTACAGGCTGTGCATGCCTACTGTGAAAATCCAAAATCTGAAACATTTTAAGAATAGACATGACGGCTGGCGCCGTGGCTCAACAGGCTAATCCTCCGCCTTGCAGCGCCGGCACACCGGGTTCTAGTCCCGGTCGGGGCGCCGGATTCTATCCTGGTTGCCCCTCTTCCAGGCCAGCTCTCTGCTATGGCCTGGGAAGGCAGTGGAGGATGGCCCAAGTTCTTGGGCCCTGGCACCCGCATGGGAGACCAGGAGAAGCACCTGACTCCTGGCTTCGGATCAGCACGATGTGCTGGCTGCAGCGGCCATTGGAGGGCGAACCAACAGCAAAAAGGAAGACCTTTCTCTCTGTCTCTCTCTCTCACTATCCACTCTGCCTGTCAAAAAAAAAAAAAGAAGAAGAAGAATAGACATGACATCACACATGGAAAATTCCACACCTGACCTCATGTGACAGGTCAAAATCAAAATGCAGGTGCACTAAAAATATAAGTCACCTCTAAACTATATGCACAAGGTATATATGAAACATAAATGAATTTCTGATTATATTTGAGTCCCATTCCCAAGACACCTCATTATATTACATACATGCAAATCTTCTAAAATATGAAAAAGTTCAAAATCTAAATATTTCTAGTCCCAAGCACTTTGCATAAGGGAGACTCATCCTGTACCATGTGATTTTCTAAAGCATAAGTAATATTAAAAGTGTATGCCATAAATGTGAAAATGGCTTGGAGTTTGCTTAAAGAACAGGAGGGACAGCTAAGATCACTATATTTTACTATTTCACTGAGAAAGAGAAGAATAAACAAAACAAAGAAATTAAGTTTTAGATACAAGCTTTTTATAATTCCAGTAAAGGCCTTTTAAATTTCTCTACTTAAAAACAGAAATCACAGCTAAAATGTCTGAGACAGAAAGATCTAACCCAGCAGAGAGACAGCAAAGCGCACACCCAAGGGGCTCCCAGTCTGAGCCTGGAGTGTGTGCTCGGTCAGCCACAGCCTGGCCTGGCAGTGGGAAGGGCTTAGTTGCTCATGTCACCTCTCCATTTCCTATTTGTCTTATTCTCTTTATAAAGATGACGTGGAATCAAGTGATTTCTACATTCTCTTCTAGATAGTCTATGATTTTATCTCTTTAAACTGTCTAAATCACTTGATTTGTTTATAAAACCCTCAATCTCAGAAAGTTCACCAAAGTAACCAGGTTGGGAAATTCTGGAATACAAAAAGAAATACCACACCAAAATAACAACAGCCGCTGAGGGACTGCCAAGTGCACAGACTGCAAAGGCCAGCACGGCTGGACACAGGAAGGTGGATCACTGGGACCCCAGCTCTTTCCATGGTTTCTGTTCCTAAGCGTCTGACACACCAAAATACTCTGGTGAAAGACACAGGAATCTATCTGCCACATGACCCACCCTCTCTCCAGCTAACTCTGCCAGCCCTGAGCTCAGTGTAGTCACAAGAGCAAAACTGACAGGCTGAGTAATACTTCCTGCTCTTTCCTGTGCCCAATGTTCCCACCACCTTCACTGTCTGAACCACAGCTTACTGAGAAAAGACACAACTAGCATTTCCCAGGTCCTCTTCCACAAAGGAGAGTCAGAGGGGGGAGGCAGAAGATGGGGAAGAGAATGTAGTGAGAATGGCAGGACGAAAACCTCATAAAGATAGAAAAAACAAACAACTGGGAATAAAAGGTAGAATGGGCAGAATGAAGAATGGAAATAGAGGCTACTTTACCCCTCTCAATATGACACTAAAAATTTTCAGTCACAAAATATCAGAATTCTCAAACAACAAAACTTTAATAGGCACTGTAGTAAAAGGTTATTTTTGGCCACCATCTAAAGTGGATATTTCCACCTATGTCACCTTTAAGAATGTTTATGTAGTTTATTGGTATTGATTGAAATTAATAAATGACGGTCTGCCTTAAAACAAATAGCCTCTTTAAGCTAAGAAAAGTAACAAATAAAATGACAGCATCTGACGCTACCACATGTCCTCACTGGCAAGTCTTATATGAAGAAAGAAAAAGAGAGAAAAAACACTTTGAAAATGTTCCTTTATCTGTCATATAATTACCAAAAACTACATGAAAGTAATAAAGCAACTTAAGAAAAACATGGCCATTTTTTAAATGTGCAAAGTTTCTCAGAAATGCTGGAAAGCAGGGATTTAAACGCAAGGCTGGGCCTCACACTAATTGCACAGCTGCTACCTTGGTGTTGCCACAAGACGGTTAGAATGCTTCCTATGACTAAGTGGGCATATCACAATTTGACAACAGTGAAGTTGCAAGGGGCTGTTTAACCTTTGGTATGTTGGAAGCTGCTTTTATTACGCATTTCATTACAGCATAAAGGATACAGCACTGGCATGATTTATACCAACAAAGACGGCTACACACCGCATTACACTGGACCACTCTCTTTTAAATTTATGTGGTTCTCCTAGGTGCCTGTCAATGCAGGGGTATAATAACCCAATCACAGCTGTGGAAAAAAGAGAAAAAAATTAAGTCATCTCCAATGTTGTACTAGCAACACTTAAGCTATAAGATTCATTACAACTATTATGAGCAAACTTAAAGAGTCTTAAAAACTAAACAAACAAACAAAAAAACCTCAGGTTACTTAACATCAATCACTGATAAAACTTACCTCCCAAAAGGAAAAAAAAGGAGGATAACACCATTAAAGAAAATATTATAAATGACTACTACAGTGTTCTAAATTATAATAGGCAAAACACTCTTTATGTGTGTGATTCACAATTTAACAGATTGGACAAAATGACTCATGCTACTTTTCTACTACTAATACGTAGTCTTGAAAAGCATCGAACCAGTTAGCAGTTAAGCAATGTTCTCTCTCTAAGCTGTGAAATATGCTATTTAATGCCACAAATCCATTGAGAAGCTAGGAGCATAAACACGGATAAAGAGCTCATCAAATACAGAAGGTTCCAAAGGCTCTGGCCATCCAGAGCCTCTCCCTCTTCTCCTCCAAGTCTTCTGCATCTCCCACCTTTTCCTTTCCACCCTGGCCCCCTAACAAGGCTACAGGGCATATTGTCAAAGCAGAAAATCTCACCACAGAAATATACATACAAAACTCATTCTGCACATAGGAAAAATGGAGAAACCCTGATCTACAGCAATTACAGATTTTCAGTTAAAATATAAGTTCACTGTTAAAAGATAAGAAGGAATCATCTTAGTGCATCTGTTAGTTCTTGAAAGGACATCTTTAGTGCTAACTGTTGTGATTAATTATAAACACAGTAACTGTACACAAAATATCTGTATTTGAGATTCAAAATACTTTCACCCAATTCCTAATTTATATGCTTACTAAACCTCAATGTTTTATTCATTTAAAGGGAGAGAATTTTAAAAGTTTAGTCATAAAAAAGACTAATCATTATGTACTGTTTATATATAACAAATTATCATACTATATTCCATGAATATGCACAAATATTATGTGTCAATTTAGAGAAAAAATGATTTAATGAACCAAAACATTCTTCTACAAGGTATAAGGAAAATGTACTTCCATAGATTAAATTGAACAGGAACTAGGTAGGCAGCTTTGATTTGCTAATCTTCCTAAAAACAAAATGATTATGCCTGCCATTCTGGTAATAAAGACACAACTGTCACACAAGTTAAAAGCATGTTTAAAATGTCTAATACCACCTATGATGTATCATGAAGTTATTTCACCAAATCTAAGTGCCTGAGGGTCAGAAGCCCCTCACCAGTTGGTATAGCTATGTCTCATAAAGGATGCAGTCTTCAAAGAAAAAAGGAAAACAATCAATATGAAAGAAATCACCAATGCATTCCTAAGAAGCTGCATGCCCACCCTTCCATCTGGAGACAAAACTGTAATAACATATGCATTTCTGAGCCCACAACTGTTTCTGAGTTAGGCATTTGCTAAGGATAGAAGGCTCACAGGCCATCGAGAGATTAACAACAAACAAATCTCAGCAACGCAGCGCTCCAGCAACTACTAGCAAATTTAAACATTTCACATTACACTCCTGCTTAAAAGACTGTACTCTAAAATCCTGTGAGGTTAGCTGACAACATTTCCAAATTTCTACACAATTAAAATGGCAACAAGCATGCCTAACAGTTGAAATGTATCTAAATGAAGATTACCTCTTTTTTTCTCAAGGGGTCACAAAACTAACAGCTCATCTGTCATTCTTTCTACCACCCCTCCACCCCACCCCACCCCACTCTAGATTCTCCCTTTGCCTGTTGCTGAGTAAAATCAACCCAGAGCAAGCATTCCAAGTCAATTTCCCTCAGCAGCTGATGCCATAGGTAAAGAATTATCACATAGAGAACACTGACATGTGTGCAAGGTTATAAATAAGTAAAATTGACTATATTTTTATGCATGTGATGTCAGACTTTGCAAGTGAGAGACAACTGAGGAGAGAAAGCACAAACACAAAAAGGAATTTAAACTGCCACGCTGCCAACCTTGGGATTTGCCAATAAAAATCAAATCCATTGAGTATGCATGGTTCTCGGCTGCTCACTGAGAGGGAGAATTCCAGGAAGCTTGTCACTTCCCATTAAATGTCTTCTTTCTTCCCTTTAAATAAAGGCATGGCAGAGTCTGATAGCAATATATACAGCAGTGTGAAGTCCCACTGTCGGAGGGCTCAGCAGAATGTGTCTGGGCTTCTTTCCCTCTTCCTGCACATCTTTTTTTTTTTTTTTTTAAACAACAGAGACTGTTAAAAGCACGCTCGTGTAAATTCATATGCAAACACAGTCCTGCTTAAACAGATGGTTCTCCGATACAACAATCACGTTTCCTGTGCTATCTTTAAATTCTTTCCCAGTGCCTAGTTGGAATCTATGAAGACTAAAGACAAAAGAAGTTTGCAAAACAGCACGAGTGAGGCATCACTTTCTCATGGTAGTGGACTTGGTGCAAAGAGGCACTAAAAGGGATGCAGTCACATTAGACATTGTGCAAGAAGGGTGCTGAGAATACAAAACCACTCAAGGAGACTGAGTTTCACAGAAAATGACAACAGCTAAGGTAATGTTTTCATTCGATAAATACCCCCCCCCCCCCCCCCCGTCATGGCCCCGCACAATTTACCTGGTTCTTGGTACTTGCTGCGGATTTAAAGAGGAAAAAAAAAAAAAAGAGTATGACTTGACTCCTGTGGCAAAAGTGACCAAGGGGCTGCTGTGCTGTCAGGACAGCTTCACAGAACACGTGACCCTCCAGACCAGAGTGCTCAGCAGGTGAATGATACAGAAATGGCCTTCTCATCAAAGGGAGCCATTTGAGGAAAAGGAGGGAGGACTCAAGACAGCCAGGATTACCAGGCAATGTCAAGGTTTAGACATGAAAGGAGCTACAGGGTCCAGAAAGGAAGATAAAAGTAGGCAAGCTCCTTATCATAAAGACACTTTTCCCAAGAAGGAAGGAGGTGGATTGAGGGAGGGAGATTTGGTGGGAGGGAAATATTATCTTCTTATGAAATATGTGAAGTTTGTTCTCTTTATAGTAATATAGTTTAAAAAAAAAGAAATTAAAATAACTGGAAATGGAAAAAAAAAAAAAGGCTTTTCCCTGAACACAATGAGGAATCAGGAAAATCATGCCATCATAGCTGTACTGGAGTCAGAGAGACAATCACTCTTACAGCCTTGAGTGCACAGCATTAAGTAGTGGGTGTGAGGGTGGGGGCAAAAACAGAGGCAGAAAGAAAAGACTGAAAACTCCAAGCACAGTGGTTGAAGGCCTGGGCCAGAGGCACAACAAATAAAAAACTTGGAAGCTGGATGTGGAAGGCTAGAGAAAGGGAGGAGTCTCACAGGACTCTCCAGGAATGGAATAATAGACTGCTTGGCCACAGAGCAAAGCTGTTTCTCCCTTTTTAAAATGAGGTATTACTGTCACAGGCCTGACAACGTGGCGATTTGCGACTTTTGAGACAACTGCTCCACTTAATTTGCCACACAATGACAGTTGCCTTTTCCCCTACTACTGATTCTTCAGAAAGAGTCCTTTCAAAGGCCCTCAATAACGCTCAAGAGGTTTCTAATTCCAGCTCTAGTGTTCTGCGCACATAAAAAAGCCAATCAACTTGCAACATCAGCATTCTTAAACAAAAAATAAGGAACTAAGAAGAATATGAGACCAAAAGAAGTTTGTCAGAGTTCTCTGCTTGTCACTCCAGAAGCACCACTAGCAAATTTTCAAGGGCTACGCTGTAAGGAAAGGTGGCAAGAAACCAGGGCCCTTCCATTGACAGGCACAAAGCGGTGATTCTGGGGGCCCTTGCAAAGGCATCTGCTCGGTCTATGAAAGTTTGCTGGACAGGATATAAAAGAATCTAGGGCATTTGGCCTAGCAGTGCAGATACCAGTTGGGATGCCCACATCACACATTGGAGTGTTTAGGTTCAACTCCTCCCTCTACTTCCAATTTCAGCTTCCCACTGATAAACACTGTAGGAGGCAGCAGGTGATGGTTCAAGTAATTGGGTCCCTGATACCTACAAGGGAGACCTGGGCCCAGCTTCGGCAAGGCCTAGCTCCAGTCACTGGGGGCATTTGGTGAGTGAACCAAATGGGATCCAAATCTCTCTCTCCCTTAAATAAATAATATTTTAAAGGAACAGAGGATGATTATCCATTTTTCTGACTTAAGATGGGAAGAACCTAGAGTTGTTTTTTATTTTTTCAGATTTTATTTATTGGGGTCAGCGCTGTGGCACAGGTTAAAGCCCTGGCACCCTATATGGAAGCCAGTTTGATTCCATCTGCTCTGCTTTTGATCCAGCTCCTTGCTGATGTGCCTGGGAAAGCATCTGAGGATGGCTCGAGTCCTTGGGCCCCTGCACCCACGTGGGAGACCTGGAAGAAACTTCTGGATCCTGGCTTTGGATCAGCTCAGCTCCAGCCATTGTGGCCATTTGGGAGTGAAGCAGTGGATGGAAGACTTCTCTGTCTCTATCTCTCTCTCTGTAATTCTTTCAGATGGGTAGAATAAATCTTAAAAAAAAAAAAAAAAGATTTATTTATTTGATACGAACCAGCTCCCACATGAGATGCCAGTGTCGCAGGCAGCGGCTCAGCCTACAATGCCACAGTGCCAGCCCCAAGAACCTAGAGTTTTGAAAATGCATTAACAACACACACACATACAAAGACATATACACACTACGTACACACAGAACTCACACATACCATGTTTCTAATGTCACTTACTTCTTTCTTCTCCATATTTTCCCTAAAATGACAATGGTGGGGACTGAGATTATGCAAGAATCCATTTTCCACACTTGTCAATGTCCCCAAATCTCAGGTCTTCAGTCTCATCTACTGAACTGACCCAACAAAATCAGTAGCAGAGTTAAATGAAATCTAGATTTCCTAATGCCTCTCTACTTTCTTTTGTCCAGGCACCTTAAGGAACACACCACTTTCAGAAGATACACTCAAAAGTGTAAATGCAAATTCCCCAAATGAAAAAGCATGAAGTTAAACTTTTAAGTGGGACAGCCTTGGTGACTGGCAAAAGGAAGGAAAGTAAGGACCAGGTGACTTAACTGTAGTATTAACCTTTGGAATTTTCCTTCCTAAATGTGAGTTGTGACAAAAGTGCCCACATCACAGGGACTGTAGGTCCAGCCAGTTGATGCAGCCCTGGTCTTCTCTCTAAGGAGATACACATGACCTCAGCCAAGTGTCTTAGGCACTGGCACTGTGGTGCAGTGGATTGGGCTGTGGTCTGCAGCACCTGTATCCTGTGTGGGTGCTGGTTTGGGTCCTGGCTGCTCCACTTCAGATCCAGCTTCCTGCTGGTACACCTGGGAGGGCAATGGAGGATGGCTCAGGTCCTTGGGTCCCTGCACCCACATGGCAGACCTGGGTAGGGGTGGGGTCCCAGCTCCTGTCTTCAACCTGGCCCAACCCTCGTCATTGTGGCCTTTTGGGGAATGAGCCAGCTGATGGAGAATCTCTCTGTCTCTCCTTCTCTCTCTCTTTGTGGCTCTGCCTTTCAAATAAATAAATCTAAAAAAAGAAAAGAAAGAAAGAAAAGAGGTGTCTTGAGTAGTAGGAGTGTGGGTAGCTCCCTCTTTTCCCTTCTCCAGCCTGTGACACTTGAGTCGTCCTCAGCATCTGCTGGCTCTGGGTCCCTCTGCTCACTGATTTCTTCTCTTCATCTCAGTGTCCTCATTACCCACTTCCCAAAGTGAAGGAATGCCAACCATCTCTCTCCCATAGAGAGATGTGTTGCCTACACAGCCCTGAGGCTAAGAGATGTACCTTAACAGCTTTAAAACAAGAGTTTCCCTACTCTGACCTTCCCTTCGTCTATTCTGAAAAGACATGTTTTTCTAAGACCCAGAAAGCTTCTGTTGGCAGCCAGAGATGACATCATAGGAGGAAATAAACAAAGAACTAGAAAAAGTAGTTGGGATAACTTTATTTTTCTCTTCTGAATTTAAATAAAAGAAAGGAAAATATATGAGGACAAGCAGATACAACACAAAGTGATAAAGTATAGTTTATGCTTTCTTTTCTTTGTTGGTTTGGACTCTTTTTTTTTCTGTTTTCTTGAAGAACAGTAACCTAGGAACTCTAAGAATCATTTATGACTTCTCTTTAATGTGAATATTGTAATAGTGAAACAGCAGTTTGTAAGCCACGCTGAAACCTCACAACAATACCTTCTCTCCATGCAGCAGGAGTATGTAATTGCCCAGCTAAGGTTTCATGAGGTCTTTCTAAAGATCTCACAACTGAAACCCATCCATGAAGTCACACTTCAACCTCTAGCTGTAAGATGTAAGCCAAGAAGGACCCACATTATGTTGTAAGGCACTCGTGTATATAAGTATGAGACATCAGACATTCAACAAAGCAATTTTTTCCTTCAATCAGAATTATCTTCTACTGCACAATTATGGCTTACTTACTCTTATATAAAGCAGAATTGTTCTATTGATCTCAGTCATTTTAAAAAAGCTAAAGAACTACCAATTATGGAAGCTTGGCATCAATGAAGTTCCAAATAGTCACAGAAATCTAATTGAATTAACCCTTGAATCAAACTCTACTGGGTTCTGGGCATTCTGGAATGCTCTATTTTATCCACTGAATACTATTATGGAAAAAAAAAAAAAAGGCCCAAAGTAAATAACAGGATAATAATGATTTTAAGCAGAGTATCTACATTACTATCTCTTTTAAGATTTGTTATTCTTAAGGCACACTTAAAAAAACATACAAAGTACAAAAGCCTATACAAAAATCTAAAAAAACATGAGTCTTTAAACTTGAATAAAAATTATTCCACTTTTCAAGTTTTATCTAATTCAAAACCACAGCACATACAAAAAAAACCTGTAAAACCAAATAATGATGATCATTATCAAAATAACTCCAAGTAAGATGTTTGAGATGTGTTGAAGAAAGAATTAAACGAATGGGCTAAATGCTTTATCCCTAATGATATAACATTAGCTAGAGACCAGACACAAAAGAGGACAACCTCTATGATTCCACTTATATGATATTCTAGAACAGGCAAAAATAATCTATGGCAAGAGAAGGCAGATTAGTGGCAGCCTCCAGCAGGAGTGGGAAAAGAACTATAGGAGGACATAAAGGAATTTGGAGGATGATGGAAACGTTCTGTCTGGAGTGCAGTAGTGCTTAGGTGATGGTATGCATCTGTCTAATCATATTAACTCATTCACTTAAAATAGGTCCATTTTAATTATTTAAATTAAATTATTTATCAATAAAGGTGATCTTTTAAAAAGTTTACTTCTCAGACAACATCCACATTCATTGACCCTATTTTCTTTCTAATCACTACAGAAACATCCTGCACATACCTGAGGCTGTGCCACAGCATGGTGGTACCCACCATGCAGAAGAAAAGATGCTTGCAATCACGTCAGGTGGAAAGAGTGTCACATTTCTCTGAATCTGCAGTAAGTTTAATACTAACGCCAGAAATACTCCAATAAAAAACAGCACTACTCCTCGAATCATCAAGTTCACACTCTGGCTAGTGACAGATGAGATATATGGGCCACACTTTTTGGGCCCTGGTGATTCTGTCTCTCCTTCTGCCATGGTTTCATAAGTTCAGTAAGCCGTTAGAACAAAAAAGGCTTCCCAAGTGAGCAGCTCAACTGTGACTCAATGCAGACAGAGGTTTGAACAGCATCACATTTCGTCCTCAAGTAGGACCTACCAGAAATCCTGCAAGGAGGAGGAAAAAAGAAATCAGTGAGTGTCTAATACATGATTGCATAATTTTTCTGATTTCAGAAACAGTTGACTTAAAAGGACAATAATGACATGACAATCTTATATAACTTATTTAAATTATTTACTGAATAAGGAAAGGTTTACAAAGTAGCATTATATACATGATGTAATCAAAATAGAGTGCCACACTTACATTTACTTACAGAATAATGACCCCAGAACAAGTAATCTGAGACTCTTCCACTAGAATCTAAAAGATGAAAAATCAGGTCTCTACTTTTACCTAAATCTTGAAGCCTATCAGTTTCAACAGAATGTTTTTACTTTGCAGAAACTCAATAGAGTCTGGCTGAAAAATGTTGAACTTTTCACATTAAAATGTGACTTGTGAGGCAGGCAGTTAGCACAGCAGTTAAGACAATGCTTGAAATGCCCACATCACCTATCAGAGTGCCTAGGTTCAAATCCCCAGCTCCACTACCAATCCAGCTTCCTACTAATGCACACCCTGGGAAGCAGCAGAATATGGCTCAAGTTCTTGGGTCCCTATCAGCCACTTGAGAGACCTGGATTTATTTATTTATTTTTAAAGATTTTTTTTTATTTATTTATTTGAAAGACAGAGTTAGAGAGAGAGGTAGAGAGAGGTCTTCCATCTGCTGGTTCACTCCCCAACTGGCCGCATTGGCCAGAGCTGCACTGATCCAAAGCTAGGAGCCAGGAGCCTCCTCCAAGTCTCCCATGTGGGTGCAGGGGCCCAAGGACTTGGGCCATTTTCCACTGCTTTTCAGGCCATAGCAGAGAGATGGATTGGAAGAGGAGTGGCTGGGTCTCGAACCAGCGGCCATATGGTATGCCAGCGCTTCAAGCTGGGGCTTTAACCTGCTATGCCACAGCGCTGGCCCCAAGAGAGACCTGGATTTAGGGCTCCGTGCTCCTTGCTTCACCTTGGCTTAGTCCTGGTTGTTGTCTTGGCATTTGGGGAATGAATCAGTGTGTGGAAGATATCTCTCTCTCTGCCTTTCAAACAGAATGAAAATGGATGGATGGAAAGACAGATAGTTTTACTCCTACAGAACAGAATGGCCTGCTTCAAAGTTCAATGCTACTATTCCTGAATTTCTGCACAAAAGCATTCTATAATAACCAGTCCACCACACACTCACCTACAGACACAAAGCCAGACCTGACCTACTCTGCACGGGGCCACAGCTGTGTCCAACCCCTGCCTAAACCCAGTATGCCCTTGTTGTGATCACAGGAGCAACTGTGTGAAAGCCCGGGAAGGAGGAAGAAGAAGAAAGGTAGCTATGAAAATGAAGCACCACCCAATGGCTAGATTGTAAGTAGTTTAATCCATATGGTCCCTGACCCCTAAAACTCAGAGTTTGCTACTAATATTAGTCTTGGTATTCATTCGCTCTTCTACCAAAGTGATCTTTCCTTCAAGTATGTTTAAAATAAACAGCACTGGAATTTTACCGTATGCTGTTCTAAGCACTGACATTTGATAAGCAACTCATTTAACACTCACAATAACATCCATTTCACAGGTAAGGCACACCGCTAGGAAGAGGCCCAGCTGAGATTCAGATGCATGCAGTCTGCTGGCAAAGTCCTTGTACTTACAGGTGTTGAGTGTCCCAAGCTGCTGCATGATCGTCTACATGTTTTTTGTAAATACTAAGAGATTTTAAATGGGAAAATGCTACACAGGCTACTTTTATAAATTACTTTCATTCTAACCAACAAAAGTAAATCCTTACTCTATAGCACTATAAAAGCTACCTTATAATTACATATATAGTTGCTTAACGGATTATAAACTTTTAATGTAGATCTCACTCAGTATTGTATCTCCCACTGTGTCTGCACACAGAAAGGCCCCAGCTTAGTCTCCAGCAGGATCTCCACATATTCTTGATTATTTAATTGAATTTGGTTAACTCTTTTTGAATCGAACTACATTGGGTTAATCAAGCTTTTGTGGGTGCTTGGGAAGGCAAACCTAGTAACTAAACAGCATTTAAAAATACATTTCCTTTGAGTTAACAAGTTTCAAACTGTCTTACAAATAAATTTTAGAACAAAACTTACATATAAACTACAGAGAGTTGGGCTGACATTAGAAATAACCAATATGAAATGAAAATATTTATAAGAACTAGTAGACAAGAGATTTTTTTAAAATAAGTGTCTGTTATAGCCAAAGCTCTGTGCCCAGTACTCAATGGCAGAGCGCTGTGTGCAACTTAGTCCTCACAACCTACTCAGTCTAAATGTAACTCAGCTCTTTGGCTTAACACACTAGATTAAACAGTACATATTACAGTGGATTCATAGAGAAACATGCTAAATGCTAACTGAAAATGCTTGGAAAACATCTCGTGGCCTGGTGGTGCAGACTATTCCTTGGTGTGATATCCAGGCATATTAGCACGTCATGTGTTCTGGCCATTTTCATCAGGATTCAGTAGCTACAGACTTCATCTTCCTCATCATTATCTCATCATCATCACTATTGATAGAGCACTCATTAATTGAAGGCCCACTTCAGGCCAGACATACATAGAAAATAGTAACTCTAGGGGCCGGCGCTGTGGTGCAGCGGGTTAAAGCCCTGGCCTAAAGCACAGGCAGGCATCCCATAAGGGTGTTCTAGTCCAGGCTGTTCCTCTTCCAATCCAGCTCTCTGCTATGGTCTGGGAAAGCAGTAGAGGATGGCCCAGGTTCTTGGGCCCCTGCACCCACGTGGGAGACCCGAAGAAGCTCCTGGCTCCAAATCGGTGCAGCTCTGGCCGTTGCGGCCATCTAGGGAGTGAACCAGCAGATGGAAGACCTCTCTGTCTCTACGTCTTTGTGTAACTATGTCTTTTAAATAAATAAAATAAATAAATAAAATAAAAATAGAAAATAGTAACTCTAATCTTCAATATAATTCCAGAGGTAGCAATTCTATACATAAGGAAACTAAGTCAGAAATTTAGCCACTCACTTATGACTGCAGTATGAGAAATGGAATTTTACCTCAAGTCTAATTAGTCCATATAAAAGTATCTAGTTAATTAAGACATGGGTAGGCACTGAAAAACCATCTCAACTATAATACATTCTAAAGCTGCTAATGCCAACATCTGTAGGGAATTATATAATAGCACAAAGATGACAAAAATAAATGTACAAACACCTTGGAGCTTTGTTTAAAAAGTACTAGATAGAGACAGGCATTTGGGATGCCCACATCCCATATCAGAGTACCTGGATTCCACCCTGATTCCAGCACCTGGGGAGGTAGCAGGTGATGAGTTAAGTACTTGGATCCCTGTCACCCATGTTGGAGACCAGAATGAGTTCCTTGGTCCCACTTTTGGTATAGCCTAGCTCTGGTTGTTGTGGGCATTTGGGAAGTGAGCCAGCAGATGGAAGATGGATGGACTTTCTCTCTCTCTCTCTCTTTCTCTCCTCCCTCCCCCTTCCTCCCTCCCTCCCTCCCTCTGTGTGTCTGCCTTTCAAATTAAATAAATAAGTACATAATAAAAATTTTAAATAGAAGTACTACATAAAAGTGTAAAAAAAATGTTTTAGGAGCCAGCATTGTAGTGGATAAAGCTGCCACGGACATCCCATAAGAGCACCAGGACACTTCCCATCCAGCTCCCTGTTAATGCACGTGGGAAGGCAGTAAAGAATGGCCCAAGTACTTGGGACCCCGCACCCTCATGGGAGACGGGAAGAAGTTCCTGGCTCCTTTGGACTGGCATAGCTCCAGCCGTTGCAGCCATTGGAGGACTGAACCAGCAGATGTAAGATCTTGCACTCTCTGTCTCTGCTTCTCTGTAACCCTGCCTTTCAAATAAATAAGTCCTTTAAAAAAAGATGTTTTCATGTAAAATTTTAAAAATAAAATAGCTACCTTTGCACTGTAGGGGACCAACAGTTGACTTTTCCCTTGCCTGATTTTCAGCAGACACAGCTAACTGCCCGACTCTGATGTCGGGGCAGAAACTGGAGGATGAGTTCCCATTCTGAGTAACCCAGTGTACTCCCTTAAATTATGTTTGCAATTTTTTCCAAAAAGGACTTAATGATGAGAGATACTTCATCTGTTATAATTTTTAAGTGCAAAATAACTTCAGCTATCAAAGTCATCCAGTTGTGCTACCTCCCTTCTCACAAGCAGTCCTGAGCATTTGTCAAAGGGTATTGGCATTTTGGGCAGGATGGCTTCTTGTTGTGTGAAACTGCTGGAGGCACTGCAAAACATTTAACATCCCTGGCTCCTGCCCATTAAATGCCAGCCTCCCCCATTTGTGATAACCCAAATGGTCACCACTACTTAATTTCCAAATGCCCCCAGGGTGGAACTCCTCCCACTGATTGCTAGACACTTCTTTCCTCATTCTACTTCAAGGCTGCTAGGGACTTTCTAAACTGCTTTCTGACAGTCTAAAAAAACATGCAATCTTTCCTGAGAGTATTTATCTACAGCTTCCTACTTCACCCAAAAATTTTCTTTAAAAATAAAACATTTGTTTGATGTTTACTTGAATGACAGCCAAAAGTCACAAGTCTAATCTTGTGACTACATCATAATACAATAGTATATAATTACTGGAGACAAAAACAAAAGCTGCAAAGCTTTAGGGAAGTGAGAAAGCAATTCTTCCAGGGAGTATTTAGGTTCATGCAAAATGAAAATTAAAAAACTGTGTACATGTACTTTTTTTTTTAAAGAGAGTTCCACAATTTATATCAAGTACTCAGAAAAGTGCCCAATCCAAACAAAGAACCAGTGATGTAACATTTCTCTCTCACTTTACCTGAGAGGCCAATGAAATGCAAAGTAATCAAGTGAACTGACATGATCAGGACTGTACCACTGGACCTTATATGACAAATGTGTATAGTGAATGCCTGGCCATGACCAAACTTATCATCAAAGGAATGGGAGATGCACAAGACAATTCCCCTCCCACTATAGGACAAAGACGCTCCTTAAAAAGCAAGTTTAAGAGTGAGTGTTTAGCACAGCTGCTAAGACTCACTTGGGATGCCCACATCTCATACTGGAGTACTTGGGTTCAAGTCCCAGCTCTGCTTCCTAA
Source organism: Lepus europaeus (assembly GCF_033115175.1). Lineage (NCBI taxonomy): Eukaryota > Metazoa > Chordata > Mammalia > Lagomorpha > Leporidae > Lepus > Lepus europaeus. Next base: position 67,683,026 of record NC_084827.1, read on the forward strand.
TTTCAGATTCCTGCAAATGTGTACCCTGGGAGGGATCAATTGATGGCTCCAGTAACTGAGTCCCTGCCATCCACATGGATGATCAGGATTGAGTCTGAAATTCCTGGCTTTGCCCTGGCCCTATCCCAGCTGTTACAGGTGTTCTGGAAGTGAACCAGTAGATGGGAGATCTCAATCATTCATTCTCTCTCTCTCTGCCTTTCAAATAAATTTAAAAAATGTTTAGATTTTCTGTCCTTCTCCAAACCTGGGAAATTTTCTGCTAGTATCTCACTAAAAAGGCCTTCCGGGTTCTAGTCCCGGTCGGGGCACCGATCCTGTCCCGGTTGCCCCTCTTCCAGGCCAGCTCTCTGCTGTGGCCAGGGAGTGCAGTGGAGGATCGCCCAAGTGCTTGAGCCCTGCACCCCATGGGAGACCAGGATAAGCACCTGGCTCCTGCCATCGGAACAGCGTGGTGCGCCGGCCGCAGCGCACCTACCGCGGCGGCCATTGGAGGGTGAACCAACGGCAAAAAGGAAGACCTTTCTCTCTGTCTCCCTCTACTGTCCACTCTGCCTGTCAAAAAAATTAAAAAAAAAAAAAAAAAAAAAAGGCCTTCTAATCCTTTCTCCCTCTCCATGCCTTCAGGAACTCCTAGAACCCAAATGTTAGGTTTTTTAATAGTATTCTGTAGATTCCCGACAATATTTTTTAGATTTCTAATTTCCTCTTCTTTTCTTTGGTTTGCTTGTTTCCTTTCCTGTTCTCTGCCTTCTAAGTCCGATATTCTCTCTTTGCTTCACCCATTCTGTTTTTAAGGCTCTCTAACGTGTTTGTCATTTGATCTATTGAATTCTTCATTTCATTATGATTTCTCGTCACTATCACAGTTTCTTGTTCTACTAGTTGTTTCATTTCATTTTGATTCCTCCTTAATATTTCATTTTCATGAGAGAGATTTTCTATCTTGTCCATTAAGGATTTCTGTAGTTCAAGAATTTGTTTTTGAGAACTTCTTAATGTTCTTATCAATTTTTTGAGATCCGCTTCTTGCATTTCTTCTATCTCATCATCTTCATAATCTTGAATTGGGGTGTCTTTTTCATTTGGGGGCGTCATAGTGTCTTCCTTGTTCTTGTTACCTCAGTTTTTGCGTTTGTTGTTTGGCATGTTGGAGATATTTGGTTTCTTCATTGTGGTGTTTTTTCTTGTTATATTATGACTCTATATTAAGGCTTTCGATGGAGCCTTAGAGGCTTGAGATGAGTGTGGCCTGAGTGCTCTGTTTGGTTCCTCAGGGTTGAGGGTGTGCCAAATGTGACACTCCCAGGTTAGTCCTGGTAAATCTCTCTTTCTTTTTGATTCAAAAGGGAAGTAATTCCGCACAGCTGTGCAGGCGCTGAAGGCGGAGGATTAGCTTATTGAGCCACGCCCGCCGCAGGCCTATTTTTTTTGTTTTGTTTTGTTTTTGGGGTTTTTTTTTTTTTTTTTTTGACAGGCAGAGAGGACAATGAAAGAGAGACAGAGAGAAAGATTTTCTAAAAAGTGTGTTTATAATATCAGTCACCTGGTGATAGAGAGGGTTACACTCAAGGGAAAGTTCTAGGGAATAAGTATCTTTTTATTTAAATTTTTTAAGTGAATTGTGTTTTTTCTGATTATGTGTTGATACTATTTGCTTAAAAACAAATTATAGGAACCAGTGTTGTGGCACAGTAGGTAAAACCACCATCTGCAGTGCCAGCATTTCATATGGGTCCTGGTTTGTGTCCAGGTTGCTCCACTTCCAATTCAGCTACCTGCTAATGACCTGGGAAGAGCATTGAGGGATGGCCCAAGTGTTTGGGCCCCTGCCATCCAAGTGTCCGGACATGGGTCCAGACAAAGCTCCAGGCTCTGAGATTCAGCCTGGCCCAGCCCTGGCCATTGTGGCCCTCTAGAGAGTGAACCAGTGGATGGTTCTGTCTGTCTCTCCCTCTCTCTTTGTAACTCTGATTTTAAAATAAATTGAGGGGTCAGTGCTGTGGTCAGTGGGTTAATGTTCCGGCCTGAAGTGTCAGCATCCCATATAGGCACCAGTTCGAGGCCCGGCTGCTCCACTTCTGATCCAGCTCTCTGCTATGGCCTAGGAAAGCAGTAGGGGATGGCCCAGGTCCTTGGGCCCCTGTACCTATGTGGGAGACCCAGAGGAAGCTCCTGGCTTCTGGCTTCAGATCAGTGCAACTCCAGCAGTTGGGGCCAACTGGGGAGTGAACTAGCAGATGGAGGACCTCTCTCTCTATGCCTCTCCTCTCTCTGTGTAACTCTTACTTTCAAATAAATCTTTAAAATAAAATAAAATATAATAAATTGATCGTTTAAAAAGATCAAAGTATACCTGTATGTTTATGTTTTAAAGAGGTTTAATTTTTTATAATTTTTCTTATTATTTCAAAAACAGAGAGAGAGAATGAGATAGTGATCTTCCATTCACTGGTTCAATCCCCAAATGCCTGTACCTCCTGGGGCTGGACTAGGCAGAAGCCATAAACCAGGAACTCAATGTTGGTCTTACGTGTGTGGCAGGGACCCAACTACTTGAGTCATCACCTTCTACCTCCCAGGGTCTGCATTAACAGGAAATTGGAATCAGGAGTGGAGCTGGACTCAAACTCAGACATTCCAGTGTGGGATGTTGTGTTCTAAGCAGTGTCTTAAGTACTACACTTAAACACACAGCCATATATCTTTAACTATTATTCTAACAGCAATGATAAATTTGATACTCCCAATTTTAAAAAAAAAATACATGAAAAGTATAGATTATATGACCAGTAACTTGCCAACTAGAAAAGAAGTCTCTGTTATAGATATTGTTTAAGGGCAATTTTTCAATAGATACTCAGCAACAATCCTGATAAACAGGTAGGTGTTTTAAAGCACATTTTACAAAACAAAATAGATCAATTAACTTTTCAGAATCACAAAACTGTGACCAAATAACATCAGGGCTGAGCCCAATCGTTCTGCATGTCCAGAGTTCTTCCCACTTGACCACCTTGCCTCCATCTACAAATACTACATGTCAACCACTTTAGTGCCACACAGAAACAGCTTTCAAAACCACATTGACAAACTACTACTAATACCTACTAATACCAAAATGATGTTTTCAAAAATTTACATAGTAGATTACTGCATAGAAAGAAAAATAGTTTAAATGATTTGGAGAACTCGATAATAAATCATCAATAATAGGAAAGCACTGTTCCAGGCACACGACCCCTGTCCAAGGACTGATATTAGTCCGTTTAGATAAATGAAAGAGGGCTGTGATTGTGGACTTTGAGATTGGAAATCAAAGTTTATGTTGACCACTGAAACCGCTCACACACATCCAAAAAATCTCCTAGTAGCCCTGGGAACAGGCTGGAAGCCAAGTTAACAGGTTGTTAACAACTGTAACACCCCCTTGATCCAAGCATCAGGATGATTCCCCCTCCAGTGATAAGTAGTCACAGAGGGACGGCTGCTGCTTCAGATCCTGGCTTTCCAGGTGCTTAGGACAGGCAGGTGACTAAATAATAAAGTTAAATTACTACCTTACATCTTTTTCATGATATGCTCTCTCTCAAAATGACATTCTCAAAAACAAAATAGGCATTAACGTTAGAAAAACACACTTAAATCAAGGAAACAGCTTACCCCTTCACAAATACACACACAAACACACACACATATGAATCATATGCTAGGGACATTATAAACTTACAGGAAGGAAAAAAAAAAGTTTGCCTGGAAGCCATGTCAACTCTTTTCTCTTGACTTTTAAACCCACACACAGAAACCACTAAGCCAGTAGCATTTGAGAACCCATTATGGCTTTTCAATGTCAAACCTTAGTCCTAAAAAAAAGCTAGGCTAAGATTTGGGAAGAATTTTTCTGTTGACAGTAAAAGCAAGCTGTCGTTAAATTCCTGAACTGCATTTTATCCTTTCCTCTTTAATCTCTTCCCCAAAGGTACACAATTCACAGCGTGGTCACTTTATAACCAGATACGAACTGAGAACTAGGACAAAACACACTGCGCCAAAAGGCAATTCTGAGCACAAAGTCTAGAGAGGGAAAAAAAAAAAAAAAATGAAGGGGGGAGGGGGACGGGAATAGCGCAGAGCAAATTTTATTCCATGCAGCCCCAATAGGTAGGGGCATCCTCTTCCACTTGCACTCCGTGGTCTGCTATCACAGCCAAAAGTTGGACAGCACCAGCTAGCCACAGCACGGCTGCTTCATTTCTCCTGCACCAGGGCTGGAGCGCGCCTTCCCCTGCATCACCCCTGCTCCACTGCAATACCGACGCCGGCCAGTTTCGGTGCACCCGCGGTCAAGCCTCCCCGTTCCTTCCTAATGCATTTCCTCACCAATTCTACAAAACAGCCAGTGCCTCACAGCATGATTTCCTAGGCCATTTGGCTAGTACCACTCTTTAACAACTTTTTCCAACATTCACCGGGCACGCGTCGTTATCACTTTAGGACCCTTAGACCCCCGCCCCCCCGTCACTCCCACGACTTTCCTCCTCCACATCGCCAGTCCCCACAGAGTGACCCTCAAACTCCGGTCACCATCACCAACTGACTTCCAGGCCCTGGCAAGAGGCCCCACTGGCTTTACTCACACACCCACCCCCGAGGTATCCAAACCAACTTGCCAACGGCCTCAGCCCCGTGTCATCTCTCCGGGTGGACCTTACACTTACTAAATCCCCACCTTGTGTAGGCACAGCCCGCTCTCAAGCCCGAGCTCCGTCTCGCCGGCCACAGGCCACGCGAGTCCTGACAGCGTTATGCTTGACAGCTCGCCGACCTCCCCTCATCAGACCTCCAGGGTCGTCCTTCCCGGCGTCCTCCAGGCTTTTCCCCACTCATTCACTCCCCCGCCGTCCCGGGAGCCTCGGCCTCTCCTAAGACCCCTCCCAAACTCCACGGTCCCATTCAGGAACTCGCCGACCTCTCGCCAGGTGAGCGGAGCCCCTCGCCCTGCAGGCCCCATCTATGGTCCTAGCCACCCGCACCTGCCGCCAGTGTTCCCAGGCTGCAAAACCACAAGTAGTTTCTCTTCTGGAGGGACCACCCTCTTCCTCGGGCCGCTTCCTCTCTGCACCTCTTCACTCGCGCTCCGCCAAGAGACCCCAACTCACCCCCGCCTCCGCCATCTTCTGGGACCGGCCCCCAACCCCCGCCTCCGCCTCTTCCTCCTCTCCTACAACTCCGCCCAAGCCCCACTGCGCCTGTGCGGCTGATACGCCGCGCGCCAGTACTCGGGGCAAAAGAGCTTCCGGTTCCCGCGGGCACTACCTGGAAGGTTAGCGAATCGGGGCAACGAGGTTTCCGGTCTGCGGGAAATTGGCGTCTGGCGGTGGGCGTGGACTGCCTATGCGATGGGAGGCATCCGGATCAGCTGTTGTTGACTGACCAGGCCTTCGTAGTGACGGATGCCCAGACCCTGTGGGCGGAGTAAGGGGATCGTGCACTGACACACGCACACCCCCCGGAGGGGCGTGCCGCTCGGCGTGTTCCTCCTCTCCGAGCGTGGTCGCCGCCGAGGTTAGTGCGCAGGGGCCAAGTTCTTCTTGCTAAGAACGCTGTTTTATCCGTGCTTGTGCCCAGCTCTCCTCTGGGCCCCTTTGCCTTCCCTACCAAGTCCTAACTTATTTGGGAGAAACGTATGGTTTGCCCTCCATCCCGCAGCACCCTGTGCACTTTTCGCTCCTGGTCGTTCGCCAAAGACGGCCAGGTAATGCGGTTTGGAGACCATAGTTCTCTGAAGGACGGTACTTAGAGGTTTACGCCCAGGTTGAGAAAACCTTGCAACCTCTTGTCAGAAGCATTCGTTTCCCTTGGCTTGAAATGGTGTTTTTAGAACATTGGACCAACCCTGAGAGATCTTGGGAGATTTTGAATCCAGTGAGCCTATCAGTGCATATGCAAGTCGTATGGGTGCCAAGAAGTATTCGTTATGAGGAATTGTCTTCCTGCTATGAAATGTAACTTAATATATAAATCAAAGGCAAAACCCGTCTCTCTTGAGTATATTACACTACTGGGCTATCCCACGAATCACCTTTTGGGGCGTGGCTTCACCTAAAATACATTATGATTGTGGTCAGGTTAGTATGGTCTTCAGGAAGGTTTTAGATGAAATTCAAGCCTAGAATAATTGCGTAATAGATTTTTGCAAAGAAGTGCCAGTTGGTGAAACTCATTTCCTTTCATTTGAGCTGGTAAATGATAAACTGAATTTTTATGTTTCCACTCTTTTACAGGCATGTTTGTTTCTGAAAAATGAAATAGAAACTAAATTTACAACAGAAGTTACTTGGCAAGTATTTATGTGACCCTTATTTTCTCTAGCTCTTAAATTTCACTCTTGCAGGTTTTTAAACCCTATATGTGTGTGTGTGTATTTGAGCTAACTAAACTGAAAAAACTTATGAATTAGGAAAAAAACAAAAGCAGGCAGGAAAGAAACAATCCCTTCAAAATGTGTGACATCATCACTGTGTAAAAAAACGGGATCCTGTATGTTCATGCCTTTTCCAGTCCTACTGTTTTCAAACACTTAGGAATTGTCTTCCAGAAAATATTTATGGTGAATTTTAGCCTAGAGAGACATTTGTTTTATTTTAAAATACACATTAATTGCAAAGAGGAACAGGATTTAAAGCACAAGAACCCTGGGGCACCCTTTCCTGAGGTTCTTGCACCTAATGCAGTCGTCCCTACCGCAGTCCAAGGCAGAGTATAAAATCCTTAGGAGACATATAAAGGGCCATTGTCTTAGATGAGGTTGAGGACCATTTTCACAGAAGATATGGTCCTTCCTTGGACGTTGAGGGTAGATATATAGCTATGGTGAGGCTGTGCTTTATGGTGGGTGCTTATGGTTGGAAAAACAAAAATCGCACCATAGAGCCTGGTGTGTGAAAGGGTGGATGATGAGACATGAGATCTGAACATCAGTCTCATGAATTTAGACTAAATTTATGTTGTCATGAAAACATTACAACCCTAAATTAATTGATGCCAGAACATAAATTGGGAACTTTGAGAAATCAGAATAAGTTTGGGGTATTCTGCAGTTGGTATAATGTTGTTGGTGGAATGCTGCCGAAGGAAACCTGGATGGTATCTCGGCCCTGGGACAGCATTTCTATGGTCAGGTCCAATACATTCAGCTTGTTAGGCTTACTTTTCCTCATCTGTAAGATGAGAAATTGGTCTGGATGGTTTCTAAGGCCCTTTTCATAGATAGAAATATCGATGACTTGATAATTCTGTGACTTTACAGAAAAATTTCTAGCATTGCCTTGCTTATTTGACCTCCTAACTGAATACACCAAAAGGTAAAGTTCAAAAACAAAAACAAAACAGAAAACCAGCCTCTTTAGTTAGCAAATACAAGATCCACAAAAGTTTATTTGCCTTGTTGGAGTGAGATACTGTTCAACTAACATTAATTATTGCCTAAGACTTGATGATGACTAAGCCTTACAAGTAAGAACCTTGAACTTGGAAAACTGATCCAGCTTGAAAACATCCAAAGGTTTTCTTTGTAAAAGGTGTTATAATTTTTCTGATAGGTAGTTAGAATCCAAATCACTAAAGAGCATTTTAGTGTTTTGGTCTTTTGCTTTTTGCAGTGTTTTGATATGGTATACAGGTTTTTTTGTTTAAAGATTTATTTATTTATTTATTTATTTGAGAGGCAGAGTTACAGACAGAGAGAGAGAGAAACAGAGAAGTCTTCCATCCACTGTTTCATACCACAATGGCTGCAACGCCTGGAGCTAGGCTGATCCAAAGCCAGGAGTCCCAAGTGCAGGGGCCCAAACATTTGGGCCATCTTCCACTGCTTTCTCAGGTCATTATCAGGGAGCTGGGTAAGAAATGGAGCAACCAGGATTCAAACCGGCACCCATATGTATTGTGGGCGCCACAGGCAGAGGCTTAACCCACTACCCCACAGTGCCAGCTGCGGTGTACATATTTCTGAGAGTCATGGAATTTTGCTGTTTTGAATTTACATAATGGATCATTTATTAATCCATTCGTCCCCTCAACAACTGTCACCTGAGCACCTGGTAGATACCAGGTACTTGACACTGGACTTTGGGAAGAATGCAAAACAGATAAGGATGCTTTCTTTGTGAAGCTTACAGTCTTACTGGGGAAACACAAAAAGTGGTTGCATTAATATATAATTACAGGTTGAGACAAGTGCTGTGAAGAATCTTGCCTCAACCTAGATCTGTTTAGTTCTAACATCAGTGCACTTAGCGACTCACTAGTGCCCTGTCAACATTCAACAGCATACAGTAAGCACCGATTATAAGCTGGAAACTCTGTTAAGGATTAAGACTCAAAGATGAATGACATAGAGCTTTTGTCTTTGATAAATTTACAGCCTAGTAATACAGAAGTTTTAGTAAATGAAGCTAGGCCAGCCCTGTAGACAGAAACAAGCTCACAGAGAATTCTCTGTGATATCAGCTATGTTCTTCCTATTTTAAGCTAAGCTGGCCTGAAACATAACTGATGGCAGGAAATCTAGGTAAGCAGTTATTGTAGTTGTCAGCTGAGAGATGGTGCAAGCCTGAACTAAAGGCAATAGTATTGGGCAGAAAGAATCAGCAGGATGGTTGATGTGAGGGTGGAGAAAAGAAAGAAATGAAAGATGACATCCAAGTTTCAAGTTTGAGAGACTGAGTGGAAGGTAACACCACAGATCTAGAACAAGAGTACAAGATTTGAATTTGGGGTTGAGTGAGTTTGAAATAGCCATTGAGGATTCTGGTAGAAATATCTTGTAGAGGGATGGAAATGCACATCTGGAATTCAAGTGAGTAAAAAGGTCTAGAAAAAAAGATTTGTAATTACTGACTTAATAGTTGAAACCATGCCTTGAGTTATGTGTATGCTGTGTAAGAAGTTTTTTTAAAAAAGATAATAGAGATAGAAGAAAAAAAATCCCTGACATTGCCATACTTAAATATGTCCATAAAGCCATTTTTTAAAATCTGGGGTGATATTAAACATAGTCAACTGATGATTATCTATGATGAGTTTTTAATACTTTCCAGACTTTTCCTGGCCATGTAGAAAATATAACAGATGATACATAACCTTGGAATGCAAACCAATTTTAAATATTGGCTAAATATTTGAGAAGAATGCTATAAGAGGCATTCAGAAATGTAATGGAAATGCACTAGAACAATATTTCCTCACGAATAATTTTTATGTACCACAATTTTGACTTCAGTTTTTTTGATCATAATGTTAATTAACCTACAAAAGTTACAATGTTCTAAACATAAAACTAGATAGAAAATTTCTTAGAAGTAAGCTCTAGTCTATAAAACCAAAATATTCGCAAAATAAATATGAGCAGAAGTACAAAGTAGTGAAGCTTAAAGAAGATATTTTCTTAAAATTGATGCACAAATACATATTGCAATAATTGCCACAAAATAGATTGTTTTGAGCTAAAAAAGGCTTTTAATGTTGTGTGTCATATGATGGCTATATTCTGTCTTATATTCTGTCTTATATGAAACCTTTGTTTGAACAGTTTGCTTTACCATTATTTGGGTTTCATTTGTCATACATGATATTTTAATTCTACCACTGTTTTTTTTAAAAACTCAATCTGAGACAAATACAGGCCAATGTTAAAAGAAACCTTGTGGCAATATTCTGTAGTATTATGTTTATCTACATGATCTATAATGTGCTCATATTAATATGTAAGGTGATATAATTGAAATCATATCATTTGGAAGTTCTCCAGAGAAATTGTGTACTATTGGAAACATATTCAAGCCCCCTAAAGATTCACAAACAGCACTTTGAGAAATGCTATCCTAGATGATCCAGTGTTTTTGATTATTTATGCCTTGTAAAATACCTTAGCATTAATCTCCAATTCCCCAAGTGTGTTCCATAGAATTAATGTTAACATGTGTTGTGGGGGTGGGGAGAAGAAATGAAGTCCTCTGCTCATTATTCATAGGCATTGTACTAGTGAAAGTTAAATAGGTTATTTTCAATATGGGAATTCCAAGACTGTTTAATATGTCAGCAAGCATACACTTTGGCCCATGGAACATTTGTCTTTTTCTCACTTTGGAGACTTTCATAGGGCCAGTAGTTGACTATGTTTATGTATTGTCAAATAAATATACACAGAGGCATCTCTATTTTACAGTGAAAGCTATTCATGAAATTATCTACCATCTATCAGTCATCATCTACATACAAAGTAAAAGAATCGTCAGGCCCATGATACTATTTTCAGTGCCCAGTATAGTACCCAGTTCATAAAATGAGCTCAGTAAATATTTGTTCAATTAGTATTGTGTTGCATTTATCTATTTGTTCATTTTATGTCAACAGTAGTTAATCCTACCTTGATTTCATGAACTATATTACAGTAAATAGCTTCTGCAGGAAAGACTACAGTCACAAAGTACGTTTTATGGAACCTTCCTGCATAACCAATCTTATCCTGAAGTATCATCAAGAAATCTTAGAATTTGCACTATGCATTGGCACTAGCCATGTGTGGCTATCTAAGTTACTTAAAACAGGTCAAGAATTCAATTCCTAAGTTGCACTAACCACATATCAAGTAGGCGCTAGTCACAGGTGGGTGATTTACAGATTATTGAACATTTCTGATGTACAAAGTTCTACTGGAAATTTTGTGTTAGATTTGTATCAATTTAACCTTCTCAAAATCCTGACAAGGTAAGGAAAAAAATCAAGAAGTAGAAGCAATATACAATAATCAACTACCACTGTTTTGTCCACCTAAAGCTTCTTTAGCATAATGAAGACAATTATGCAGTGCAAAGGAGCTTAGCAGTTTTGATTTTGCTTTAGAAAAAAGTTTGAATGACAGCATTCATCTGCAGGGCCAGGTCAGCCCTGGGCAAGTGGCCTGTGTAAGGGCTATAGCATGTAATGTGGGCCAAGTTATTACAGCAGAACCTACCACTGAAAACAAGCGAGTCTTTGTTGAAGAATATTTTCAGAACCATTTTAAGAATTAAGGAAAAAATAGAATTCACCTTGATCAAAATATCATGCTTTGAATCTTTTAGATAATGTAAGAGAATTTTTTTCTACTGTGTTAGCCTAACAGATTCAGAAGCCAAGATAATTCTTTGTCCTGTTTGTAGATAAAGCTCTGACACATTTCTCTAATGTGCTCAGAGAACTCAATGAACTTCCTATTCAGTTATAACTCTGTATAAGGAATGCACTGAGGCCACCCTGTGTTCTGTAGTAGTCACAGAAGTGAGATGATCCCATAACAAGGGCACTTATCTCCCTGGAATCATCTGTAAACTCATTAGCTGTCTTCTGCAGTTACTGATGTTAGGATGATTTTAGGGGCCAGCGCTGTGGCGTAGCAGGTTAAACCGCCACCTGCAGTGCCAGCATCCCATATGGGCGCCGGTTTGAGTCCTGGCTGTTCCACTTCCGATCCAGCTCTCTGCTGTGGCCTGGGAAAGCAGTAGAAGATGGCCCAAATCATTGGCTGCTTTGGCAAGAGTTTGCCTGCTGTGGCTGGATCAACTTATTTGCACCTCCAAAATTTCCCTTAGTTGTCAATTTTTTTTTCCAGTTTGAATGTGGTATAGAGTTTGTCACTCACTAAAATCATTCCTTTTTTTAAAAAAAAAAAAAGATTTATTTATTTATTTGAAAAGCAGAGTTAGAGAGAGAGAGAGAGAGAGAGAGAGAGAGAGAGAGAGAGAGAGAGGTCTTCCATCCTCTGGTTCACTCTCCAAATGGCTGCAATGGCCAGAGTTGGGCCAATCCGAAGCCAGGAGCCAGGAACTTCTTCTGGGTCTCCCACATGGGTGGGAAGACCTAGGTCATCTTCTACTACTTTCCCAGGCCATTAGGAAGGAGTTTTTGGATTGAAAGTAGAGCACCTGGCAATCAAACTGACATCCATTAGGGATGCAAACACTGCATGTGACGGCTTAAGCCACTATGTCACAGCACCAGCTCATCACCTGAATTCTGTGCTTGCATTGCCTCAGTCTGGGATTTTTAGTAAGATCAATGCTGGATGCAGAAAAAAAAATACAGGAAAGCCAAGAATTAAGTTGATAGGTGTGTGTTTGGGCTTCCAAACCCTGCAAGAAAGGACGGTGAGAAAAGCACTCACCTTTTGGCAATATTATCTTTTGGGGGTATTTTTGGATGGGTCTGTTAGGAAGCCATAACAACTAAAGTCAATAAATTGAACGTATTTAAATTCAAACAGCCCCTGTAAGACTGGATATGTGTCATCAGGCAACAAATAAGCTAAACAGAGTCCAAACGAGGTCACCATGGATGAGCAAGCAAATGCAAAACACAACTCTAAGACAAAGTCACTGGGGTATAAAACATCAGAGCGAGAAGACAACTAGGAAGATTATAGACTATAAACTATTTGTCACAGAAGCAATGATAGAGACCAAGAATATAGAAGCAACACTAGCTATTAATTATTACAAGGCCCCATACAACTTGAGGTCAAAAAACTTAACGAGGTGTTCACGAAGACATTTCTCTCTTGCTGTTTCACTGCGCTGGTCTGAGGCAGTGCCTCCTTTAATCTGAACTCACACACACCAGGTTCATGTTACTTTCAGTGCTTCTTAAGGCAGTGTACATATCCTCATTTTCACCCCTAATTGAACTTAAGCTAGACTCACAGTTGTCTAAGAGTGTCTTTTTTTTTTTTTAAAGAAGCAGCAGATAATGGCCTCTGATTTGCCAATTATGCTTGTTTGTGTATACGTACACACGTTGGATCACAAAAGCAGAGGATTTTATTTTACAGCAGGTGAAAAACATAAGTTATCCATCATTTGAACTTCCCCAAAGAAATATGTACAAAGCTAGGTGATGTGATGGATATGCAACATACTATAGAAACTCTAAGACTGGAATTTAGATTTTTTTTTCTGGGATTCAGACTTGTCAAAAAACAGAAATTGGCCGGCGCCGTGGCTCAGTAGGCTAATCCACTGCCTGCGGCGCTAGCGTCCCGGGGTTCTAGTCCCGGTCGGGGCGCCGGATTCTGTCCCGGTTGCCCCTCTTCCAGGCCAGCTCTCTGCTGTGGCCAGGGAGTACAGTGGAGGATGGCCCAAGTGCTTGGGCCCTGCACCCGCATGGGAGACCAGGAGAAGCACCTGGCTCCTGGCTTTGAATCAGTGTGGTGCGCTGGCCGCAGTGCGCCGGCCGCAGCAGCCACTGGAGGGTGAACCAACGGTGAATGAAGACCTTTCTCTCTGTCTGTCTCTCTCTCACTGTCCACTCTGCCTGTCAAAAAGAAAAAACAACAACAACAACAACAACAAACCAGAAACTATCAATAGATTTTCTCATAGGAATAAAAAATGAAATTTAAATTTAAATGTAATTCCCTTAGAATATGAGAAAGTTTATCTTTTTTAAGATTTTATTTATTTATTTGAGAGGTAGGATTGCAGAAAGAGAGGTAGAGATAAAGAGAAAGGTCTTCCATCCACTGGTTTACTCCCCAAATAGCCGCAACTGCTGGAGCTGGGCCAATATGAAACCAGGAACAAGTAGCTTCCTCTGGGTCCCCCATGCAGGTACAAGGGCCCAAGCACTTGGGCCATCTTCTATTGTTTTCACAGGCCATAGCAGAGAGCTGGATCAGAAGAGGAGCAACCAGGACCAGAACTGGCATCCATATGGAATGCCGGTGCCGCAGGTGGAGGTTTAGCCCACTAAGCCACAGCGCTGGACCCAGTTTACCCTTGTAAAGGTTAGAAATTAGTGCTTTAGTAATGTTAAAGAAAGTTAAAAGAATTTATACTTTCAGAAGCTAATCTTAGATTCATAAAGTTAATTTTTGTATTGAACTGTGATAGAATGATTGTCAGAAAAAAATATTTCAGACTAACAAACCATCTACGAAGCTGCTATGGCTTGAATGGGATATGGCTCCTGAATCCATGCAGACAGTTAAATCCCAAAGTCATGAGGTATACTAAGAAGGTGGAACTTTAATCTGTTATTAACGTTTGGGAGGTAGGCGTAGTGGAAGTTTTTTTAGGTCATTGGGGCTATGCCCTTGGAAAATAATTCTTACAAAAACATTTTTCTCAAGAGGCCATTGGTTATTTATTTGAGAGACAGGGCTACAGAGTGGCAGAGGCAGAAAATGAGCGTGTGTGTGCAAGAGAGAAACAGAGAGGGAGAGGGAGAGGAAGAGGGAGAGGGAGAGAGAGAGAGAGAGAGAGGTCTTTCATCTGCTGGTTCATTCCCTAAGTAGTTACAAAGGCTGGAGCTGGGCCGATCCGAAGCCAGGAGCCAGGAGCTTCTTCCAGGTCTTCCACGTGGGTGCAGGGGCCCAAAGAACTTGGGCCATTTCCCACTGCTTTCCCAAGCCAGAGTAGAGAGCTGGATCAGAAGTGGAGCAGCTGGGACTCGAACTGGCTCCCATATGGGATGCCGGCACTGCTACACCACAGTACCGGCCCTAGAGAAAGCAGGTATACTGTTTAGAATGAAGCGGATCTGGTTTTGATTCACACTCTCTATTATCAGCTGGGCATTCTAGTTTACTTGCTAGTTAACTTGATTCTCTGATTCTCCATTTTTTTCATCATTCAAGTACTTCCTGTTACAAGAAATAAGTGTGATAAAGTAGTGATAAAAGAACATAGCTTTGTATGCATTGTTCTCAATCACTTTGATATCATTCTTGACAAGGACCTTCGTATTTGTGTTGACTAGCTCTAGTATTGGGGATTTCTTACCTCCTGAAAAAAATGTACAATTCGAGGAATGAGAGTTTTGCTGAGTTCAGTTGTATACGGCTTCTTTATGGCCCCTCCCATTCCCACCCCATTCTGTATGACAGCCTTTGAGTTGTTAAATCCTCGTCCTACTTCACACTCCCTGGCTATAAGAATACTGAATTTCTTTAGTCATTTTCCATATGACAGTTCCTCCATCCCTTTATGATGACAGTTTCTGTTCTGCACATGCTTCAGTCTGTCAATATTCCCTCCACAGAGTCACTTCCAGAACAAACACTAGAGCTCCATCATCACATCCTGTGTTCTGGATGCTTCTTTTAACACAACGCCCCATCACAGTAGCATTTTTGGCAGTCACAACCCACTATTAAGTTGTATTGAGCTGTTAAATTTAGACAACCCTTAAATCCTTTCCATGTGTACAAACCACATTTTCTCTACTCTGTTCTTTTATTGTTAAGGTGGAATTTTTGGGTGTTTGGATATTTTTTTTCCATTGGAGGTGAGGGTTAGGTGCCTAAATAAACTGGTTTATCATTTTCCTATTAAATGTTTTCTTGTCCGTAATTACTACTTACCAAGATGATTTTGGTACCAGTTCCATCATTAAGTATACTTTGTTAACCTGAAACCTGCATCTGCATGCCATCTTGCCATCAGAAACTTATGCCAAGTCCTTAATAAATATTTTGGATAATACAGCACCAAGTTCAGAGACCTGTGATGGACTCTAAAGGCCTGCCTTTTGGTTAACATAAATCCAGTCATCAAAAAGACTTTTGGCTTAAGGCTATGCTAACCCTGGGCCCAGCTCCTATTCAGAGTGATGTCATTAGAAATCAGCAGATACGTGTAGAAATCCAAGCTAACCACTTCATGTTCATTATCAACTCATGCTGACTCCCAAGGGCTTGACTTGTGTCTCTTTAATGGTTTGTTTTAGAAGATATTCCAGATATGAAAACTATCTATCTAAAGTTCACAAGATTCACCTCTGTTTGAAAGACTTTGGCCCATTTCAAGTCTTTCCTAATTCTCAAAATTAAATTATTTTCCCCCACATGAGTTCTTCTATTTTATTCCAAAGATTTTTTTTTTCATGGCTAAGAAATGTACCTCATCTATGTTAAGGCATTTATAGACATTTTGAAAACTCAGTGCTGTCTTACAGGTTCATAGCCTACCTTATTTTTAAAAAACCAATATAGTGCTGCCCTTCTGTGTCTGGCAGTCTTTAGCTAGAGGGAGCATAGCAATTAAAGTAGTTAAGATTTCTACCCTCCTCCTCTTACCTTTTAACATTGTGAGTGTCTGGGACCACCAGGCTCCTTAAAACCTCAGCAAAATTTAAGAAACAATGAAACCCAGTCATTTGCAACAAGATGGAGCAATCTGGAAAACATCATGCTGAGTGAATTAAGCCAGTCCCAAAGAGAAAAATATCATTTGTTTTCCCTGATCGGTGACAACTGAGCGCCAAAGGGGAAACCTGTTAAGTGAAATGGACACTATAAGCAACAATGAACTGATCAGCTCCTGTCCTGACTTTAGATGTACAATGTAATACTTTATCCTTTTTAGTATTTGTTGTTGTTGTTGTTGTTCTAGTACTATTGGTTGAACTCAGTAATTAACACACAATTATTCTTAGGTGTTTAAATTTTAACTGAAAAGTGATCCCTGTTAAATCTAAGAGTGGAAAAAGAGAGGGAGGAGATGAACAATTTGGAACATGCTCAATCGGACTGGCCGCAAATGGTGGAGTTAGAAATGTGCCAGGGGATTCCAACACAATCCCATCAAGATGGCATGTACCAATGCCATCGCACTAGTCCAAGTGATCAATTTCAGCTCACAATTGATAGCTCTGATAGGTCTAAGAGTCAAAGAGATCACACAAACAAGACAAGTATCTGCTAATACTAACTGATAGAATCAAAAAGGGAGAGAAAGATCCAACATGGGAAGTGGGATACACAGCAGACTCATAGAATGGCAGATGTCCTAAACAACACTCTGGCCTCAGAATCAGCCCTCAAGGCATTCGGATTTGGCGGAAGAGCCCATGAGAGTATAGCAGGTATGGAAAGCCAAGATATCATGGGAAAAAAAAAAAAAAAGACCTAAATGAATGATCTCTGTGAGTGAGATCCCAGTGGAAAGAACGGGGCCATCAAAGAAGGAGGTACCCTTCTCCGAAGGGAGGAGAGAACCTCCACTTTGACTATGACCCTATCGGAATAAGATCAAAGTCAGCGAACTCTAAAGGCTTCCATAGCCCTGGCAACTCATGACTAGAGCCTAGGGAGATTACTGACGCCATGAACAGGAGTGTCAAATTGTTAAATCAGCAACAGGAGTCACTGTGTACTTACACCCCATGTGGGATCTGTCCCTAATGTGTCGTCTAAAGCGAAGTGATGCTACAACTAGTACTGAAACAGTATTTTTATACTTTGCGTTTCTGTGTGGGCACAAACTGATGAGGTCTTTACTAATTATATACTGAAGTGATCTTCTGTATATAAAGAGAATTGGAAATGAAAAAAAAAAAAAACAACCTGGTGTTAAAATAGAAATGGCATAGAAAATTAATTAATTTGAAAAAAAATTATGTAGGTTGTCTGTCTTTAATGTGCTGTACATTGCTATTTAATGCTATAATTAGTAATCCAATGGTAGTTTTTTCACTTTATGTTGCTATATGGGCAAAATGTTGAAATCTTTACCTAATATATACTAAACTGATCTTCTGTATACAAAGAGAATTGAAAATGAATCTTTACATGAATGGAAGGGGAAAGGGAGCGGGAAGGGGAGGGTTGCGGGCGGGAGGGAAGTTATGGGAGGGGGGAAGCCATTGTAACCCATAAGCTGTACTTTGGAAATTTATATTCATTAAATAAAAGTTTAATAAAAAAAAATAAATAAAAATTAAAAAAAAAAAACTCAGCAAAATTTCTGTACCACCCTTGACAATGTGCCTTGCGTGACTCAGATATAACTCCTGAAGCAATTACATCGTATTGTTCATAGAGTGCAGATATGAATGCTTGCTCTCTGCAGTCCAGGCTGACCTGTTTCCAGACTGGCTTCATGACTTACTTTTATCTTTCACCCCAACTTCATTCCTTAGGCCTAATACTTCTCAATGGGCCGTCAAAGAAGGAGGTACCTTTCTCTGAAGGGAGGAGAGAACTTCCACTTTGACTATGACCTTGTCTAAATAAGATCAGAGTCGGCGAATTCAAAAGGCTTCCATAGCCTTGGCAACTCATGACAAGAGCCTTGGGTGATTACTGACGCCATAAACAAGAGTGTCAATTTGTTAAGTCAACAACAGGAGTCACTGTGCACTTACTCCCCATGTAGGATTTCTGTCCTTAATGTGTTGTACAATGTGAATTAATGCTCTAACTAGTACTCAAACAGTATTTTACACTTTGTGTTTTGGTGTGAGTACAAACTGTTGAAATCTTTACTTAATATATACTAAATTGATCTTCTGATATAAATTGATATAAAGAGAATTGAAAATGAATCTTGATGTGAAGGGAATGGGAGAGGGAGTGGGAGATGGGAGGGTTGTGGGTGGGAGGGAAGTTATGGGAGGGGGAAAAAGCCGTTGTAATCCATAAACTGTACTTTGGAAATTTATATTTATTAAATAAAAGTTTTAAAAAAAGACCTAATGCTTCTCACAGTTTGACTTTATTCCTTGGTCTCCCAATAGCAAATACCCCAACTCAGCAAATGGTTTTTTACCCTTAGGTGCATACATCTAGGTCTGACATTCTTATCAAGTGGCAGTTGTGTTCCTTCTTGAGTCATGCAATATGGCCACTGCCATACTCTGTGCACCAATCACTCAGGTTGGCCCAGGTTTAAAGAGAGACATAGACTCCATCTCTCAATGAAAGGAAAGCCACAGTACCTGCCGTACTTTCTGTGCTGATGAAGTAAAAAACTGAAAACCACCATAGTACAGACTTAAAGGACCACCATCAAATATCCATTGTTAAGTACTTTTTTTTAAAGTTTATTTACTTGTATTTGTTTGAAAGGCAGAAAGAGAGAGTGAAAGAGAAAGAAAGGGAGAGGAGGGAATGAATATATTCCATCCACTGGTACAATCCCAATGCCTACACAGCCAGAAGCCTGGAATCCCACTTGGGTCTCCTACATAGGTCGCAGGGGCCCAAGTACTTGAACCATCACCTGCTGCCTACCAGAGTATGCATTAGTAGCTGGATCAGAAGTGGAGGACCTGAGACTTGAACCAGGCACTCACACAGGATGCAGTTCCCAAGTGGCAGCATAACCTGTTGCTTCACAACACCTGCCGCACTTTAGATGCTTTAGACACTACGCTAGGCTTAGCAGAGCCCAGGCATCATGAAGTAAAGATCCTTGTTGCTTGTTCACTCTTCTCCACCCACGTGTAGATGTACTTTTCCTGATTTTTTTCATTCAGTTCACTTCATTCTGGTTGTTAGCATCTAATTTTCTTACAGGTTCATATTGCTATTTTAATCTTTAAATAGGATTGCTTTCTCTTTTCTGTATGAGACTATCAGAGAACATCCTTTGAACTCTGTCAGTTTATCAGGAGCTCCCCATTTGCTTCCACCCACTGGCATGCCAAAATTCAAATGCTCAAAAAAGTTTTTCCTTTGCTTAGCATTCCTACCAATGGAATGCTACCAATTCTTTTCTTCTTCTGTGTGCATAACTACTTTAACACACACACACATGCACGTGTTTACTACATACTTTCATCTTGTTAATGCTTATCATCCCTTTTAGACTAAGGCAGGTATAATGGAGTAGCTGAGAGACAGAGAAACCTGCATTTTAATTCCTGCCTTCCCCACTATCTGTATAATCTTGAACACACCATTTTACCTCCTTGTTTCCTTTCTTTATTATTCAAAAATTGGAGAGATAGTTAGAGAGATACAGAGAGAGAGAGAGATTTTTTTCAGCTACTGGTTTACTCCTTAAATACCTGCAGTGGTCAAAAATGAGCCAGGCTGAAGCCAGTAGTCTGGAACTCAATCCAGGTCTCCCATGTGAGTAGCAGGGACCCAAGTATTTGGACCATCACCTACTATCTCTCAGGGTGCACATCAGAAGGAAGCTGGAATTGGAAGCCAAGCTAGGACTGGAATCTAGGCACTCGATATGGGATATGGGCATTCCAGGCAGCATCTTAACTGCTGCACCAAAGACCCACCACACCCTAATTTAAACTTTTTGAACCTAGGTGAATTTTATGGGATAAATGCAAATGTCATGGGATTAAATGGCAGTGAGAATAAATGAAAGATGTAAATAATGTAGTGGATAGTAGACAGTCATTAAGTGGTTGTTCTTTTCATGGAAACCTGCCAAGTCTCCTCCATTCTGTGCTTCAGTTCTGCATGTTGCACACCAGACAACATGACAGGTGACTTTATAATGCCAGGTATTTTTTATGACTTATGGCCCATGTTTTTGCCTATTTTTTTCCCAGCATATTTATTTTATTTTTTAAAAGATTTATTTTATTTACTTGAAAGAGTTACAGAGAGGCAGAGTCAGAAAGAGAGAGAGAGAGAGAGGTCTTCCATTCGATGGTTCACTCCCCAGATGGCTGCAATGGCCGGAACTGCATCAATCCAAAGCCAGGAGCTAGGAGCTTCTTCAGGGTCTCCTATGCAGGTGCAGGGGCCCAAGGACCTAGGCCATCTTCTACTGCTTTTCCAGGAGATAGCAGAGAGCTGGATTAGAGATGGAGCAGCGAGGACTTGAACTGATGCCCATATGGGATGCCGGCACTGCAGGCAGAGGCTTTACCCACCACGCCACAACGCCACAACGCCACAACACCACCCCCCCAGCATATTTAATAACATCTACTAGGATCTCTTTCTCCTTTGTAAACTTTCTAGCTCCTAGTTCAATTTTGAGCTAGAATGTCCTAGATTACGTACACTGCTCCCACTTTGAACAATTGAATGTCAGAGCTAAGACCCACTGTTGCCCTGTATTTCTCTGTGCAAACAACTCTAAGACACCTTCCTACCAGCAAGATAATGGAGAGGAATGTTGCTTGTCCAGAATGATTGCAGTGCTTGCAGGTGTATAATTAGTCACTAGTCAGTGTGTAAATACTCTGTAAATTGCTTTATTTGTTAATGTGAAAAGCTCTGCAGAAGTACAAGGTATTATAGGAACCAGGGCTGAACATGGGAGATAAGGTATTGCAGAAACAGAACAAGTGAGTGAGGCATCAGTGTGTGTCATGTATCCCTCTGCTGGGACGAAGCTCATAGGTTCTCCCCACTAGCTTTCTAAGAAAACCAGCTCCCCTGGGTGAGTAATTTAAAGGACAAATTACCACTCTTCTGGGTACCAAAGCCAGCCATAAGCTCAAATTAAATTAAATCATAAAGCCTTACAAGAAACTGAGGGAAGAGTCAGAAGTATAAAACCAAGGGAATCCAGAGCTAAGCATGAAATATTAGAGTCAGAGAGATGTCCTTGCCTTTCTGTGCTGATGAAGTAAAAAACTGAAAACCACCGTAGTACAGACTTAAAGGACCACCATCAAATATCCATTGTTAAGTACTTGGCAGTGGCTATTGCAACGATTTCAATTCCAATGGGGTCTTGGAGGAGGTAGGAGAGAGAACACTAGATCAACTTCAAGTCCTTCCTCTTCAGCTAACTATCTAGGTGACCTTGAACCAGTCACTACCCAATCTGAGTCTTTGTTTCCTACATCACAGGATTGAAATAGATGAAATCAAAGTTCATGTGTCTAATTTTTTTCCCACATCAGTCCGAAGATCATTGTAAGCAAATGAAAATATAGATAAGGTTTGCCAGTTAAAGTACAGAAAGCTCATTATGTCTTGTCGTAGCACTAGTCCTCATTAGTGCCACTGTGGCAAGTTCCCTTGTTTGCTATAGTAGGCCAAGAGCTACAGGGGCAACTCTGGAAACAGAAAACCATGAAGTTTTGCAGTAAAACATTGTGTCCCCACAGTGTCTCCTCCTGAGAGAGAACGGGTGTTTACATTGTGGTTTAGAGGTTAGGTCCCACCCTGTGTCCAGGAGTCCAGCAGCACTTTAAATACCCAAGACTGGCTTCTGAGAAAGGAACTCAGCAAGAAGCAAAAACCCAGTGACCTAGTCACTCTGCCTCAAAGCAATGAGGAAGGATTGTGAAATTTTTCCTTTATCTAATCAGTCCCAAGCAGGGACTTTGGCAACACTTCTGCTGCCAGCGTGGCATGGAGCTCTCAACAAAGTAAAAGTTTATAAAGCAAATGTTGTTGTTTTCTACAGTCCTAGATCATTGAAAGACCCAGCACATGACCTAGATCCTGAGTATTCAGCTTAACTCTACCAACATCAGGAATAGGAAGATGAAATACTAATAATCCACAGTCCTTTCTCTTGTAAAAGCAGTCCTTGACCTCTTGACTAACATGAGTGAGAGATGCAATAGAGGCCACTATCAGAAATGCTCATCTAACCAGGAGTACCCGGATCTTTGAATTTCTTTGGTGATTAAAATTTCAAAGGCGAGGCCAGCATTGTGGCATAGCAGGTGAAGCTGGTAAACATGGGAGATAAGGTAGTGCAGAAACATGTGACGCCAGCATCCCAAATGGGCACTAGTTCATGTTCTGATTACTCCACTAACAATTCAGCTCCCTGCTAATGGCCTGGGAAAAGTAGGAGAAGATGGCCCAAGTGCTTGGGTCCCTGTCACCCATGTGGGAGACCCGGATACAGCTCCTAGCTCTGAGCTTCGGCCTGGCTCAGCCCTAGCATTTGCAGCCATTTGAGGAGTGAACCAACAGATGGAAGACCTCTCTCTCTCTCTGTAACTCTGACTTTCAAATAAATAAGTAAATCTTTGAAAAAAATTTCAAAGGAAAAGGAAAACAGAGAAAGAGAGTGAGAGACATTCCTATGAAGTGAAAATTTGATGTCATTACTTTATGAAATTTTTTAAAAAGCATTATCATCTGCTACCACTATCATTTCATAAAAGGGAATTTTTCAAAAAAAAAGATTGATTTGTTTATTTGAAAGGCAAAGTTACAGACACAGAGAAAGAAATAGAGAGAGAGAGAGAGAGAGAGAGAGAGAGAGAGAGAGAAAAGAGAGAGAAATCTTCCATATGCTTGTTGATTACCCAAATGGCTGCAAAGGCCAGGGTAGTCTGAAGCCAGGAGCTAGAAACTTCATCTGGGTCTCCCACATGAGTACAGGGGCCCAAACATTTGGACCATCTTCCCTGCCCTCCCATGCACATTAGCAGGGATGTAGCTCAGAAGTGGAGAAGCTAGTACCAATATGGGACTTTCCCAGGTGCATTAGCAGGGAGGTGAATCAGGGTGGAGAACCAGTGCCAAATGGGATGCTGGCATCACAGGTGGCAACTTAATCCATTAAGCCACAACACTACAATAAGGAAGGACACCATCTCAGAATCAAGGTCAACCCTTCAATTGCTTCTGTTTACTTCTTGGACATGTTTACTCCCTTGTCCTTTTCTTTTCTTTTTAAGATTTATTTATTTATTTGAAAGTCAGAGTTACACACAGAGAGAAGCAGAGGCAGAGAGAAAGAGGTCTTCCATCTGCTAGTTCACTCCCCAGTTAGCTGCAACGGCCGGAGCTGTGCCGATCAGGAGCCAGGAGCTTCTTCCATGTCTCCCATGTGAGCACAAGGGCCCAAGGACTTGGGCCATCTTCCACTGCTTTCCCAGGCCATAGCAGAGAGCTGGATTGGAAGTGGAGCAGCTGAGTCTTGAACCAGTGCCCATATGGGATGTAGGCACTGCAGGTGGCAGCCCCACCCTCTATGCCACAGTGCCAACCCCTTGCTTTTCTTAGAAATTATGCCTCAGCAAAACTTCATTTGAACCAGAACAGTTTGCATGCTGTGGTCTGAATATGATTGGTCCATAATCTCATGCACACATTTATAAGGTACTTGCTGTGGGTTGTGATGTACTTGCTGTGATGCAGATGTGCTTTGGCTTCTGGACTCCTGCAGGCATTGAAACCCCAAAGTTGTAAGTTGATGGTATTAAGAGGAAGAAATTTAATCCAGTCATGGTGTTTAGAAGATGGACCTAGTAGAAGGTCCTTGGGTCTAAGGGAGCATGCCCTTGGAAATAAGTTCTGGCAAGAGGGTGGATTCTAAGAGTTGAGAGGGCCCTATCCATACTCTCTGCTTCCTGGCTCACCATGAAATCTTCCTTGCATGTGCGCTCATCATTGCCATTCACTGCCCCCACAAGGTGCCAAGGGAATGGGACCACAAATCTTGGACTTGAACCCTCAAAACTGAGAGATAAATAAACCTTTTCCTTTTCATAAAGGTAGTTGCTTTGGGTGTTTAGTCCTAATAAGAAAGAGCTAACTAACTCAGTACTCTTGGAACTCGAAAGCCCTCTGTCCAAGAAACAACTCCGGTCTTAGATTTGCTCAAGGCTCAACTTTAAACCTCATGTCTTCTTTGAAGCTTTTTCTGATTCTGTATAACTAACAGTCTCATTTCTGGAATGGATTTACCATATGACCTTTGCCAATTCTCTAAACTTGTCTGGTCACGAGGTTTCTCATTTGTGAAATAGAAAAATTGATCTAATAGAGACAGAGGTATTGGACGGCTGGGACCACACCTTTTAATCTTCCATATGTTACCGTATAGAGCCTTGTCTCAGGCTCTGCCCACACAGATGCTCAGGAAATGCTTGCTAACTGAAGATTTTTATGATCACTGATGGAAAGACAGCATAAATGCAAAACACGATTTTCCCCTTGCCCCGAGCTACCCAGGAGCATCATTCTCATTCAGAGATGACCACATTTCAGAAAGTAGGTCTCATAAAACATACAATTTAATGAAGCCATCTGGGAAGACGATCGTCATATAAATGCAAGATATTGATATTATCTGGCTACTTGGGGAAATCCCGTGTAAATGGAGGTGCAACCCAGCTCCATAACTCAAATCTAGTATTGATGCATAAGGTCTTTGGATAATGAACTTCACAGATGGATATTTCTCACAAATCTAAGCCTTCGTTTTCCCCCTCCTTTGCAATTTTGCTGTTTCTGCAGTAAGATTTTTATTTTACTTTTTGGAAACATCTTTTTTTTTATTCAACTGGAAACTGTCACCATCAACAGAAGTCTTGAAACAGTTTTTGTATTTGTCTTTTTAGTTGTGCCTAGCTTCTCTTCTTTTGAAGCAAGCAATGATGTAAACAATATAGGTCTTTCTTTCCTGCTCCAATAATTATGCGGAATGTTGTTCAGTTGTTCAACGTCTCAAGTGATTCTGCTGCTTGCTTTTGAGGTCTACCTGCAGGGTAGAGTGTTCTACTCCTGATATTACTCTGAATACTGTTCTGAGAGAAAACCCCTCTGATCTGTACTCCTTATTAATCAATGTTCCCTCCTTTCTCTGAAAGGCAGTAACTAAAACAGTTCCAAGTTCAGTGTTACCAGTGATCCCACAAGGATCACGGAGAGCAAAAGGGAGGGATAGAGAGGTGTTCCATCTGCTGGTTCACTCCTCAGTGGCCATAACGGCCAGGGCTGGGTCAGGCAGAAGTCAGGAGCTTCTTCCAAGTCTACCACGTGGGTTCAGGGTCCCAGGTACTTGGGCCATCCTCTGCTGATTTTCCCAGACACGTTAGCAGGGGGCTGGATCAGAAGTGGAGCAGCTGGGGCTTGAACCAATGCCCATATGGGATGCCGACACTGCAGGTGGTGGCTTAGCCTGTTATGCCACAACACTGGCCCCTGGAACTCTTCATCTTTTACTCAGTGTGGGAAAGGGATGCAGTATTTCCTATGCATTAACAGTTCATCTTACTACCTCCGCTGGAGAAATTTCCACTAGCAATGAAGCAGCAGTTGCCACCACTATGAAAATCAGAGTTTTCTTCAGTCTCTTTAGGAAAGATGAGATCCAATATTTTTGCCCCACTTCCTGAAACACTGAAGTCTTTTGCCCCTGACTATCCCTGCTTGACTCCTCACCACCTGCTCACCAAATAATACATAAATGGCTGCACACTGCATAATAACATTTTGGTCAGTGATCAGCCACATATACAATAGTGGTCTCAGAAGGTTATAATGGAGCTGAAAAATTCCTATTGCCCAGAGACATCATAGCCATTGTAATGTCTTGGCACAACACATTACTCAGGTGTGTATGGGAGGCTGGTGTAAACAAACCCACTGGGCTGCAGTCATATAAAATTAGAGCACATACAATTATGTATAATACGTAACACTTAATAAGGATAATAACGATGTTACTGGTTTAGGTATTTACTGTACTATTTTTAACATTATTTCAGAGTATACTCTTCTACCTATAAAAAAAAGTTTATGGTAAGACAGAGTGCCAAGTTATGCTGGCAGTGGCCTCCTCATGTATCTCGTGTTTACTGCATCTCTAGATTGCAGCTAGAAGCCACATCAAGTGATTGGCCCACACCTTCTAGGTTCGTATAACCACACATTGTGATGTTTGTACAAGGACAGAGTCACCTAATAACATTTCTCATAACATGTCGCGGTTGCTAAGTGACACATGACTGTACAGCCAGTCACAATACTCTTCCCAGAGGTTGGTGGAGCTCCTGGACGTGTGTGTAGCCAGCTTGTTGTACCCAGAGGTGACACATAGTGTTCATTTAGAGAGTATGTATGGCTGGGGGTAGAGGCATAGAAGCCACAGAAGTTTTTCCATCTTCTTTGCCTGGCTGATGACTGTGGTGGGTAGAATAGACACAGAGCTGGCAGTGTATCCTTGGCCTTAAGCCCTTTCAATATTCACGGAAGAAACTCCTTCTCCCATTGCTCATCATCTTGCACCCTTAAAGCATACCCTTAAAACAAGTGCACTGAGGGCTGTGACACTTGCATGTCTTCTCTCAGTGGTGGAGGGGTGGCATTTGCACTTTTAGGAGCAGGGTAAGAAGAATCTTCCATTCCTCTTTCTTCTTGTGCTCTGTTAGGCACTGTCACTGCTCATCTCTGATAGGACAGCAGTATTCTGAGTTCCAGCCTAATGAAGCTGATGAGAGGTGTGGTATCTTAGAAGCCATATAAGGAAACGCATTTAAGCAAGGCTATGGACCAGATTTGGTGCAGGGTCCCTAGTAGTGATGTCATCAAGAAGATGGAGCAGGAGATACCAACCTCTGTTATACAGACACACACACACACACCCAGAGAGAGAGAGAGAGAGCGAGCTCTCCACAAGCCAAAGCCAAAATACCTGTAGGAAGATTCAAGCGCCCATTTAAGAATCTGTAGAAAAAAAAAAGAGAGAGAGAGAGAATATCTACATAGAATGATAGTAACTACTAGGCACAAGAAGGAAGGAAACTCAGTTTATGCATTCAAAGAGTTCTCAGCCCAGTAAGGATCTCAGACTACTAGATGGTATGTATATACATCTGTTAATATTCTCATCATTATTCTGAATTTTAAGTTTCTGAAGTTTATTTCATGTTGCAAGACACAGAGCTAAATTTCAAAGGTCGTAGTAAACAGTCGTCTGAGCACCCTGCACAACATTTGCAACACTTGATTACCTTTGCTGGTTTTTGTACCTAACTTCTCGTCTTCATTCTTAGCCTCTGGATGGTAGGGGATTGGTGATACTTTTCACTAATTTCTAAGTGTATAGTTAGGGCCTAAATTTTTACCAAGTAAATAGGTAAATAGAAATAAATAGCATACAGAACACAAAAATTAGGATGTCCTGGAAGTACACAAGGAAAAAACAAAAATGCTATGAGACAATCATTTGAGCCTCCTCAACATATGATTATGTTTAATTAGATTGTAATGTCTGACTTGTTTGTGACAAATCTCACAGAATTTCCCACTGAATTCTCCAGATACTTCAGTGGAATCCGTGGTTGCTTCGCTCCTCTGCACAGCTCTTCCTCTGCTCTGCAGAGGAGGGGAGTTAGCCCTGGTTTGGGGTGTTTATGCACTTGCTAATCACACATTTGTTTTCCCTCTAAGCTCAGTCCTGCCTGCCAAGAATAGTTCAAGATGACAATCATTTTCATGTTCTCAAACAGAAATTCTGGAAGGATATGGAAGAAGGAAACAAAACCAGAAGGTTAGCAGTGACAATAACAAGGAAAAAGAAGAAAATGGGTATAAATATCCTACTTCCCTCCTTTTTTAGCCTGTCAGTATTCTGTTACTCCTGTTCACCTGCAATTGCTTGGCACATTAGGCGTGGGGTAGAATAGGAAGACTTTAGTAGCTACAACAAATTAGAAAGCTTAGCTATCCCCTTCGCTTATGTTAATCTTTTCACTTGCTCTCTCAGTTCCCCCACCCTCTGCCTGGATATGGTTGTAGATGTGGCTGTATTTGTCTTTCATGTTAACTTGAAGCTACGACTAGTGACTGTTAACAACATTATTTCAAAATTTGTTTCCATAAATCGTTGTTTCCCAAACCGAGTTACACGAGATGTCCATAGATACTCCATGGAAAAAAAGTTTCTGTTCGAACATTAGGGAAATTTGTGGCTACACAAATTTAAAAAGGTTTCTTTGCAATGGGTCTTTACATGTCCTTTAATTTGCCAATATGCCTTTTCAGTCTCCAAGATTGCACCACAGAATCTTTTCTCTGATATTATCTGGACAGACTAGTACTCTGACTAATGCACTTTAAGAAATGCCACCCTTTTATCTTAAACTGGGAGTTCCTATCATCAGAGACACAGACATTCTGAACTATTGCTGTCCCTTGGATTGGTGTGCATCTCTTGACAATCTGACATCACAAGGAAACTCTCCCAAATACTCATACGACTCGAATTTCACTCTTTCATGACCTCTGGGTTGATATCTCTGTACCCTAGAGCCTGAGATGCCTACCCATCCTGCAGAAAAAGACAAGCTAGAAGAACATCCTGGAAGAAAGATCCTGAACTGGACACCATGGTTTCAGAAATATACCCAGACAGCTCAGAACCTGACTTAAAATGTCGTCTCTCAGTAGTTGCTTGAGAGAAGAGGAAATACCCTTCTTTCCAGGAGTTCTTTCATGGAGAGGCCTATTTCTTCTATTTTTTCACCTGCATCCACCCCAGAGATAGCCTCCCTATTATAGGTAGGTTTGTTTTATACTATGTTCCCACCAACAATGTCCTCTCTCCACCTAACTCCTACATGATCTCCAATCTCTTGCTTCCACAAGGAGCCCTCCCTTCCCATTGAATTTTCCGAAGATCCATGGTACTTAATCACTACCCCAGGGGTCAACACAGTATGGTCCTCTGGCCAAATGCACCTGCCACCTATTTGTGAAAACACAGTATTATTGAAACATAGCCAGTCCCATTGTTTATATATAGTCCAGGGGCTGTTTTCCCACTACACTGACAAAATTCAGTAGTGGAGACAGAGAACATATAACATGCAAGTCTAAAATATACACTATCTGTTACTTACAAAGAAAATTTGCTGAACTCTTTTCTGTATCATTTCTTTCATACTTATCAGATGCAACTTTGCTTCTTACTGGTACATGTGCTGTAATGTTTCCATATATCTTCTTAATGAATTTTAAACCCATAAAGATCAGGGTCTATTATTTTGTACTTTTCTTAGTGCTTTGTAACATCTAGCACAGAAGAGATTATCAATAAACTGGTTAACTGATTTTTTTTAAAAAAATTATTTATTTGAAAGGCAGAGTTAAAGAGAGAGACCAAGAGAAAGAGATTTTCTATCTGCTGGTTCACTCCCCAAATGGTCACAATGGTCAAGGCTCGGCCAAACCAAAGCCAGGATCCAGGAATTCCATCTGGGCTCTCACATGGCTGCCAGTGGTTCAAGCATCTGGGCATCTTCTGCTACTTCCCTAGGCACATTAGCAGGGTGCTGGATCGGAAGTGGGCAGTTGGAACTTGAACCAGCACACTCACATGGGACGGCAGTGTTGCAGACAGTGGCTTAACCTCTGCATCACAATGGTGGCCCCTGATTTTTTTTAACTGATTTTCTTGAAAGAGTACAATTTAGCAAAAATTCTCCATAAGATGTTCCAGGTGCCAAAAAGAAGAAGGTAAAAGCCTTGCTATTTTCATACCGTTCAGTTTAGCAGTTTGAGATGGGACGTAGTCATAGGTTGTTTACTTGAGTAGCTTCAAAATTCCTCTAAAAGTAAAGTGAACTTCAAAGGGGAACAGCCACATATTTCTCCACGGTGTCTTGGAAAATATCCATTACTATACAAATTATAAAACCTTAATACTTTTCCCCTATACAGGGTATGTCAGAAAGATTGTGGAAAATAGAATTAAAAAGTAAGGCTATTCTGGTGCAAAAAATAATTAAATCCATGCTTATGAGGCTTCTTCAGAAAGTTCATTTAATATGTAAATTATGAAAAAAACTATGCATGGATTTGAAAAATGTTTGCACAAACTGTTGAAATCTTTACTTAGTAAAGAGTTGATCTTTTGTATATAAAGATAATTAAAAATGAATCTTAATGAAGAATGGGATGGAAGAGGGAGTAGGAGATAGGATGGTTTGTGGGTGGGAGGGTAGTTATGGGGGGAACAAACCGCTATAATCCAAAAGCTGTACTGCTGTACTTTCGAAATTTATATTTCTTAAATAAAAGTTTTCTATAAAAAATTTTAAAAAAATGTTTGCACCAAAATAAACTTATCTTTCCATTGCACTTTTTTCACAAGCTTCCTGAAATACCCTGTACTAGACACTGATTCTAACTGCCCAAAGTGGTTGCTACCCCCATTCCAACCTTCCCCCATTCCCCTACGCACAGTAGGGGAACTACTGAAGGTTTCTGTGTATACTAACAGACAGAATGGGGACTGGGAAAATGGATTGATAAAGTTCTTTAGTGACCATCATGCCAATCCTCCTGATGGCCTCTCAGAACCCCAGTCCAGCTCTGTAGCTGGGTGGAAGGAGTAGCGTGGCGGAGACCTGTTGTCCCAGGCTGGACTGCCCTGCAGCGGCCTGTCATTTTGAGAATTTATTTTTATTTTTATTTTTATTTATTTATTTGAAAGGCAGAGTTACAGAGAAGGAGAGGCAGAGGCAGAGAGAGAGGTCTTCTATTCACTGGTTCACTCCCCAGATGCCTACAATGGCCAGAGCTGTGCCAATCCAATGCCAGGAGCCAGGAGCATCTTCTGGGCCTCCCACACAGGTGCAGGAGCCCAAGGACTTGGGCCATCTTCTGCTGCTTTCCCAGGCCACAGCAGAGAGCTTGATCGGAAGAGGATCAGTCAGGTCTCAAACCTTTGCCCATATGGGATGCCGGCACTGCAGGTGGCAGCTTTACCCACTGTGCCACAGAGCCGGCCCTAAGGCCTGTTGTTTTGGTACTGGAAGCTACTTACATAAGTAAGTCTCCAATGCATCAGACTGGAAGGGACAAGAAGCTCTTTGCAAGGTGACAGTTTCTGTTCTGAAGACCTCTCCTGTGAATATTTGTCAGGGCAAATGAAAATCCTAAGCTGAAAGAAACCTCTTTTCCAAAAGCCAACAGGAAAACCTCCTCTTTATTAAGCAGCTTCATATACTCATGTGGGGTTAAGTCAGTCACTCAAAATAATTATTTAGTTTGTTCAATGCCAAGGAGCAGGTCCTAATGCTGTGTGTGTGGTTGCTTTGTGCATGTCTGCATTTTTATGGCTCCAAGGGGTTATCTGGGCTGAATCACTGGTTTGTGGATCCGTCTACCATTTGTCCTACCCACAAACACAATTGCTTCAATAAAGGAAAGACAATATTCTCAGAGCTCTCCTGCAGCAGGCCCTGGTTCTACGGCTCCTGACAGCTGACTCATCCTCACTTCCAAATAAATGTGAGCCTCGAATTGGAGTTAGATGTGATGTGACCCTCCCCTGGCCTGACCTTGGTTGGTGGCCTGAGCTGGAAGAGTCCAATTTTTTTTTCCTACTGTGAAATAGCAGAAGTAGCTATGTCCAAAATCTATAAAACTAGCCTTTTATAATTCTTGCAATTTTTTGTAGTTATAATTTTTAGTGTCTACGGGTTGAGAGAGGATAAGACTTATTCATAGACTTTACACTCTAGTGGTTTGATAAATACATAACATGCTGAAAAGGAGTTTTATGGAAAAGTAAACGTTATTCATCAGGGCTTTAGTTTCTCTTGTGTTTGCTTTCAGTTGAGCAATACTGTGAGTTGTTTGTTTGATTTTTATTTATTTTTCACTTACTGGGCTTTCTTTCTAGATCCTTGACCTAATCTAATCCAAATAAGCATAGCACTTAAGCAAGTCTAAATATGGCATATGTGGCAATGTGTATATCTTTTTTTTTTTTTTTTGGTATTATCTTTTGTTCACATATAGGGATGCTAGGGAAGGCAAAATGTGGCAAGGTGCTATTTTATAGCATGTTTAATGCTTATCAGTAATTTTTTCCCTCTGACCCTCTGCCTCAGACAATTAATTTTCTTGAACTGTTCACGTAATGGAAGAACACGAAGTGGAGAATAATGTTAGTACTGGCGAATATAATCTTGGAAGAAAAGCTGTGCAATTATTCAAAAACCTAATCTTATCTCTTGTTTCATTTTTATATCACAAGTCTACATTGAAAAGTATTAGATAGACTGTGCTGCTGTCCCACACCTTCAAACCACAGTAAATAAATGCCGCCGAGTGCCACCAGGAGTGAAAGAGCTTGTAATGAGAAGTGTGAGGAGACGTGTGCTCCATTCATCATTCTGTTCAGTCCAATATTGAGGCTCTTGTTATCAGCAGGATTCGTGGCGATGTCATCATGGCTGGCATAAATCTTCTGTCACTGTAGGTCGGACTGATGCCCTATTAAAACTCTGCTTTCACCTAATCACAGAATGACCTTTCAATGTCTTTAATTAACCTCTGACCTGAACCATGCCAATGTCTTGTTGGTAGGTAAATCTATGGCATGACATTTGCTTATGACACTACATTTGTCTTGGTTTAATCATCATACCTTTCAGATTATGGCCTGAATGAAATACAGTTGGGATCCTCGTTAATAGTTGGATTAATTTTTAAAAGGTTAGAACATAATATTTTCCTCTGAGTTCCCAGTGATATCTTTGCAGACATTTTCCCCTGGGGAGTTGGGGTCCCCACACTGAAATAAATTCAGGTGACCCTTCAATCTCACTACTAATGTCATGTTTTCTACTTAACGGTACTCTGAGTGGCCAGAGGAGCCAGAAGCATTCTAGGTCCTATGGATGACCAAAGGACAAAAGATTTAAATATGATCTGTCCTCCCTAGACCAGGGAAGTAGAATGCAACACTGAATGTGAAAGAATTAAAGGAAATAGAGAGAGGGAGGTAGCAAGAAAGAAGAGACAATGTTTTTTTCTCTGTTTGGGAATGTGCTTTTCTGCTCTGGAATAGGCATACACCTCAGGTTCTGATATTTCTTGGCATCATAAAATTTCAGTTATATCTCATTCCTCCTCTAAGAGGGACCTTGTCGAGGAACTCCTTTCTGAATTAGTAATTATTACAAATGTAAACTCTTCATAGGGAAAATAATTTTCTTCCAAATGAAGTTATAAGTAAAATAAAGTGGTTGTTTATTTAAATTAAGTTTTTGAAATGATAATTTCAAATTTATAACATTATAAAAATAAAATAAAGGTTTTGAGCTATCTAAGATTTATCCAGTTTTATACCCAATCAGAAGCCCTATGAAGAGCTTATACTAGGTGATCTCTCAGGTCTTTTTAAGATATAAAAGTCTAAGATTCAGTGTCTCAATATTACAAAGTCTGGATTTATTGAGTCCGAATTCACAAAGTTTTCTCGTCTTTAAAATACTTTTTAAAAGTTACACTTTTAAAAGTTTAGGAGATGGAGAGTTTTCAAATGTCCCACCTGCCTCTGCCCTCTGTATGGTCTCTGCCTCCTACCTGTGCCTGTGCTGGCCCACCTGCAAAGTGAGGATTGTACCTACCAATAGAGACACTTTAAGGATTAGAAAGAGCATATAGGTAGCACTTTAAACAACATCTGGCCCAATTTATTACAGATGCTGCTGCATCCATTAGTATCCGTAGCATTCACCAATAGATATATTACCTCTTAGGCTGACACACTAGCCCAACTTAATCTCTTATCTTCTAAAATAATACATTATAATGGTTAATAACTTGCCTGTCATTCCTGTGTTTGAATAACTGTTCTCTATAACCAACTTCCTGGATGTATGATCATGAGGAATTTGTTTAAGCTTCCAATATCACAATTTCTCTTCCATACAATGGGAAAATAATTGTATCAAATTAATAGAACTACAAAATAAGATAGTACATGAATCAGGTACCATGACTGATTTACTGAGTAGTTTACCTTCGTTGCCTAGCATAAAATCTGACATACAGAAAGAGACTAATGTTCATGAACTCACTAAACAAATGAACAACTTCAAAACTTTGCTGAAGATACAAGAGAGAGATGCAGCTCAATGGGAAGGCTTTGATGTAGTCAGGTAGCTATAGTTTGAGGGTGGAAACACCAAGGAGGGAAAGTCCTGACCATGTGGGGGTTTGTAGCCATGTTCTGACATGTTTTTAATCCTAAATTTAATAGGAAGTAGGGGGTAATGGCATGATGAGAAATGGGAGAGTGAATCAGAGCAAAGCTTCTCTTTCTCTGCTTTCCTCTTAAATGTTGGGGACTTCAGGGTTCAGTCCTTGGACACTTACCTTTGTTCTCTACTAGTGTTCTCAAACACAGCCATTTGGCAATGTGCAGAGACTTTAAACTCTTTTTTTTTATTTATTTGAAAGGCAGAGAGAGAGAGAGAGAGAGAGAGAGAGAGAGAGAAACTCCCATCTGCTGGCTCACTTCCCAAATGCCTGCACCCTGCAGGACTGGGACAGGCCAAAGCTGGAGTCCTAGAATTCAATCTGGACCTCACACATGGATGACAAGAACTCAAGTCCTTGAGCCATCACCTACTGCCTACCAATGTGCTCATAGGCAAGAAGCTGGAATCAGAAGTGGGACCACGGCTTGAACCCATGCAACTCTGATATTGGATGAGAGTGTCACAAGTGCCATCTTAACTGCTGTGCCAAAAGTCTGACCCTGCAGAGACATTTTTGGTCATCACAACTGGAATACTAGTAGTGTCTAGAGGGTAGAAGTCTAAGATATTGCCAAATATCTCATAGACTTCTCTCATCTTCTGTTTTCTCACAGCCACAACACAGGCTGTTCTTGCTAGCCTTCTTATAACTTCCAACCTTCACACATTCATACACACACACCACACACACACATACACAAAATCACTGGACAAGAAACTGCCTCTGAACCCCAGATTCCCTATGGAAAATGTGTCTACTAAAAGGTTGTTTTTTGAATGTCCTTTTAGCAGCCATGAACCTTTCAGTTCCAGTCTGTATGCCTTGTGAGTCACTCCTTTTGGAAACAACTAGAAGAAAAAGAGCTTGCTACTGGAAATAGAAAAGAAAAATAAAGTAGAAGGCAAAGGAGGAGGGGAAATTTTTGCAATGAAGAGTTGGGATATTTAAGAAGGAAATATTTTTGAAAAGGTGATGCCTCATTCATTTTGCCAGCAAGCAAATGGCCAAGTTGTTTCTACAGAGGGCCATGAGCAGAGCCAAGGCCAGAGCACAGGTGCTTTTGTTTGGATGTGGTTTGTCCCCCATAGGTTCCCTATGCTGGATGTTCAATCCCCAGTGGTGAGCAAAGTATTGAAAAGTGATGAGACTTTTAAGAAGTGGGGCCTAAGGTTCCAAAGGGACAAATATCATATGTTCTCTGTGATCTGTGACAACTAAGCACCTAAAAGGAAACCTGTAGAAGTGAAACTGACATTATGAGAAGCAATGACTTGATCAGCCCTTGTCCTGACTGTTGAGGAACAGCTTACTATTTTATTCTTTTTAGTATCTTCTTTTTCTACTTAACCACTGATTGTACTCTTTACTTAACACAGAATTATTCTTAGGTGTTTAAATCCAATTGAAAATTGATCCCTGTTAAAAATAAGAATGAGAACAGGCCGGCGCCGTGGCTCAACAGGCTAATCCTCCGCCTTGCGGCGCCGGCACACCGGGTTCTAGTCCCGGTCGGGGCACCGATCCTCTCCCGGTTGCCCCTCTTCCAGGCCAGCTCTCTGCTGTGGCCAGGGAGTGCAGTGGAGGATGGCCTAAGTGTTTGGGCTCTGCACCCCATGGGAGACCAGGATAAGCACCTGGCTCCTGCCATCGGAACAGCGCGGTGCGCCGGCCGCAGCGCGCTACCGCGGCGGCCATTAGAGGGTGAACCAACGGCAAAGGAAGACCTTTCTCTCTGTCTCTCTCTCTCTCTCACTGTCCACTCTGCCTGTCAAAAAAAATAAAATAAAATAAATAAAAAAAAAAAAAGAATGAGAACAACCACAACTCAAGATGTTCTTGCTAGCCTCCTTGTGACTTCCAACCTGCAAACCTTCACACGTTCATACACACACACACACACACACACAAAATCACTGGACAAGAAACTGCCTCTGAACCCCAGATTCCTTGTGGAAAATGTGTCTATTAAAAGGTTGTTTTTGAATGTCTTTTTAGCAGCCATGAACCTTTCAGTTCCAGTCTGTATGCCTTGTGAGTCACTCCTTTTGGAAACAACTAGAAGAAAAAGAAAGAGAGGGAGAAGATGTACAGTTTGGGACATGTGCCCTTGGACTTACCCCTAAAGGTAAAGCTAAAAACTTGCCTTGGGACTCCAAATCCCGTTAAGTTGGCAGGTACCAATGCCATCTTACTGGTTAAAGTGATCATTTTAAGTTCATAACTGATCATAAAGATAGGAAGTGTCAAAGGGATCACATAAATAAGACCAAGTATCTGCTAATAATAATTGATATAATTAAAAAGGAGAGAATGATCCAACATGGGAAGCAGGACACAAAGCAGACTCATAGAATGACAAATGCCCTAAACAGCACGCTGACCTCAGAATCAGCCCTTAAGGCATTCTGATCTGGCTTAAAAGCCCATGAGAGCATTTCAGGTATGGGAAGCCAAGACACTGTGGCAAAAAATGACCTAAATGAAAGATCTCTGTGAGTGAGATCCTGGTGGAAAAAAGGGGCCATCAAAGAAGGAAGTACCTTTCTATGAAAGGAGGAGAGAACTTCCACTTTGACTATGACCTTGTCTAAATAATGTCAGTGTTTGTCGACTCAAGAGGCTTCCATAGCTTTGGCAGCTCATGACAAGAGCCTCGGATGATCACTGATGTAATAAATAAGAGTATCAATTGTTAACAAGAGTCACTATTCACTTGCTCCCCATGTAGGATCTCTGTCCTTAATGTGTTGTACTATTAGAATTAACAGTAAAACTAGTCTTCAAACAGTACTTTACACTTTGTGTTTCTGTGTGGGTGCAAACTGTTGAAATCTTTACTTAGTATAGAGTTGATCTTCTGTATATAAAGATAATTAAAAATGAACCTAATGAAGAATGGGTTGGGAGAGGGAGTACAAGGTGAATGGTTTGGGGGTGGGAGGGTGGGTATAATCTGCTATAATCCAAAAGTTGTACTTATGAAATTTGTATTTATTAAATAAAGGCTTTCTATAAAAAATTTAATAAACAAACAAACAAAAAAGAAGTGGGACCTAGCAGAAGGTGAGCAGATCATGGAGTCCACAGTACCCTGCCCCCTTCATGACGGATTAATGCTGTCTTGTGGGAGTGGATCAAGCCTGAGCGAAGTAAATGTGTTCCTGAGAGAGTAGGTTGTCATAGAAAGAGAGCCTGGCCCTCTCCACAGTCCTGGCTTCCTGTCCTGTGATCTCTTCTGCATATGCTGTCACTATTGTGATGCCATCTGTCATGAGTCCCTCCTAGACAGCACCATGCTCTTCAACCTCCAGAACTGTGAACTAAATAAACCACTTATCTTTATGAAGGACCCAGCTTTAAGTATTTTGCATAGCAACACTGAACCATCTAAGATACCTGGCTACTAAACAGATAATTCAAATATATCAAATTAGCCATAAGGTAGCCTTTTCCATCCCATGCATCCAAAACTACTCTGCATTTCTGGGCCCTCAGGAGTTGTAGGAGTTAATAATTTTTTTTTCTTTTTTCTTTTTTTTTTTTTTTTGACAGGCAGAGTGGACAGTAGAGGGAGACAGAGAGAAAGGTCTTCCTTTTTGCCTTTGGTTCACCCTCCAATGGCCGCCGCGGTTGGCGCGCTGCGGCCGGCGCACCATGCCGTTCCGATGGTAGGAGCCAGGTGCTTCTCCTGGTCTCCCATGGGGTGCAGGGCCCAAGAACTTGGGCCATCCTCCACTGTACTCCCTGGCCACAGCAGTGAGCTGGCCTGGAAGAGGGGCAACCGGGACAGGATCGGTGCCCCGACCGGGACTAGAACCCGGTGTGCCGGCGCCGCAAGGTGGAGGATTAGCCTGTTAAGCCACGGCGCCGGCCAGGAGTTAATAATTTTAAGTCAGAACATTAGCAACCTTGACCATTTAGATAAAAGAAAGACACAGACAGAAGATGCCTCGTAGTCTGCATATTATCTGGAGAATCAGTTTACAAACATCTTGTTGATTTTCTCCAGGAGAGCATTCCAAAAAAAGATGTTAATAAACAATGAGTATTAGGATAAAATTAACTAAATAGCATCCATGATAATAAATAAAGTGGATGAGATGTCACCAAAAACTTCCTTTGTTTGTTCTCTTTATTGTTTTACCTTCAAAAACAGAAAAATTCAAAGTGAGTGGCAATGGCTGGCTCTTATCTCCAGTTTTCATATTGTCAGACCTCCCTGATCTTCCATTGGCTTTTGAGAAACAGCATTGAGGATTCATAGTAGTGTGTGCAGTGGTTGGGGTGGGGAGGATGGCTTAATAGAATGGTGTTCAAGTGCTCTATCAGAGTTCTTTTGATGCCATGGAGCAAATGGACTTTGTAGGAATGCCTTGACTGGATGCCTTTTTAAGCCAAAGCTTTTAAGATGTATGTGCCTTGCTGACAAGTATTCCCTGTGACCACAGAGCACAGAGCCATGGGCCAATGATGCATCATGTCTGCAGAGGTCCTCAGAGCATTAAAATGACTCCCTATGCAATGCCATTTAGACCTTTGTCCCCACAACCAGGGTTTATCTTGGCAAGGATTGAGTGAGGAAGAGGAGGGAGAGAAATCAGAGCCCACCCTCAGGAAGGGCCTGGCATTTAGACTTTTGACATTTTCTCCAAATGAAGCTACAAAAACACTATACTTTTTTTTACGTGTTAAAATGTTAATTTGTTAAATGTAAATGTTTTAAATCTACCATATATTTGTATTCCTGTCTTGGCATCTCTTTTATTTTCAGTATCTCTGGAGCTCAAGAACAGAAGTGACATGGTTTCTTTCTATCTCTAGAAAGCCCTGCCCAGCCTTAGAATCACCTACGATTACTCCTCCAAAATACTGAAAAATTTTCAAGCAAGAGGAACTCAATAGATGAGAAGCTGAAAATGGAAATGATAAGTGAATATGCAGTGGGCATTTGCAGGTCTAGAGGAAAATGCTAAAATTTATCCCATTCAGCCCCAGTTAAAGATACCACCCTCCCAACCCTGACAAGAGCTGGGACTCAATCTTTCATTTCCATAGCCCTAATTCTTTGTTCAGTCCTAGAACACAGTAGGAGCTCAATGCCTATGTGTTGAATGGATGAATGAATGAATGAATTAACAACATAGCCTGGACAGATGATTCTTTATGCAATATATGATACTGTCAAATTCAACTGCTTGCAAGGGAATCATTTGTCTATGGAGTAGGCAAATTTTCAATCTAAAATTGACTTCAAGCCATTGCTCAGACCAAGTGCCCAACTAAAGGAACATAAATGATTCTTAATATCCAACCAAGGAAAGCATAAGTCAGAGAGGAGATCTGCAGCTGGAAAAATCAGAGTATATTCCAAAAATCAAAGAGAAATTCCTCTTGGATTTTCTAATATTTGGGATTACCTGGGTCTGGGTCACAGGCTGTTAGTGTGAACAATCAAGAATTGGCTGTTCATGTCATTATTAAGCCTGCATGGACTAAGACATATGCTTGATGCCTGATCTCAGTCTCCACTACTCCCCACCATGCAGCATGTGGTGGGAATGGAGGCCCAGGTTAGGGGGCAGTGACCTTCTGTCAATATCTCCAACAATTAGAGTTTCCTCCCAGAGCTATAGAAATTAGCTGGAATTTTTTATGAACTCTACAATCATAGTAAATGTTAACTGAGGTCGGCAGGGCCGGGGTGGGGATCACAGACAAGGGAACAAGCAGTTGTCTCTGCCAGCTGCATTTTCCTTTTACGACATCCTCAGGATTGTCTACACTAATACATTACGTGTATTAAAAGCACAGCCAACTATGAACAAAGTTGAAGAGTGGAAATTTCAGCTTTGGGCATTGCTACCCCTTTTCCTCACCTCTTTGTCCCTGTTACTTGGCCTTCACACTTGAGCCCATTTAGCCACTCAAGGTCTTCCTCCAACAGCTTCCCTGGGATGATCTACCTTCCTGGACTCTCCTCCTGCCCTATGACCAATTTGCTGTCCACACACTCTGTTCTGCCAGAGGCCTACCCTCAGCTCTCAAAGGTCAAATCTAGGATTTGATAAATGAATATGGGCTTCCAGGTTAATGTATTAATTAGTACTCTTTCTTTTTTGTCATGGAGAGAGAGAGAGATCAAGCAAACTCCTATCCACTGGGTTCTCCCCCAAATTCCTACAATAGAAGCTGGGAGTGCTGCATGGGAGTCATATCTCCCACATGGGTACTAAGAACCCAGTCACTTGAGTAATTACTGCTGCCTTCCAGGGGCTGCATTAGCAGGAAGCTGGAGTCACTTGCCTGGGTTGAACTTAGGCACTTTGATGTGGGATGTGGGCCTCTTAATAATCAGGCCACTCCAATGGGTACTCCTTCTAACAAGTTTCCAAGACAACTGCCCCATTTATGTTGGCTTATCTAACACAATGGCTCATAGGGAAGGTATCATGAAACAAGATTGGGTAAGGTTAGCTACAGGGAGAACATTTTGGGATCTGTGAACTGAGCCTCTCCAGGTACTTGGTTTTCTCTTTTTCTTTTCTTTTCTTTTCTTTTCTTTTCTTTTCTTTTCTTTTCTTTTCTTTTCTTTTCTTTTCTTTTCTTTTCTTTTCTTCTCTCTCTCTCTCTGTCTTCCTTCCTTCCTTCTTTCCTTCCTTCCTTCCAGAAAACTTTTATTTAGTGAATACAGATTTCAGAAGTACAGCTTTAGGAATATACTGGTTCTTTCCCCCATACCTACCCTCCCCCCAACTCCCATCCCACCTCCTCTTCCCTCTCCCATCCCATTTTTCATTAAGATTTGTTTTTAATTAACTTTATATACAGGTACTTGGTTTTGTATGGCTGATTCTCCCCATTGAGGTGGATGAGGATTGAAATTTCCCACACTGAGGCAAACATCCAGGATGTCAGTTGCCATATTTCTACCCCATTGGGTTCTTGAGAGCATTTTGTAGGCTTTTCAGTTTATTAGAGTTTAGTGAGAGCATTTTTGCAAACACAAAAAGAATCACTTTACGAAAATATACATGACTTCACAATAAATACAGAGAAAGGGATTCACCATGAAGGGGAGATTCTGTGGCCCAATCTAGTGAGAGAAGTCATTGAATGCATATGAGGGTACTACAAGAAGTTCATGGGAAAATGAGATGAAAAGAAATTGAACTCTATGCATAGGTTTTTATAATGAATATTTTTGTGAACTTTTTAAGACTCCTTATGTGCATGTTTTTCAAGAATTTTGCACTAGAATTAATATCTTTTAATTCCCTTTTCCTCAAACATTTTGAAATATGCTGATATGAAGTGAAAATCTACCCTCGCAGCTGAGCTTTCCAAAGAAGTTCTTAGCCTCACCAGAAAGAGTGGGATAATTTATAGGTTAACATTTTCTTTTAATGTGGATAGCATTTTCCTCATTTATAGTTAATTAGGTTAAGCATGCATGGGGAGCGAGGGAGAAAGGCTTTTAGTGATGTTCTAAATGATTAGTAATTTGAATAAAGTAAAGAAGCTCTAAAAGATGGAGTGTTGGCCATGTTAAAATGGCTCCTCTTCTAAGTGCTAGAATCAGCCCACTGGAGTTTGGAAGGAACTCTGGAGATTAAAACATTAGAAATAAAAAGATACAAATTGTGTTATATATTTTAAGCCGTGTTTAAGGCTGTAAGTACATGTGATATAAGGGACATCAAAACAAACACTGAAGACTGAATATACTGAATTTTTGGTGTCCTGAGAGCCATGGTATTGAGTTTTGTTCTTTGACTCACACCTGCTTGTTAGTGCCCACGGATAAATTGTTGATAATGGGCAAGAAACATCTCTTTTAAGGGACAGGTATTTGTCTTAGCGGTTAAGATGCCTGTATCTTATCTCACAGTGCCTTGATTTAATAAGCACCTCGGGTTGCAATGATGGCTCCAGCGATAGAGTCCCTGCCACCAAGTGGGAGACCTGGATTGGATTCCTGGCTCCTGGATTCCATTGTGGGCGTATAGGGAGTGAACCAGGAGATGGAAGCACTTTCTCGCTTGCTCGCTCTCTCTCTCTCTCTCAAATAAATAAATAAAACATTTAGAAATAGTGTGGCTACAGTAGCAGGGTGGTAGACCTAATAATCCACATGGCCTCCAAGGAGTGAGAGCCCCTGGACCAAAAAATCCCAATGAGAATATTAGAGGAAGAGAGAGGCCCTCAGCTGCTGGGGAGCTCCTGTCGCCACTCAGTCCCTCAGTCTACAGAGAAGCTCCCTCCTCAGAGTTCCCTTCCCAGATGCCCCTGGAAAAGGAGGGATCTTAGAGGAACCCTACTTTGTTGTGTACCATCAACGAAGTCCACTGTACCCTAAAATAAATTAACAACACTAGTGGGGAGGCACTAGCAGGGAAGGGTCCTTACCTTCTAGATTCCTGGCCATCCCACCTGCTCTGAGTAACTAGCTTGATGAAGAGGTGACTCTTCCTCCCCATCATTGTTTTAATTTAATTTTAATTGAACTTATGGCTGGAGATAGCTTCAATGGACTCTTTTTTTTTTT
This sequence comes from Lepus europaeus, assembly GCF_033115175.1. Lineage (NCBI taxonomy): Eukaryota > Metazoa > Chordata > Mammalia > Lagomorpha > Leporidae > Lepus > Lepus europaeus. Next base: position 67,726,075 of record NC_084827.1, read on the forward strand.
TTTCTTCTGGTTAAATTTCCTTGGGGAGTGTACCCCGAGACCTCACTCTTAGTGATAACTTACTCTGGCCAGCAAAGCCAGGGTCTATTTATTACATCTCCCAGCATCCCCCCTCCACTGCAGCAGGAGGGGCCCCACTGCTGTTGCTGATGACTGGAGAATTACTCAAGTGTGAACTGTTGCACTGTCTGTCACTTTGCTCATTAGGCAAGTGAGAAAACGTATCTATGGCTCTGTCTCATGGTCCTCATTAGCTTAGAGGCACATTTTTACTTCCCTTATTTGTTTTAAAGACGAATGCATAAGAAGCTGTATTAGGTTGGTGTTCCTCAATATAATTTTAAGAAGCAAAAGCCTGGATAATCTTATTATCTTCCCAATAATTGTGTTGTTCAGACGAGAGAGAAAGGGTAATTGCCTCTACTACATTTCCAGCCAGGGTGGAGGCGGGTAGCTGATTTAGTTCTGGTAAAAATTCCTGTCTGCAGTGTTGGTGGAAGATCCTGGTGTTTTATGAAAGATAGTAAACAGATCCCCAATAAGGACAATGACATCAACTAATGAGCCTGCATCCTGGAAACACTGCTTCATTTCCTCCTAACATTCTAGTCCCTGCTGGTAGAAAATACAATATTATCTCTACCTTTGTGTCAAATGTAATTCCATTTCCTTTTGCAAATTTAGCAAAAGGTTAGGGTTGGAGTTTTTCGATTTTTGTGGGTTTTTTTCCCAGGGGTGCATTGGATGGTGAATGTGGGAGGGATATGTGGGGGTACATCTAGCATTTGATTTTTATAGAGCACTCTTTACAAGTATTTATGGCTGTTTATCATCTCTAGATTTCTTTACTGAGATGATAAAATGGGGCTGAGATCAGCCAATATCATTCAAGAGTTTGACATTCTGGTTGCTTTCCTGATAGAAATGTGTCGGCCAATTTCTTTGCTGCACTTAGCTTGGGGTGTTTGGGATCCATTTTTGTTCAGCCACATAAATGTTCCAAATTCATTAGCATCTGTGTGGCTTCCCAGCTGCAGATACCCTGTGGCTGATGATTTCAGTGGAGAACATCTGCCCCACAGGGCCAAAGGAAGAAACCTGCTGTATTCTTTTCCTTTAGCTTAAAACTTCTAACTTACATGGATCATGTTAGGGTTGACATTAGCCGCTTGTGTCGGTGCATATACAGGTTTGTAAAACAGAAAACAATAGATGACTAGACTGATAAATATACAGAATATGTTTCTGTTTATTTGCATTCTCAGATCTGAGCCTTGGAATCTAAGAAGTGTGGAAAAAGGAGTATTCTTCTATTTTTTTTTAACGCTTGATTCTTTTAGTAACAATGCCAGCTAAAATGCCTGAATTTTCATCTGCCTCGACCATTTTCCCCATTCAGAGAAATGAGAATGCACATCACCCATTCAAGGGAAATATAATGCATTATTATAATATGACTTGGCCTAAGTAGCTAATCACTTTTTATTAACACTTTTTGGCCCAGGGAGTTGGGATTTCTCCAAGCTGCCTGTCAGAGCAGGGATTCTGGGAGTCTATATTAGTAATTAGCATTACAAGATCTCGACTCCTGGGGTGATTCAAATTAATACAAAATAAAAGTGCAAATTTCCAAATAGCTTTGAAAGCCATATCTATTATTAAATTTGTGTTATTAAAGCCCTTCCCAGCCAGTATGACAGGAGTCCAAAGCAGACGGTTTCCTTAAATATCTGCACGACTCGTCTTGGGTTCTTTAAAATTAAATAAAAGAGCATACAATGAGAGATCAAAAGAATTTTCTGTACAATTGAGTTACGCCTTGGCAGTAAAGTTTTCCACCAAACCAAATCCCTACAAAGCAATATTAGTTTCATGGTCACAGTTGCTTTTGGACTTTCCTTGATACATTTGGCAGCTATCTTGAGAGCATCCAAAGAACCGCTGGCAACATCAATCACTCATTTCATAAGCAGGCGCTAAGAGGCGACAGGAGGGCGCTTGGCACAATACCATCTCCCCACCATGGAACCCCTCCCAGGCAGGAAAAAAAGAAGAAACGGTGTAGCATAGAGACATTCTGGAGCACCCGTCTTGGAATAAGGTTCCACTAATGTGTAAATAACCTGCTTTCTCTAACCATGTCTTTAGCAGACTAAGTGGTTAATTGTTATTGATCAGCTCTGCCCACTGTTCCAATATCAGTCATTATTGAAAATAATCTCAGTATCCTTCATTAAGCATGCATCTGTTTCCATGGGAATGCATTTTAAACACAGAGAGCTACTTGAGTGTTATTGGTTTCACTGGTAGCGCCGGCAGTGAGGGCTGTGGTTGCCCAATCTGTCATAGTTAATCAACTCTCATCTCTTAACACTGGCTGCAGTTATCAATGAGGTAAGGATTAATATTCTGGGCGAAGCAGATGATAAATCATTTGTATATAATTAGTGTACAGCAAGGTTACAGCTGACATGAATTTTTATCTTAATTATGAGAGAAATTTGTTCCATTAATTTAATTTAGTTTGCATGAGTGGCTAGACACCTAACAAAGTTAATCTTACACCTGTCATTACAACATTAAGGAGAAAGCCTCGTGTTGAGGCGCCAGTCTCAGATCCTCCTGCAGATGAGGATAATGTTGTTCCTCCTGATGTGGAAATAGATGATCACAGACAGAAGATGTAAAGTCGACTCTTTTTAAAGTTGTCTCGGGGGATTTACGGGAGAATACTGAAGCAATTCAACCCAAGTTGCTGTGCTTTGGATGCCACACTCCCTTTTCAAAATTACCTCTCTCATGCCATGTAAATCAGGTGGAAGACACAAGAAATTTTTTTAATGCATATATGCTAACTTCAGAGCCTCTAGCCAGACAGAGCTTTGCCTCGTGACAAGCTATTGCATTTATATAAAATGTAGTGAATTAAGAAACATGTGCTTGGTCAGGTTGTCTATTCTAAGTGCTTCATGTTTATGTTATAATTGAATGGAAGAATTCATATAACTCAGTCTAGTGTACAATGGTAATTATGCAGGCATCCCAAAGCCTTCAGCGTTCTGCACCAGCCGAAACCTTGAACTCATTATCTAAGTATCCACTATGTCTGATCAATCATATTTGATTGATATATTGGGGGGTGGGGAGACTGTTTATGCTGCAGAATGTGCCATTCTTTATTTTCCTAATGATTTCAGATAAAAAATAAAAATACTTGCTGAGTTGGCTTATTTAAAATGGTTTCCTTATAGTCTTATCTTTGGGATTATTATTTTGCTCTGTTGTTGTCTGGCCTGGTATAGGGGAAATCATTAAAGGAAAAAGGGCAGAAAGTCACAGAATTGCTGGACAAAATCCCAGTAAATAGGATGACCAAAGAACAATTTTAGAGATGTTGAAGTAGAGCTAACACTGGCATGATGGAAGAGCCCATTTGTGAAACTGCGTATTTGTACTACAAACCCCAGCTTCCAAGGGAGAGGGCCTTTGCATTTAGGAAACCAAAATCAGCCTGCAACAGAAATGTTAATTGCACAGTAACTCAGATTAATGTATTGTAATATTAGTCCACAATTATCAGTTGGAGATAGGGTCAAGAAGTGTGTAGTTGGTTATTCACGAGAAATGACTGATTTAAAAACAAAGAGCTCTAATGGAATTCAATAGTGCTTTTCAGTCATTCTGCTTGGCATCTCTATTACCTGAGATGATTCACAGTCCATTATGGGAGCTTCCATGCTAATAGAATGTCTATCTTCTGTAATACAGACACATCAGAGCACTAACTGGGAATCTGTCACAATGAATTTCATCTAGATTTCACTTCATCTCTTCATGGACTGTAAAATTTGCTCTTGTACAATGCCTAAATTTACTGTGGGTAATTGAGAGAGATCTATAGATGCAGCAGCACTCGGTAAAAAGCAGTTTTCCAAAGATCTATTGTAAATTGTGCAGCTTTGCCTCAGCTGGGGAAAGATTATGAGGAGCTGAACCTTGCCTTTACTAATGAGATGTTTTGGTGGATTCAAAAGGGCGGGGTGTGGGGAGAGATGCTTTAGTGGATTCTGCCACGTGGAAAAAGGAAAACAGGACCCTATCTTTCATTCCGAGGAAACCTCTGCAAAAGGGACAAAAATAAGTTTGGACACAGGCTTCATTACCTTCCACGGGAAGTATAAATCAGGGCTACGATAGACATAATATTTTCCAAATCTGCCTGCATTTACTTGGCAGAAAAAGAATGTCTCATGCATGACCCAGCCTTCCAGTAGCTTGCATTCGCCTCCTCTTGCAGCTGCAGGTAGAACAAATTCCATCTCTCATTTGCTAAGCCTTCTGTTTCACAGATTGTTAATCCTAACTAAAATATTTGGTATTAAGCTATCTGCATGAATTGTTGATAAAGAATTAAGATAACATTTGAGCTATTAAATATAATGTGTGCTCATATTTTTTCAATGGATACTTGGGTTACTGCTCATAAACTATACATACCAACCTCCCCCCCACCCCCCTTCAAACCGTTTCCCCTTCTTTATTTTACTTATTCCCATCAAAAGCTAAACAGAATCACTGGGTGCCCTTAACAATCATAGGGCTTAATATTTGTTAGCCAATTAGAATTGTGATATATTCTATAGCTTTTTTCCTAAGCCAGGAACTGAATAATAGCATCATGCTTCACTGGCGGTGAAGTGAGCTGAGCCTTTACATTAGGAGAAAATCAGAATGGTATGACTGCAGTTCATTACTGAAATAGGTAACTGATGAACTGAAAAGACAAAGGGCATTGTTAAATGAAATGTCATTATTAGAGGTGCTCATGTTTAACAAATGTACTGTAAGTTAATTCAGTAGTGTTTTCTATAAAGTTCTCTCCTGAATGTTCGCTGTTCATTTTTACTGTCTCTGCATACCTAACATCTCCTTAAAAAATGTATTCCAGGAAACAATGTCAACTTCCAATCATGGGGAATAATTAAACCAAGGTCAGAGTCATCTTCAGATCTCAGGTATTTGTGTCACTTTCACTGGAAACCTTGGCCAGATGTAATTGTGTTTATGTTCCTGGATTTACATGCAATGTGCAAGGGTGTTAACAATGCTGGCGGGGTAGGAGGAGGGAGGGAAGGAGCACACTCAGTTTGCAAAAGACTTGAGAAAAATGTTTTCAGCTTAAAGACGAAAAAAAAAAAAAAGCAATGAAACCCCTTTGGCATCTGTGCAAAACTGTTTGCTTGACTCTGGAGGTGATAAAAATAATTTATGAAGCTCTACATTTTTAGCAAGAGGAAATGACCTCAGCTTTTGGCAATCTGATGCAGTTAGTGAAGCCTCTCTCTACTACTTTTATGGATTTCCTTGAGCTACATATTCTGTGACCTGTATTTCAGATTTATTGGCAGATACATAAGCCACATTAAGTAATATAAAATGCGGTGAATGCATCAAACAACTCAGCAGGGGCCGACTGACAGCAGGAGAGGAGAGGCTGCCTCTTCGAAGGAGTCCCTCTGAATTGGATATGTGTTTATGCATTTGTCTAACCAGGCTCTGCATTTTTGTTTTAAATAAAGACATTAGTTCAAAACAAAGGAGTCTCCAGCTAAACACACAATATATTGGGTGGCAGGATGAGAATCTACAGCAACTATAAAATCTAATCAAACCCTCAGGATTTCGAGTGCGAACATACTCTGCTTCCAATTTGCGGGGTGGTGGTTGGGGCTGGGGGGGGGAGGTGGAGTCTGGCTTCTCAGTAGGAGCAACAGCATGTTGTGTTTAGTTCCAAGCAAGACAATAGAATAGCATTTTGATGAGAGGGATGCAGGCTGACCAGAATGTCTTTTGGTATGTACTTACTGTCCTGATAAAGAAGAGTCTTATCAAGGAAATGAGTGAGTACTGAGCAGTGCCATACACCAAGCACTGAAGACAGAGCAGGCAGAGTTTTCATAAAACCTTGATCCCCATCCCTGATGCCATGGCAGGAGTCCCAGGTGGCCAAGAGGGAAAAGGACCAGTATGGTAGTCAGGAGACCTGAGGTCTAGCTGGGCCAGCTGTGTCACCTTGGGCGCCTCACCCCCTCTCTCTGGAACTTACTTTAGGAAGTGAGTACTGACGGGTGTGGTCCTGTTAAGGTGGGGAAAGAATGAAGCATAATAGTAACAGAATAAAAATATGTGCACTCCTGTTGCTTCATGAGCAGCTCTAATGATGACGATCGTCATTGTGAGGCCCTCAAGATGAGTTCTTTCTTATCACTATTCTGCCACATGGGCACCATCATCGCTGACGGGCAGAAACACAAATTGAAGTGCGAAGAAGGCTGGAAATATTTCTCATCACTGGAATGCAAGAATGAGATTCAAATCCAGATCCTTCAGCCACCAGCGTCATTTCTATCACATGGCCCTTCAGCATGCTGTCCAGTCACACAGATACTCAACCTCCGAACACGTAATGTAGCTGTGTCCTGCTGGCGACGGGTGAGAAACTACAGATAAGGTGGTCAGAGGATCCCTCCATGCTGAGTCACACGGAGCAACATGAGTTGCAGGCTTTGTGGCCAAAGCTGTGAGTTCAGAGTCAATCCTCAAGAATGCATGATGGTAGCGGTCATCTTGGGCTCCCACCATGGCCATTACCATCACCAGCGTAATGCTAAAGACAGAAGGTGAGGAAGATTGAAAATGTTGAACAGGGATGTGAAATAACAACAATAGGATGGCTTATGACTTGGATATAAAAGCCACGCCTCACACTTGCAAAGCACCTCCAGCTGCCTAGAATGTTCATCAGCAGTGAGCCAAGGGTAATACGAAGGGAAATCCACATGGGCAGGATTGAGACCTGGTCTGGAAAGAAAGCAGGGTGTAGGAGAGGCACCAGGACCAGCAGTAAAATCCCACTTGGAAGTGCCAGTGCCAGTGGTGCCTGGCCTGGGGCCAGCAGAGAAACACGTGGTCCAGGCAGAGCGCGGTGGGGGCTGCATTGTCAGGAAGGACGTAGTATTATGAATGTCTTTGTCATATTGAAAACATCTAGTCGCTCTAAGCAGCCATTTCCAGATCTGAATGTTGTCCCCCTTCCAGAAAGGTTTCATCCCAGACTTGAGTTATTCACATTGTTTCTCCAAATACCAGGTAGAAATCCTGGGGTCGATAAAATAGAAAGCACAGGAATACATTTGCCTTGGCTACATGTTCTTCAAGTACACGGCTGTGAAAGAGCCCAGATCTCTTCTTACTAATTTAATAAGAGAGTAGAGACAAGAGCCACCTCTAATAATTCAAAACTAAAATTAGACCTTCACTTGAAAAATTCAGGTAACCGAAACAAAAATGAGGGGAACCTTGTTTATTTAAATTATGGAGATAATTGCCTCGATTCTCCAATTCCCCTCAGTAGGGTAGCCTTGGCTTGAGTGTATCAGTATCCATGGTGACTCATCTAATAAGTAAACTGCATTAGCTCTGCTACCAGCAGAAAGGGAAGGGAAAGGTCTTGAAATATATCTGTCGTGGCTTCCTTCCAGAGCAAGGGATTTCATTATATCCTGAAGACATGAGGCAGTTCAAAGAGATTTGAAATATGGAATGAGGAGGAGGAGGAGGAGAAGTTTGGGATTATACACTTGCTTTTTAGTTTTGTTTTTATAGATGAGAATCAGACGCTAGAGACAGAGACTCTAGGGGGAGACTTTATTCTTCTGGTCCAGGGTTTTGTTTTGGTTTGTTTCATGGTTGATATCATTCCAAAAAGTTCCCCCCCACACGAGCAGCCTTTCACATTTAGTCTTATGGACATAATTTCAAATAAGTATGACAGCAAATCCTTTTTAAAAATACACATACATGATTTTATATTCCATGGCTGGAATCAGACTTGATGGAACAAATGCATGGTGGTGCCTGTTTAGTAAACCCAGACAATGTGGAATGATAATAGAAATCATCCCAAAAGAGGCGCCGCAGTATTCCTGTAGCAGCAGAATAATAACTCGCTTTGCATCCATCTACTTCGGAAAACCATTTTATGATTACAAGCATGTAAGCTCTTCTAATTATTACTGTAAATAATTAATCATTTCCTTTACAATCACTTATTAATTAGCTGTCATAACACTGTTGTAAGTTAGGTGGAAGACAAGGATTCAATATTCAGATATTAACACCTAATTAAAATATGCATTGTCTTCCATATGTTGTTTATAGCTTGGCTTCCTCTCTCTGGGTGTCAGAATTTCTCCAAGAAAGTGTTCTCAATTTGCTTAGCTACAGCGCCATCTGTTGTCAGGAACTAGAAAAAAATCCTTTCTGCTTTTTCATAAGAAACAATAGCCTAAGTCTTATCTCTTAGCTTTTTTTTGGAATCGAAAAAGTTCGATTTACAGAGTTTTCCTCCTGAAATATTTTCCTTGACTTTATTTGTCCTACCAGTGACTATGTGGTCGGCTGACTCATTCCACTGACGATATTTAAGTGATAAGTCAAGTGAGTCTGTTAATAAAGCTACAGGGAAATCCAGCCATCTCTCAGTATCTTTGAGGGAATTGGTTCCAGGACTCCTTATGGATACAAAAATCCTTGGGTTCTCCTGTCTCTTATATAAAATGGGATACTGTTTCCATATATGTGACCCTGCCTCCCATATACTTTAAATCATTTCTAAATTACTTGTGGTTCCTAGTATAACATAAATGCTGTACAAGTAGTTGTCATACTATATTGTTTGGAGAAAATTCTGCACATTAATTTTTTCAAATATTTTCCATTCAAGATTGTTTGAATCTCTGGATGCTGAACTCGTGGACACATATGTCCTACTGTATTCAAACTACTCCAACACAGGAAAAGTATAAGAGGATCCCTAACAAGTTAGGTTTACAGAGAGTCATAATTGAGGGAGATTAAAATTGGATCATCCAAATTGCCTAAATATTTACTCTACACTAACTCATGTGTTTAACAAAAGCTCACATTTGTTGGATTCCCACTGAGCAGCAGCACTGTTCATTCCTGCAATAATTCAATAATGGTGACACACTGTGATTGTGCCCATTTTACAACAAGAGAAAGAGAATCACTGAGAAGTAAAGCCATCTGCAGCTGCAGGGCAGGCTACATAATTTGCAAAATGCTTTAGACAAAAGTTACATAATATTTTTAGGTGTCAAATGAAAGTGTATTGACTTTAAAGATACAAAATACTAAAATAAAAATTTATAAGAAAAATGTAATATGAATTTTTATTATATTTATGCTAATTTTATTTGCAAGGCAGAGAAACACAAAGACAGAGACAGACACAGATAAATCTTCCATCAGCTGGTTCACTCCACCAATAGCCACAACAGCCAAGACTGGGTCGCATTGAAGCCAGGAGCCCAGAAATACATCTGGGTTTCCCACATGGGTGACTGGGCCCCAAGCCTCTGAGCCATCACCTGGTACCTCCCAAAGTGCAGATCAGTAGGAAACTGCCAAAGGAAGCAGAGGAACTGGGACTTGAACCACATACTCCAATATGAGATATGGGTGTCTCAAGCTAAGAGTTAACTACTGCACCAAATGCCTACCCCATTCATTTTTAAGTTGTAGGATTCCAGTTTTACATGCAAATGTAAGAGCTTTTAACTAGTATGCAGAATAATCAAAATTACACAATTCATTATTTTGTAGCTTGTACATGTTTATGTATTTCACTCTAACTAGAACAATAGAAGTACTACACAAAACTAAGGCAGCGACTTTTATTTTACTTGATATGTGCACATTCTTCCAACACTGTTCAGCTTATTGAAATGGAATTACAATTTTCTTCCTTCATTGTTACCATTTACAGGATAAGTGGTTGACTTATACAGAAAAATAATATAAGAAAGAACATGGTGAGGCTCCCTGTTACTCGTGTTAGAATTCTGCTCATTTGTTTGTAGGATGCCTTCTTCCTGTGTTCAAAGCAAGTTCTAGTGTAAGTGGAAAGCCATGGGGAGATATAACATGCTCACCTTGCACTCACTTTGGGTCTCACTGGACTCCCACGTCCTATGGGTCCACCAGAATTCCAAATCAGGAATTGCAAACTCTATAAGGGAATGGCATGGCAGGAATGGTGAACACAATGTTGTGCTTATCTTCTGCACTCACCTGCGTGCTCGGATATTCTGTCAAAATCCACTTGCAAAACACAAGTTCAAGATAAAAACTATGAAGAATTTCAAGGCAGTTTCAGCAGAGCATTAGACTGAGTCTGAGGCTCTCTGAGCGTGGGGCCCCGGGAGACTGCACACGTGACACGCCCAGGAAGCAGACCCCACCACAATGTATACAATGGCAATTCTGAGCCCAGTCTTAGTCCAGACTTCATGTTCTTCATCACCATGCTCTGTTGCCCCTCAGACTGTGCCCAGATGTTTTTCTGTACACATCTAGGGTGGATGGAAGGCCTTAGATGTCCAACCTTCTCATTTTACCAAGAGGCCCAAAGAGCCAGGATACAAAACCTTGATATACTGATTCCAGGTCTCCTCAATCAAATTGAATGCATCAAAGTGAATGCTGCATCTTCTTGCCCTCACTACACCCTCTTGCACCCATTCTTCCTTTCTTGAGCCCCTTGTCATTTGCCACTCAAAGCAATCCTGTTCAGTTTCTGTGTGTGAAGTGATATCAACCCCCATCACCTCCACCATCACCCAGAGAAGAGCCCACGGACAAGCCTGGGAAAGCCATATCTTCCACAAGAATCTCCCTACAGCTGTGGGGTAAGAGATACCCTCTTTCTCTGGGATGCTGAGACCTGAGGACTGTGAAACCATGGAGCATCCAACTTGTCACAGGGCAGAGAAGGACTGCCTGAGAACAATGTCTACACGGAGGAAAGCAGAGCTGAGAGATGCACAGTAGAATCCCTGTCTGTGAGTTCAACTTCTGAACATCTCCATCCTGTCTTCGGGAACATCAGTGAGTATCAATAAGCTCCCCTGTGTTCCTTTAGCCAATTTGAATACCATTTGTTATTTGCCACAGAGGGTTTTGGTTAACATAAGTGGAGATGCAGATTTTTAGAATCATCCTATAAACAGAGGTCTAAAGATAAAGCTCAAGGGGACTTCATTTGAGGAGAGAACAAAGGAAGAGAAGTCAGGGCAGACTGAGGGAGCAGTGATGGAGTCTGCAGGAGATCCAGCCCAGTGTAGTGTCTACCAGGCCAGAGGAGGAAACAGGTTGTTGACCAGGTAATACAGAAAGTCTTAGCAAGATGAGTCCTGAAATGAGTCTTCTGACCCAGAAATCAGGAGGTCAGTGGAGACTTGCACCAGGGGCTTGTTTACTACAGGAAACCAAGCTAGGGGACTGGGGGTTAAAGAATGAATGAAAAAAATAATCTGTGCTGAAAATGGCAGGTGGGGGCAAGCATTTGGTGCAATAGTTGAGACCCTGCTTGGGATGCCTGCATCCCACACCAGAGTGCCTAGATTCAAATCCTGCCTCCAGCTTCCTGCTAAGGAACACCCTGGGGTGCAGCAGATGATAGTTCAAGTACTAGGGTTCCTGCCCCTATTTGGGAGAGCCAACTTGAGTTCCAGGCTCCTGACTTCAGCCTGACCCAGCCCTGGCTGTTACAGGCATTTGCAGAGTGATATGATGTATGGAAGATCTCTTTCTCTCTTCCCCCACTCCCCGCCTCATCTCTCAAATAAAATGAAAAAAAAAATGGTGTGTGGAGTACATGTACTGGTCATGGTGACTGCTACTTCCTCCTGAGACACAAGTGGAGTAAGAAGAAAATGATTTTTAAAAAGTTTTGATCTACAAGGATGTTGAGAATGAGAGACAAGAGCTTAGTGGATAAAAATTGGCAATAGCAAATTAAAAATGCCAAAAAAAAATGTTCAGGAAAACTGTTGGCTTTGCAAAGCGGAGGAAGCAGAGACACCTGGGAGTCAACGTGTGGTGCTGGTGGGGAAACCCTGGCAACCCCAGAGCTGAGGCACAGGTAGCTTGGAGAGCAAGACTCAAGGTGGGAAACAGGGAGGCTGTTTGCAAGCCTCTGTTAGAGCAATCAGATCCTTCCCTGATATTCCCAACCCTTTCCAGTTCGATCACCAACCCCCTGATCTTCACAAGAAGATCCAGAGAATTATTCTAGAAACCAGAGAATTATTCTCTGGAGACCATGAAAGGATCAGAGTTCTGACCCTGGGATACCTGCAGAGTCAGCATCAAGGATGAAGTTCTCTGTCTAAACCTGAAGAATTAATGAAGGGCCACATACCAAAGACCAGGGAACCAGGAGTCAGACATATGTCCTCTACGAAAGCCACAGAAAGAGTTCCCTGGGGTGGTTTGTAAAATGACAGTTTGGAAAAACAGAAATTACATTTAGCATAGTCCCTTCACTGTGTGATTCTGGGTTAGGGTGAGGAGAGGAATCTGGGTGAAGCTTAGAAAGCTGAAAAGAGAAACAGCTTCCACTGTTCTCTGAACAGCAACATAAAGCTCTTGGCCCACTGGAGCCCCCAAGCACTGTCACTGTTGTCTGGGTCACCCTAAGGGTGTAGGGCAATCTGCCAGGCCCACAGGTCCCATTGACCTCCCACATTCTGGGCCAGGCTTGTGTGCAGCTCTGCTGGAAAGGCCCCTGATTCTTTGGCAGGTCACCTGCAATCAATGAGCTTGAGTGGCAACAGTACCTTGAACTGAGTGTCTGAGTATCACAAACTAGGTGGCTGAAAACAATATGAATTTGTTGTCTCACAAGTATGGAGGTGAGAAGTCTAAAATCAAGGTATCAACAAGGCCACACACCTCTGGAATCTATAGAGGAACTCTTCCACGCATCTTTCTAATTTCCCATAGTTGGCTAGCAATCTGTGGCATTTCCTGGCATGCAGCTACTTAACCATACAACATGGTTGGATTTGAGGATTGACTTTAACATTAGTCTCATTTCTTTGTGTTTCTAGTCTTGATTTTTTTATCTATAACATGTGAGGATTGTGTTAGCTTATTCAATGGGTTTATGCTGACAACAATAGAAAAAAACCACTCCATTTTTCAATAAAAAGTCTGGTTCCTTCTCCACGCCTGGCACTGTACATGGCCCCACAGAAATTCTAGTCTACAAGACAGGCACCATTTTCTGCAGCTTCATGAAGTTTGCAGTCTAGAAGGAATGAGTCACACATATTCAGAACAAATAAATTATAGTATATTCATACAGTGGAACACTACAGCAGTAAAAAAATAAATTCTGATACACACACCATCTGGATGCCTCTCACAGCCACAAGGGCAAATACCTATAAGAAGTTCAAGAATTGGAAAATTAGCCTGTGGTGATAAAAGTTAGAGAAGAGAATCACTTAATGGGGAGAAGAAGTAGACCATCTTCAAGGGTGTTGGAAAGGTGCTATAGTTTGACTAGGGTGGGGCTCCTCAGATTTATTTATAAAAATCCTTCAAGATTAGGCACTTTACTGGGTGTAGATTAAACCTGAATGCAATCTTAACAAATATTCCCAGATAATTCATCATTTGCAGTAAGTATTACCAAGAAAAATTATGTGTTCCAGAAGAGGACATTGTCTGAGATGAGAGTATCTGAAAGAACTCCAGAGAGGGTGCAGCCAGAGGCAGTGGGATAAGAAAGACCAGCATGAGGAGGTGAGCTTGGACCACAGCAGGCAGCCACTCTTACCCCTGATAAGGGCATTGTGCTCATCTCTGGGACCTATGGCAGGGCTTTCAAGCAGGTAGCACATCATCAATTACTTTGCAAAGAGTAGATGTTCAGTCCAGTTACTTTTCCTACTGTTGAGTTAGTGACAGAGCATCTCTCTTGGCTATACGTTATTTCCCAATTTGTATTTGGGGGTCTGCTCATGTAATATAGACCTCATTTTGTCAGCCTCTTGGGCGTGAGACAAAAGTACCACTGAGCCAATGTCTGACATGCACACAGATCTGTGCAGGTGTACTGTCCTGAGATGTAACTCTGAGGATGGACTATACCCTGATTGTACAAAAACAAGATCCTTTTTTTGCACAACCAGTCAGCATGTTCATCTAGAGCACCACTGCTCAGTGCTCCCTGCAGCATCAACTGGTATCTATATCTGGCCAAAGTTCCAGTTTTTATGTTGTAGGATTTGTTACGGAGTTTATGATCGTTTAGGAGGGGGAAACCACATACAACATTCCCCAATTTATTTGAACCAGGTAGTTTTTTCTAGGGTGAACATCATTAGCAAGTCAAGGTATTATTCAACAAAACATGCTTTGGGAAATGTTGATCTGAAGTATGACAGCACTGCTCATGGGTACTTCCTAGTACCCATGTACTTCCTAGTATATAGTACTTCCATAGTACTTCCTAGTAGTGAGTGATCTGTGATATTACAGTGGGCGGTAGTCTGCTTTATTTGGATTCATTTTCAAGACTAAATATAAATAACTGACAGTGCAGTGGTTATTTTATTTTTGTGTCTCATGAAGTTTTATTTTCTCTTTTACCACTGTCTTCTCACTTTCTCCATTTGTTCTTTGGAAGTTCATTCATCTCTATTGTGTACAGATTAATCTCTTTTCTGGTAATTTTAAGTAGCTAAAAATCTTCTCTGATTTCTCATATCATGTGAAAGAAATTTTACATTTTTTAACCTCTTTCAGAAATTATAATAAAGCTAATTGGACTCAGGTCTCCATCCTAACCATCACCATTGGCACATAAAATAGTGTTTTTCATATCTTAAGTCCAAAATCATGTTATCTCTTGTAGACAATTTTAGTGGAACAGACTGCAAAGAGCCCTAGAAATGTTAATTGTGTTACATCTGACACATGGAGAACTTTAGGTATTCAATTCAAGCTGTGCATTTTCTTTGCAATTTCAAAATGCACAGCCTCACACTCTCTTTCAAAGGCTCTGGTATCATCCAGAAGCAATTACGAAGAAAAACGAAATTACCTTTCGTCATTCTATCTATTCAGGGCCTTGGAAATGCAGACTGACAATGAGCTGACAATTATTTGCAATCCACTTTCAGTTAATTTCACCATAAATTGAGCCTGAGGACTGCTGACAAATAAAATATATTATTCATCTGAAAACATTCTCTTTGGGCTCCGGTTCTCCAATCTATTTCATTAGTGATCACGATCAAACCAAGTTGGGAATTGATTTATGCAATAGTTAGCCCTCTACCATAATTAATTAGGAAAATAATACTTTGGTAGAGCTTTGAAAAGGAGCCATTTCTAAGGCTCCTTGATAAAATAGAAAACTTTTAAAATAATTATGAAGCAGCATTCCTAAGGGAATAGGTATGCACTGCATTGACTTTCCTATTTCCACAAAACATTGGGCTTAACCCATAGTCAGGGATAGTCCCTTGAATCTCAAATGAGTTCTTTGAACAGTTTTTGAGCATGTACTATGTGTCAGGCACTGTGGCTAGGTCTGTGAGGGTACTGAAATGGAGTAACTTCAATGAATGCACCTGCACAGGGAGCCATATGTTAACTGCTTTTAATGCTGCTATATACATAGTCACAAAGTATGTTTGCAATTATAGAAGCTCCAGGGAATGCTTCATGGAAGAAAGTAGCATCAGAATTTGTCCTAAGACAATGGGTACAATTTCAATTGCCTGACATTAGAGGTGGTGGGTTAGAAGGAATAGAAGTGCAATTCTAGGCAGAGAAAATAATATCAATAATTGCAAAGAACTAGAAAAAAATCCAAGTAGGTTTGAGAAAACGTGAAAAGACTAGAGTGGCTGTGAGAGGTTAGCAAAGGAAGGTACACTGGACCAGATTGTGAAGGGGAGACTTAAAGTCCATTAACAATGTTTAATACGTGCAATTTTAAGCCAAAGATCAGTGTTGTACAGATGACAAATCTGGTGGGAGTATCATCGGGGGAAGGAAGAGATAACTGGAGAGTATTGTCATAGTCCCAGCAAGAGGCAACAAAAAATTGTGGAAGAGGAAAACAGTGATGCAATAATGAGCATAACTGGCAACCATTTAGTTCATCCCTAGAGAAGTAAAGGGACATTGAGATCAAGGAGTTAGAAGAATTTTGTGGCTGTTGAAGCTTGGAGGCTGTGAGCAATGGATGGTGAGGAAAACACATTATGAATCAAGGGCAGAAGCCTAGCTAGAAGGTGGGCTGTCCTGGAATGTGATAGATGAGCATGGTGCTTGTTCACTCTTGGCTCATGTATTCATTCAAGAACCTGTCATTGGGAACCTACTCCAGGGCACTGTGGACACCAATAAGGCACATTACATGAGCAGCTTTGATCAAAGCAGGAATTTATTTTCTTTGGTAGGGAAAAGTTTCAAGGTTAGAACTAAAAAGTAGAAAGTCATGGAATTTGAGATAAGGTTTCCAGGTCATCAAAAACTTGTAATGAAATGGAAAAAATGATGCCGTTCTAGCTTGTGCTTCCTATCACTTGCCAGGCAAGAGAGGACTAGGAAAGAACAAACAACTTGTGTGCTGAATCTTACCCACCCACCTTGAAGGACTTTTCCTATAAATCATCCACTTAACTGTATTGCTTAGAAGTGGGTCATGGGGATGGGACTGTGGCATAGTGGATAATTCCACAGCATGCAGTACAGGCAACCCATATGGGTGCCACTTCATGTCCTGGCTGCTCCACTTCTGATCCAACCCTCTGCTAATGTGCCTGGGAAAGCAGTAGAAGATGGCCCAAGTACTTGGGCCCTTACACCCATGTGAGACCCAGAAGAAGTTCCTGGCTCCTGGCTTTGGATGGGCCCAACTTTGGCTGTTACAACCATTTGGGGAGTGAACCAGTGGATGGAAGATCTCTCTCTCTCTCCGTGTCTCTCCCTCTCTCTCTGTAACTCTGACTTTCAAGTAAATAAATAAATCTTGGGGGAAAAAAAGAAAGAAATGGGTCACATATCTGCTCCTTTTTTTTAACTTTTATTTAATGAATATAAATTTCCAAAGTACAGCTTATGGATTACAATGGCTTCTCCCCCCCCCATAACTTCCCTCCCACCCACAACCCTCCCCTCTCCCACACCCTCTCCTCTTCCATTCACATCAAGATTCATTTTCAATTCTCTTTATATACAGAAGATCAGTTTAGTATATATTAAGTAAAGATTTCAACAGTTTGCCTCCACATAGCAACACAAGTGAAAAATACTGTTTGAGTACTAGTTATAGCATTAAATCACAATGTACAGCACATTAAGGACAGAGATCCTACATGAGGAGTAAGTGCACAGTGACTCCTGTTGTTGACTTAACAAATTGACACTCTTGTTTATGGCGTCAGTAATCACCCTAGGCTCTTGTCATGAGTTGCCATAGCTATGGAAGCCTTTTGAGGCCACTGACTCTTATCATATTTAGACAAGGTCATAGTCAAAGTGGAAGTTCTCTCCTCCCTTCAGAGAAAGGTACCTCCTTCTTTGATGACATGTTCTTTCCATTGGGATCTCACCCACGGAGATCTTTCATTTAGGTCATTGTTTTTTTTTGCCAGAGTGTCTTGGCTTTCCATGCCTAAAATACTCTCATGGGCTTTTCAGCCGGATCTGAATGCCTTAAGGGCTGATTCTGAGGCCAAAGTGCTGTTTAGGACATCTGCCATTCTATGAGTCTGCTGTGTATCCCACTTCCCATGTTGGATAGTTCTCTCCCTTTTTGATTCTATCAGTTATTATTTTCAGACACTAGTCTTATTGATGTGATCCCTTTGATTCTTAGTCCTATCATTATGATCAATTGTGAACAGAAATTGATCACTTGGACTAGTGAGATGGCATTGGTACGTGCAACCTTGATGGGATTGAATTGGAATCCCCTGGTACACATATCTGCTCCTAATCTCAATGAAAGCATGGGATATGGGAAATGTAGAACTTGAGCACATTTCACACTCAACCAGTTTTTCTTTTAAAGATTTGTTTTGTTTACTTGAAAGGCAGAGTTACCGGGGGGGGGGGGGGAGCAGAGAAAAAGAGATCTTTCAACCACTGGTTCACTCCCCAAATGGTCACAATGGCCAGGGCTGGGCCAGGCCAAAGCCAGGAGTTCAGAGCTTCTTTCAGGTATCCTATGTAGGGGCAGAGGCCTAAGCACTTGGGCCATCTTCTGCTGCTTTCCCAGGCACATTAGCAGGGGGCTGGATTGGAAGTGGAGCAGCCGGGACTCAAACCGGTGTCCATATAGGATGCCGGCGTCTCAGGCTACAGCTTTTACCTGCTACACCACCACAATGGGCTCCCCTCAGCCAGTTTTGCTGGAAAGGAGGCAAGGAAAAATGGACATCACATAGACAACTGGTAGCTCCATTCTGCATATTTAAATTCATTTTTCATTCTATCTTCTTGGCTGATTCAAAGGTTACCGGAATGTAGGATTCTAGGTTAAAAGTGGTTTTTCTTTAGACTTTTGAACACGTTTCCCCATATGTTCCAGCATCCATCTCTTGAGAAATCATGCCATTCTGATTCTCACTTCTGTTAGCGGACCCAGTCTTTCTCTCTGGAAAATCTGAGTACTTCCCTTCATCTTCAGTGTTCAGAAATGTCATCATAATTGTGACTTTGTATGGATCACGTTTCCATCCCTTAGCCATGATAATTGGAGGATCTTTCTAATCCTGATACTGCTTTAGTGGTTCTTTGAGAATCCCCTCCCGTAATATCTTCTATTAGATGTCTGACCTTCTGAACATTTCATTGGCTTTAGCTTCCAACTCTAATATTGAATTTTTAAATTTCAGCTATCTTTTTTAAAAATCTCAAAAGGCTCCTTTTAAATTGTTATAATTAGTAATAATCTATAACTCTATAATTAGTTTGTAAAAAGTAAAGTTTTTACAAATAATTTTGGAGTTTGGGCTGAGGCTCAGAGCCTAGAGTAGAAAGTACCCTCATGTTCCACAGGAAGGTGCTGGAGACTCATATAGACTTGTCACCAGGTGAAAAAAACAAGCCCTGTGCCCTTAGCCCATCTTCCAACCCTAGCCCATACATATGAAGACACAAAAATAAATGCAGTCATGTGTTGCTTAATGAAGGGGACACACTCTATGAAATGCATCATTATGCAACTTCCTCATTGTTGTTTGAACATCATAGAGTGCACCAAGGGGGATATGATGACGAGCACACAAGATAAAATCAACAGAAAATGGTGCAAGGAAGAGAGTCCGTCAACTTGAGATGTAGAAAGCTGCTTGCTGTTATAACAGAGCATGGTGCTTTGTGGTAAACTTTAAAAAACAAGTAGAAAAAAAGAAAAAGAAAAAAGGAAAAAAGGGCCGGTGCTGTGGCACAGTAGGTTGAGCTTCTGCCTGCGATGCTGACATCCTGTATGGATGTGGGTTTGAGTCCCACCTATTCTATTTCCTATCCTGCTCTCTGCTGATGTTCTGGGAAGGCAGCAGAGGATGGCCCAAGTGCTTGGGCCCCTGCACCTATGTGGAAGATCTGGAGGAAGCTCCTGGTTCCTGGCATCAGATAGGCCTAGCTCCAGCTGTTGGGACCATTTGGGGAGTGAACCAGTGGATGGAAGACTTCTCTCTCTCCCTCTATATCTCTGTAACTCTGCTTTCAAATAAATGAAATAAATATATGATTTAAAAAAACAACAAAAAGCCTGCAGCAGGAGTAGTCTAAACTTCCACCATTGAATTGAACAGAGGTTTGTGAGTTTTCCCAAAAACTAAGTGAGAAACCAATTAAGTATGAGTGAGCCTGAAAAGATCCCACTCAGGAGTTCTGGCTCAACAGAGTGAAGAATTAGGAGAACATCATGAGACAACAATTGCAAGGGGTTCCACGCAGTGAAGTGTAGGGGAGAATAGCAATCATCAAAGGTTCCACGAGAGAGTAGGCAAAAAAAACCCTGCAAAAGAACTGCCATCAGAGGGGGTTAGCTGTGGGGAAGCTGCCACACAGACAGAAAGGCCGGGCACCACAGCCCAATCAAATGTGATTTTCCTCTTCTAATTTCTGCACCCCTCAGGCAGGACACTGGGGCCAGTGTGCAAGCATCAGGTGGCCACGACAGGAAGAAAGGGGGTGATGGAGAGGAAACAGAGCAGGCCATGCAGCTCCACTTCCATTAGTCAGAATTCAGGGTCAGATGCAAGCCAGGAAGGAGAAGAAAGTGCAGATTGATGAGGATTGAAGATTAGATGAAACTGGACTTTTCAATAGCTGAAGATGAGGTCATTCTAATCTGCAGAAGTGCCCAAAAGAGCCTTAGAATCTGCACAACATATCAGCCAGGTGTGGGGGAAAGAAAATTTGACAGAGCAACTTTAAAGATGGATGGGAGGAAAACCAGGTTATCTCCAGCTTGTGCTTTGTCAAGTATAACCTGTTTCAGAAATTGCTTATAATAGCATTCATGTTTTCTCTTCAATTCTCTGTGTCTTTGTGGAATCCTACTTTTGTGTCAACATTTCAGAGGAATTTTAGAAGGAAGAAAAAATGGACACCTGTATTCAGTCCCCTGTTTAAACCACAAGTCAGTGCAGCTCCTTTTTCTCCCTTTTTATTGGCCATTAGCTCCTCCTGGAAAGTCTAAATTGACCTACATGTATGAATGGGAAATCACTAGAGAATAGAATAGTCACAAATTTCCACTTAGGTTTTGGGTGTATCCTACTTACATGACCTCACTTAAGAGGAAGTTATAACTGTGGCCCTTATTTTGTAGCTGCCATAACTCCTTTCTCTGACAGGATAGTCACTGACTGTCACATCTGCCACCTGGTGGCCACTCTGATGCATACATTATGCTAGTAGTACTTAGGCTACGTCTTCTCCATGTGTTCTCCCCTCCATCATCTAGCCATCCATCCACCCACCCTCCCCTCGGTGGTCACTTGCTCAGGGAAGGCCTACGCAAGCAGATAAACAGAACACCCAAAGCCCTTATCTTCCTTTAAGGAGCTGACAGTCTAATGAGAAAAAATTACATTGTGTTTGTTTTAAGGTAGATTTGTAAATGCTAATGATCTAAGGTCAAAATTTGTGTTTCAAAATCTCACTTGGCTTCTTCTTGCAACTTAATAAGAGGCCGTTAAATCTTTGCCTTCTTAAAGGAAAAAACAAAAGCCAAACAAGTAAACTCTTCATCAATCATGCTATCTCTAACCATACTAACTCCTTTCTGTTTGTTACCAAGTTTTCCAAAGAGGAATCTATATACCCTCTGTTCCATCTTGCCTCTAATTCATTTTTGTGGTCTTTTTCTTTATTTCATTGTTAGTATATTTTATTATAAAATAATTAAAATGTGCAAAAGCCAAGTACAATATGGAAGGTCTTCAAAAAGTTTATGGAAACTAAGCATGGATTTCAATTTTTTTTCCACCAAAATAAACTTAAGTTCCATTTCTCTACTAATTTTTTGAAAGTTTTATTTATTTATTTGAAAGGCAGTAACAGAGAGAGAGGGAGGGAGAGACAGAGCGAGAAAGAGATTTTCCACCTGCTGGTTCACTCCGTGAATAGCCACAATGGCTTAGGCTGGGCCAGGCTGAAGCCAGGAGTCCAGAATTCCATCTGGGTCTCCCATGTGGGTGGCAGGAACCCAAGTACTTGGGCCATATTCTGCTGCTTTCCCAGGCCCATTAGCAGGGAGCTGGATTGGAAGCAGAGCAGCTAGAACTTGAACTGACACTACAGTATGGGATGTTGGTAAGGCAGGCAGTTTCACCTGCTATATCATATGCCAGTCCCTCTCCACAAATTTTTGAGATACTTCATACAATTAATTACTTATGTAATTCATCACCCCCACATTTTTATCAAATATTGATATTATGTCGAATTTTCCTTGGTTCCTCATTATCTAAGAAATAAAACATCTGGGGCCAGCATTGCTTTTTAGCTGGTTAACCCTCTGCCTTGTAATGCTGGCATCACATATGGGACCAGTTCAAGTCCTGGCTGTTCCACTTCCAATCCAGCTCCCTTCTAATTTTGTCTGGGAAAGCAGCTGAAGGTGGCCCAAGTCCCTGGGCCCCTGCACCTATGTGGGAGACCCAAATGAAGCTCCTGGCTCCTGGCTTCAGCCTGGCCCAGCCCTGGCTGTGTAGTCATTTGTGGATTGAACCAACGGATGGAAAATTCTCTCTCTCTCTCTTTCTCTCTCTCTCTCTCTCTCTCTCGTCCCCTTCTCTCTCTGTAACTCTGCCTTTCAAATAAAATAAATTTTAAAAAAATATTTAAAAAGAAATAAAATGTCACAGATAAAGACATTCTCTGTTCCCTTTTCCTGTTCCCTTCCTGTTCCTTCTCTGTCTCTTTCCTTGGACAAAACCATGACATTGACAAATAACTTAAAACTATGAAACATCATCCTAAAAATCGTAATCAAACAAGCTTCTATTTCAGTCATTGTATCATGGCTTAATAGGAATAAAACTCAGAGTAAGTAAAAGCAATAAGAATGACTTTGGTAGAGAGAAAAAAATGTTGTCTTGCTGTGGTTCTGGAATCCATGATAGTTCAACTAGAAGTTTGTTAATTATAATTTTTAGGATGATGTTTTACAATTTCAGATTATCTGTCAGTGTTATAACTAATGACATCCATGATGTTTTATTTGTAGATAATTAACTTTTGTTGTTAATAAATACAAGAAAGTAATCCAGAAACACTGCTGAATTTTTTGTCATTGCCTAGAAATGTGAAAATTCTTAGGATGATACTGCATAAATATAATGCTGTAACACTGTGAAATATATACTTGACTGACATACTTCACTTAAATTCCTTGACTGGCGTGATGAGTGTTTTTGTGCTACTGAGATGACTAGTGACTGGGAGAACAGAGTTCCAGAAGTTTCCAGAGAGCTGAACACATGGAGGTTCCTGGAGAGTGGTGCATCCATCAGAGGGCATGGGAGCTCTGAGCCCCTCCCCACATGTCTTGCCCTGTGCCTCAGTTCCATGTAGCTGTTCATCTGTATCCTTTTAAATATCTTTTATAATAATTTGGCAAATGCAAGTGTTTCCCTGAATTCTATGAGTTGCTGTAGCAACTCTTAGGAGTCTCAGTTTATCACTAGTCAGTCAGAAGTACAGCTCACAACTTGGGCTTTTTATTGGCCCTTCAGGTAGGGGTGTTCTTGTGGGACTGAGTCCTCAATCTGTGGGGTCTGGTTATCCCTAGGTAGAGAGTGTCAGAGATGAACAAGAGTACATTCAGCTGGTATTTACTGCAGAATCGCCTGGTCAGTATGGGGGAAACGGCCCCAAATAATCTGGTGTCAAAAGTGTTGAGTGTCTGAGTGGAAAAACATGCATTGATATTTTTCCCTTTATATATCACACAAATATATAAATTTTTTCTATCTTAGTTGATTTTGTGATAGCGAAAGGATATGGGTATTATTGCTATTTAAGAAGGTCATCACATTAATAAAGAAAACAAGAGTTTTTAGCTTCTCTTTTATAGTAATTTTGAATTTCCTCTCATTTAGTTTCATATTGATAGAATTGTAGTTACAGGGATACCATTATGTGTAAATGTTGTCTGTTTAGAAGTGAATTTCCTGAGTCAAGTATGAGTATGGATGCATTTTAAGTATTTTTGCACCAAAATAACCTTATTTTCTATTTTCATTTTCCATAAACTTTTTGAAGTGCCTCTGTACTTCAGTTTTTGCTGTTAACTCAGTACCCATAACATGAACAGTAGTAGGAATTTTATATGAGTAATCTTGCCACCAGAGACATTTAGAACTTAAATTCCATTTCTATAGACCAGAAGTTGAATTACACTAATGATAAGACTAACATTTTTACTAAATAAATTTTTGTTTAAACAACCAACCAAAGATGTCTGATGAGTCTCATTGTGTTTAGGTAAAAAAGCAAAACCCCTCTGGTTGCCCTCAAGGTCCTGCAAGGGCAGACCTCAACATGGAGGCCTTGTGCCTATGCCCTGATCCTTGCTTTATTCATGTACATATCCCCACCGGAAGTGCTTCCCTCACTCTAAGTCTCACTCATCCTTAGGTCCTAAATATTCTGTCCCAGGAGAAACTTGCACTGACTTCCCCAAATCATTCCTCCCATTTGTTTTTTATCCCACCTTTCAACTTGTCATTAATGGCACTTATTCATGTGATTATTTGTTGAGTGCACATGTTTGTCCCACACGTCCAGTTTGCTCCTCATCTATGTCCCATGTTTTTCAGCGGATGATTGGGGGGTGATTATGGCGATTATGGCACGAAGGGGGCAGTTCTTTTTTTTTTTTTTTTTTTTTTTGACAGGCAGAGTTAGACAGTGAGAGAGAGACAGAGAGAAAGGTCTTCCTTTTCCGCTGGTTCACCCCGCAAATGGCCACTACGGCCAGTGTGCTGCGCCAATCTGAAGCCAGGAGCCAGGAGCCAGGCACCTCCTCCTGGTCTCCCATGCGGGTGCAGGGCCCAAGGACCTGGCCATCCTCCACTGCACTCCTGGGCCACAACAGAGAGCTGGACTGAAAGAGGAGCAACCAGGACAGAATCCGGCGCCCCAACTGGGACTAGAACCCGGGGTGCCGGCACTGCAGGTGGAGGATTAGCTAAGAGCCACGGCGCTGGCTGAGGGAGCAGTTCTTTGCTGTATTGGGAAGCCATAATAACGATGTTTAACAAACAACCTCCAAATCTCAGTGCTCACAACACTGATCTCCCAATCACAGGTCTTGAGTCTCCCAATCACACAGCTTGGGTCTCCTGTCAGCTCCCTTCCCTCCCACCTGTTTCTCATTCAAGGACCCAGGTAAGCAGTGACTGCTGGGGTATTTTCTCTTGCTGGGCTGTGCGAACATAAAAGAGTAAACAGAATGGGTCTTTTTTTTTTTTAAGATTTATTTATTTATTTATTTATTTGAAAGTCAGAGTTACACAGAGAGAGGAGAGGCAGAGAGAGAGAGAGGTCTTCCATCTGATGGTTCACTCCCTAGATGGCTGCAATGGCTGGAGCTGCGCCGATCCAAAGCCAGGAGCCAGGAGCTTCCTCTGGGTCTCCCACACGGGTACAAGGGCCCAAGGACTTGGGCCATCTTCTACTGCTTTCCCAGGCCATCGCAGAGAGCTGGATTGGAAGAGGAGCAGCCAGGACCAGAACCCGTGCCCATATGGGATGCCGGTGCTTCAGGTCAAGGCGTTAACCCACTGCGCCACGGCGCCGGCCCCAGAATGGGTCTTATCACCTCACCTAGAGCTGATACAATTTCATATAGATGCACACAGATTTCTAGTCAAAGAAATTTTTATGACCCAAAGTCAATGAAGGAAGTTTGACACCTACAACAGCTGTTTAGTGTAGTAATACCTCTATTATGTTCTAAATGTTGAGCTCTCCATCTCCAAATCCAGATATTGAAATCCTAACCCCACGGGGATGGTATTAGGTCGTGAGTCCTCTGGGAGTTGATTATGATTGTGAACTTGCGAATGGAATAGTGCCCTTGTTAAAGAGGCCCCCACCACTCCATCACGTGAGGTCATAGAAAATCCACAATTCCTACAGAAGTGGGTCCTCATCAAACATTGAGTCTGCTGGTACCTTGACCTTGGATTTCTCAGTCTCCAGAATGGAGAGAGAAAAAAGTAGTCTGTAGTTTATAAACCTCCCACTATTTGGGATTTTGTTACAGCAGCCAGAACAGACTAAGAAAATTCCAAATGCTCTTTGGATGTTGAATCATTTCCTCACCCCTATCGAGAACACTTTTCTATGCATACAGTGGGAACTGAAGGGATATTTGGTGAACAATTAATTTTGCTAAATTGCCCATCAGAACAGTTGTTAAGAACATATTCATGGGGCCAGCGCTGTGGCGTAGCAGGTAAAACTGCGCCTGCAGTGCCAGCATCCCACATAGGCGCCGGTTCGTGAACTGGCTGCTCCACTTCTGATTCAGCTCTCTGCTGGATGAGAAGATCACTGCTGGGAGAGCAGTGGAAGATGGCCCAAGTCCTTGGGCCCCTGCACTCATGTGGGAGACCCAGAAGAAGCTCTCGGTTCCTGGCTTCAGATTAGCGCACCTCCGACCATTGTGGCAAACTGGGGAATGAACCAGTGGTTGGAAGGCCTCTTTCTATCTCTCTGCCTCTCCTTCTATCTCTTCTTTATTTATTTATTTTTTGACAGGCAGAGTTAGAGAGAGAGAGAGAAAGATCTTCCTTTTTCCGCTGGTTCACCCCCCAAGTGGCTGCCACGGCTGGTGCGCTGCGCTGATCCAAAGCCAGGAGCCAGGCACCTCCTCCTGGTCTCCCATGCGGGTGCAGGGCACAAAGACCTGGGCCACCCTCCACTGCCTTCCTGGGCCACAGCAGAGAGCTGGACTAGAAGAGGAGCAACCGCGACAGAATCTGGCGCCTCAACCGGGATTAGAACCTGGGGTGCCAGTGCCGCAGGTGGAGGATTAGCCAAGTGAGCCATGGCGCCGGCCTCCTTCTCTCTCTAGCTCCAACTTTCAAATAAATAAATAAATCTTTTTTAAAAAAGAAAATATTTATTAAAAAAAGAACTTACTCATGACTAAGGAGTGTTATTGGCACTAATATTCTTAGAACAGTAATTATTTCTTCCATCAAAAGGTACCTCATTTTCATTTTTTAAAGTAAGGCTTAGCAATTTTTTTTGTATGTTTAGTGGCAATTTCTTTTAAGAATTCTCTACTCAAATTTTATGCTTATTTTTCTATTAAACATTCTTTCCCCAGTTGTAAGAAATCTTGTCACAAAATGAACATTGTTTGCAGTTTTCCTCTTAAATGTTTTAATGATTCCTTGTTTATATGGCCTCATCTTTCACCCTTTTCTTTCATGGCCTGCTGTAGCACACATTTTTACTGATGGCACAGTGTTGCACCAAATGAAACTTACTCTAATGTATTATACCACTTCCTTCTTATGGGCTACTTACATGGGTTTCCAGTTTTTCTCTCATAAAATTGTGAGGAAGTTCTTTGAACATAAACCCTAAAAATGGAAGTATCATGACCAAAGATATTTTTGAAGCTCTTGATGTATCAGAGTACTTAAAAAAGTTCATAAAAAATGGAATTAAAAAAGAAGTTTCTTTCAGTACGAAAGATTTTGAAATTCGTGTGTAGTTTTTTTCATAACACACATTTTTCTTGAACTTTTTTACAAGCTCCTCTTGGGCATGGACTTCTAAATTTTTTTGTACTGAAATAAAATTCTCTTTTAATTCCATTTTCCCTGAACATTTTAAAGTCAGCTTCTATTTTTCTGAATTTTGACTGAAATTTCACTCCCTAGACCCCTCCACTAAGACCTTCAAATCCCAGGACCCAAACCCCTATCACACTTTAGGCTCTGCAGATGAAGCCCTAATTGGTCAGCTTTGCACAGTAGCAACCAAGGAGAACAGGCTGACAGCAGGTCTGGAGGGCAAAGCAGAGCCATCTGGAACACCTCCGATATGCCTTCTATTGGGCATGCTTTCCCCTGAGTCTTCCCAGGGAGCCTCCTGGGGATTTAGTCCCTTCTCAAAGGGCACCAGAGTGAGAGATGAAGAATTTTGTAACTAGAACAAGATCATGCAGCTCTACAGAGGATGTGCATAGCAGGGACACAACCACCTATTCCTGATCCTCAAATATCCCACTACGGAGACAAGGATGCATGTATCTGAAAGAGTGTGCACAAATCTTTTTCACTGTCACTATTCAAGGTCTGCCTTGAACAAGGCTGGATAGGCAATTCCCCTCTCCAATATGTGCTGCTCAAGCTTTCTTGACTGCTCTCATGGTTATTTACTGAAATCCTTTAACAACAACAACAACAACAAAATAAATAAATAAATAAATTGGGGCCAGCATTGTGGTGTAACAGGTTAAGCTGCCACTTGCAATGCCAGCCTCCCATGTGGGCACCCGTTTGTATCCTGGCTGCTTCACTGCTAACCTAGCTCCCTGTTAATGTTCCTAGAAAAGCAGCAGAGGATGGCCCAAGTCCTTGGGACCCTACACTCATGTGGAAGACCCAGAAGAAGCCCCAGGCTCCTGGCTTCAGCCTGGTCCAGCTTTGGCCATGGTGCCCATTGGGGGTGAACCAACAGATAGAAGATCTCTCTCCTCCTCTCTCTATAACTCTGCCTTTCAAATAAATAAAATAAATATTTAATAAATAAATAACAGCCAGCGCTGCGGTGCAGCGAGTTAACGCCCTGGCCTGAAGCGCCGGCATCCCATATGGGCACTGGTTCGAGACCCTGTTGCTCCACTTCTGATCCAGTTTTCTGCTATGGCCTGGAAAAGCAGTAGAAGATGGACCAAGTCCTTGGGCCCCTGCACCCACGTGGGAGACCCAGAAGAGGCTCCTGGCGCAGCTCCGGCTGTTGTGGACAACTGGGGAGTGAGCCAGCAGATGGAAGATCTCTCTCTCTCTCTCTCTCTCTGCCTCTCCTCTCTCTGTGTAACTCTGACTTGCAGATGAATAAATAAATCTTAAAAAAAGAATAAGTAACAAACAACAACAACAAAAAATGCTGTCAACCCAATGATATTGTCACTCTACCCAGACATAAAATAGGACAGCTTCTTACTAGGAAAGTTGCCTGCTTCTGTTTATTTACAACAGGGGACCTGTAGGGTGTAACCTACTGAGAAATCCTACTTCTCCAGTGTCGGGGCCAGTGGCCCTGGCCCGACATGAGATGCAGCAGGCTGAGGCTGTCCCTTATCTAATCCTGTTTCCTGCGCTTATTGTCCTGATGGCCGAAGGCACAAGATTTTTCATCCCACATTCCTGCAGGCAGGATGTGACTTCTGATGAAGGTCTATGATGTTCTTTGCTCTATCTGCAGAGCTTGTACCCTGACCATTGCTACTTTGTAAACTTGCTCTATTCCTGTGCTATGCATGATTGCACACAATGAATGTTATCTGTATGGGGTCTGGGGTATATATCCTTGTCTTTCTGTGTGCTCGGGGCTGGAGACTGAAGGGTTTCCTTAGGGAGACTGCCTCCAGTCCCTCATCGCCGGGCCCCCTACTTTGGCTTGGAACGCGATGAGGCAATAAACGTGGTGATGAATTGACTGAGTGCTGCGTGTTTCCATGTGGTTTGTCGGGTGGCCTCCGACACTCCAGGTCCTAATCTCTGGCTGCTTTATAGCAATTTAGACTTGTTTTTTGATTTTGCTAGACATCAGCCAGCAAACAGAGGCCACAAACGATTATCAGCCTCTATGCCTTCTCAACCTACACCATTCCAGGGAAGGCTTACAACTACAAAAATAACACATGTGGGAAGTATGAGAATAAGTGCCTTACAAATTGAGTGTTATTGGATTTACAATGCTTGAGAGCAAGATGTCAAGCAATAGGGGGAGGAGGTTACCTATCTCAACACCTTAAGTTGTATAATAATTTCTCAAATTACTGAGGCCTGGGGTGGGAGGTGGAGTGGCACACAGCTTTGTGTAATACTTAGTAGCTACATGTAAGAATGAAATGGCATTCTTTGGGTCCTCCTACCTACTTAGCAAGATAAACTCCAGAAGGAGTACAAAAATTGTGAGGAATTTCTTGAAGGACAAAAATTTACCCAACACCTCCTTTTTAAGATGTTAAGAGAGTCAGCTTTCAAAAGGGAGGAAACTCAAAACACAAAACTTCTTTGAGCCCAAGGAGCTCACACAGAGGAAAGCAGCTCTTCCTCCGCAAGAGTTTTCATGTCAATCACCTGTCTTTATCCCTTTAAGACAAAAAAGGTGGAAGCCATTAGGCGGCAGGTGTAGGGGGTCATGTGGCCAAAGAGAATCTTTTGATACAGCTTTCACTCACTGTTGGGACAGGCTAGGGGTACATCATGTAAGTGATGAGGCCGCTGAAATCCTGCGAACACCGGAGTTTGTGTTCTTGGAGATGTCCTTCCCCAGGGAGACACTCAGAAGCCCGGCACGCAGCGGGGTGCGCGGCATTTTTCCAAGCCAGGTTCCCCGGGAACAGGATCACGCTGGGGAGGAGAGCAGTCCTGGAGAATCCCTTCAGAATTCTCCAGTCCGCACAGCGAGGAGTGCCTGTGAGTCTGGGCTGCAGGCAGGCCTGCATCCCAAATCCCCAGAGCTACTCGGGGGATCGGACTCTGACCCGGGAGCAAGGGGCACTTCTGTGTGGCTTGCGAAGAAGCCTGGACCTGGAATGCAAAATGTCCCCAGGATGCAGAAATAGCCGCTTTTGTGAAGCGCCTGGGAGAACTCCTCAGAGCCTTGGCGCGATACCCTGGCAGGACGCCGGCCCGCGGCCTGGCTGGACAGGTATTCACAGTCCCCGCCCGGCCCAGCTTCGCCCCCGGCGGCCCTCGCGCAGGCGCAGTGGCGCCGCGCTCCCTCCCCAGCGCGCATGCGCCGCCGGGCCGCGGCGCTCCCGGCCGGCCGTGGCGGCGGCAGCGGCGACAGAGGAAGTTTCCGCTTTGCACTCCACCCCGGTAGCAGCTTCGCGGCAGAGACAGCTTCCTTCGGACTCCCTGTGGGCCACGCTGCCGCCACACGACAGCCTGGCCGGATCATGGGGCTGCCCAAGGGGCCAGAGGGCCAAGGTCTTCCGGAGGTAAGGACCCCCCGGCTCCTTGACATGTCGGGGTTTCTGAGGTTAACGGGGGAGCCCGCGGGGCTGCGGACACGCAAGGACCAGGGTAGCGTTCGGGGCGCCCCGCCCCCCTCCTCTGGTGTGTCCACCGCGGGGCAGCGCCGGCCCGGTCCGCCGAGCGGGGTGAGCTCGGCCCCGTGCGGGTGGGTGGGGGCAAACTTCAGGCGCCGCGGGGTCTCGTGAGGGGCGGAGGTGGCCTTCCCAGCCCGACACCTGCCCTGACACGGCCCCGCACTCCGCGGGGCGCCGGGTCCGCACCCCTCCCTCTGTCCCCGGCTGTCGTCCCCGGCCCTCGGCGCCGCGGGTCGAGTCCCGAGGGCCGAGGCTGCTGCGCGCCGGAGTCACGAGACGCGCGCGCCGGGACCGTCCTGGGTAGGGTTGGGCAGAGGGCGGTGACCTTGGGGGCTCCTGCTGCCGCCTCTGGGGTCCCGGCGCCAGCGCCCGCCGCCCTGCTGTGCCTGTCTGTGGCGGTGTGGGGGAGCGGGTGACGCGGTGCTCCCTGAATTGACTCCGACCGCGGTGGCGGGACCAAGTTTTGGGGCCGTGCGCGCACAGCGGCTGTGTCCAGCTGGGTCAGCGCGCTGCGGTGTGTGGGGTGGGGACGGCGCCCCGGGCGGAAACGCTGCTGCCTCTCCAGAAGATAGCGGGCGCCTTTCCAGAGGTGTGTGTGTTCTTAAGTGCTCGCTTGGTCCTAGGAACGGGATCTCGGTGGTTTCCGGATTTCCACTGTGGCTGGAGATAAAGGTTTCGAAAAGTGCACTTATTTTCCTTGGACTGCAAATATCACTCAGCTGGGGGCGGGGGGGGGGGTTGCATCTGCCTTCTCTTCTGGTTGATTTACTCAAAAGCTTTGTCTCGGTTACTTAGATTCTGGGGAGTATCGGAATCCACGCTGCACGTCTGTCCCCTCCCTAAGGTTCTGAAGCAGGCATTTGGCAGGGTGACTGATGGCTTGACGCGCTGAGTGGTCCCTTCACTCTTTTCTCTGCGTCCCTCCCACATCTAAGATCTGTCATCCCACGAGGAAAAGGGGACCCATTAATTGAGGAGTCTCTGTTCTATGCCTAGAAGCATGGAAGGATAGATCCAGCGGTGTGTGTTGCCAGAATGCAAGTCCGTTTTGTGATTGTCTTAGAAAACCTTCCATTGCACGTTGTTGATGGGACTCCTGAGTCGTGAAGCATAGAATCCGTACTGGAATATCCGGAATATTTGCAGGTTTTTTTTGTTTTGTTTTGTTTTGTTTTGCTGCTACTTTATTCTAAGTTCTTCATCAGATTTTCATCTGGCCTTTTGCTGTAGTCTCCTTTCTGGTCTCCTAGGTCCTAGCTAAATCTTCCAACTCAATGTTTCACAAGAATACCAGTAGGAGAGTTCATAAAATAAAAAGCAGTCTGCTCCTGTGTACCCTTGTTTAACCCTTCACTGACTGCCAGGAGGCTGGGTCTGATTTGTTTTCTAAAAGTCTAAGACACACAGCTCCTGGCAATTAGGAGAAGGTGAAGGTTAATATAATTAAGTTGTCATCATTAGTCCATTTAACTTAATTCAGGTTTTTTTTTGTTTGTTTGTTTTTTTTTACCATTTACTGTATGTATGAAGGAACCTTGAAAAAGTTTGTGAAAAGTTTATTTTGGTGCAAAAATGTTTGAAATCAATGCATAGTGTTTTTCCATAATACATATTTTCCACGAACTTTTGAAGATCTGTGGTGTATGAAAGACAGTAAGATAGCTAGACTTAGTCTAGCCTTTCAACTTGCATGAACTACAGTGCACAGCAGTTGAAAATTTATTGGGCCTGGTTTAAGAGTTCACAGCTATTCATCTTTATTAGAAATTTAGTTTTAACAGCAATGTATTAATCAGCCTGGTGGCTTTTTATGGCTTCAAGAGAGTGTCTTCTCCCATTCCCTGTGTATTAGCCAGTGATGCTTTTCCATTTTTTTTTTTCAGTGTTGATCTGCAAAGTGAATTTGCAGTCAAACATACCTACGCACAGTATTGTGCCAAAAAGTTGTTTCAAAAGTTGTATTGCAGAAGTACACTTCTCCATTGTGGTCATAGTGGAAAAGAAGCATGGGCTTTAAGCATCTGCTGAGCTGGGCTGGGGCTGCTCATTAGATAGGTGTCAGGGCAGGGAGGGGTCTACTGTGATGCATTGTCCTCTTCTTGGCAGTGTTTTCAAGATAAATGATGATTGAATAAATAAAGCATTCCTGTTTTACATCCCAGGAGTTTAAGATAGTTATATCTCATTTCTTTTTCTTCTCTGTCTTCACAAACTGTAACTGCTTTTTATCTTCTTTTTGAGTCTCCTCACTTGTAGATGTTTCTTAACCCAGATCTTTTGCAGAAGGAAGAGAAGGTGTAAATAATTATTACCTTATTTTTGTATGTCTAGTAAGAACTAGAGAATGCTAGTCTTTGGAGTTTTTGGTAGGCTAGACCGAGGTCATTTGAGAGAGAGAAGAAAAATAAGCAGTTGTGTAAGGCTATCACCTGCCGTGCCTGCCCCCTACCCAGTCAATCCCAATCAGTTTAATGATTCCATGTTCAACTGGATTCATGTTAATTTATGTTAATGTAATTCATGTTAATATGTGTCCTCCCTTTCCTGGCAGTTTATAGTGCAAAGTAAACTTGCATTTTCATCGTCAGTGTCATGATTATGATAACATTTTGTGAAGTCATGGGCTAGGTTAGGTGGTACACTTCACTTAATAATTGAATGTACCGGAGCAGGAGAATCCAAGATGGCGGAATAGGAAGGGAGCACATTGATATTCTTCAGCAAGACACAGGTTAATAAAAGTGGAGATACTGCAGGGTCAAGGAAGAGTAGGGGAAGAAACAACAGAGGAAACTCTACCGGAACTAGTGATTCACAGCGGACCTGCGTGGAGAGCGTGGGAGCCCAAGTTCGGGACACCAGCAGCGGACTCAACGCACCAGCGCTGGAACGCGAGGTGAGCCGAACCTCCATAGCCCGAGACACCAGCGGGCAAGCGGAAAGAGGAGGCTAGAGGGAACGAGGCTTGAAACTCCGTGGGGAAAAGTTCACCAGGCTAACTAGAAGAGAGAGAGAGGAAAAAAAAAAAGTGACCGAAACGGACACGAGTTTCTCTCTCTCCGCTCACCCCTCAAGGGCGAGCAAGACAAAGAGCAGGCGCCATTTTGGACATACGTCATAAGCAGGGCGACCTCAGGTCTGCACCAGCCCTGAGCCTAGCAGAAAAACCTGACTCTGGGGGGAGGGGTGAAATAACTGGAGATTAGCATCTAACTTGGCAACCCAGTGGGAGACTGCAGAATTGGAGCCCACACCGAGGGCAGCAGAGATTCCCTGTGTGGTCCTTGGGAAAGAGCTTCCAATCTCTGGCTCCTGTGGGTATATCATTTGCCTGCTAACTACCTCCAATTACATTCAGCTGTGTGGAATTACTTCCCTTTTGAATCAACAAAAGAAAGAGACATTTACCACACCTAACCTGGGAGTGTCATCTTGACACACCCTCAACCCTGAGGAACCAAACACAGCTCTCAGTCCACACCCATCTCAAGACTCTAAGGCTCCACTAAAAGCAGACAGTCCACTTAATCTAGAGTCATAGTATAACAAGAAAAAAAAAAAAACACCACAGTGAAGAAACCAAATATCTCCAACATGCCATACAACAAACGCAAAAACCGAGGTAACAAGAACAAGGAAGACACTATGACGCCCCCAAATGAAAAAGACACCCCAACTCAAGATTATGAAGATGAGGTGATCGAAGAAATGCAAGAAGCGGATCTCAAAATATTGATAAGAACATTAAGAAGTTCTCAAAAACAAATTCTTGAACTACAGAAATCCTTAAAGGACAAGATAGAAAATCTCTCTCGTGAAAGTGAAATATTAAGGAGGAATCAAAATGAAATGAAACAACTAGTGGAACAAGAAATGGTGATTGTGACGAGAAATCATAATGAAATGAAGAATTCAATAGATCAAATGACAAACACATTAGAGAGCCTTAAAAACAGAATGGGCGAAGCAGAAGAGAGAATATCAGACTTAGAAGACAGAGAACAGGAAAGGAAACAGGCAAACCAAAGAAAAGAAGAAGAAATTAGAAATCTAAAAAATATTGTCGGGAATCTACAGGATACTATTAAAAAATCTAACATTCGGGTTCTAGGAGTTCCTGAAGGCATGGAGAGGGAGAAAGGATTAGAAGGCATTTTCAGTGAGATACTAGCAGAAAATTTCCCAGGTTTGGAGAAGGACAGAGGCATCTTAGTACAGGAAGCTTATAGAACCCCTAATAAAAATGACCCAAAGAGATCCTCACCACGACATGTTGTAATCAAACTCACCACAGTGAAACATAAAGAAAAGATCCTAAAAGGTGCAAGAGAGAAACGTCAGATTACTCTCAGAGGATCTCCAATTAGACTCACAGCAGACTTCTCATCAGAAACCCTACAAGCTAGAAGGGAATGGCGAGACATAGCCCAGGTACTAAGAGAGAAAAACTGCCAGCCCAGAATATTATATCCTGCAAAGCTCTCATTTGTGAATGAAGGTGAAATTAAGACTTTTCATAGCAAACAGAAACTGAAAGAATATGTTGCCACTCATCCTGCCCTGCAAAAGATGCTTAAAGATGTGTTACACACAGAAACACAGAAACATGGTCACCAATATGAAAGAAGGTAAAGGAAGGAAACCTCACAGCAAAAGATCACAGGAAGCTCAATTTCTCTTTGACATAGAATTAAACTCTGATGCACTGTTAGAGCAATGTGTTAAAGTAATCTATTATGTTCTCTTGATGTCTGTTAAATTCTAATTGTTCAAAAACAGCTGAATTTTTATTAAGAGCTATGGGTTATTTAACTATGTGCTTATTTTCAAAGACTTGAATAATCACCTTGTAACAATGATCAAATTTGGACTATGTTATGTCATGATTTTAAGGAATCTTAGTTCAACCAGATATTTTGGATTTTGATATTGGTCTATTATGCTATGTTATATGTGCGTACATATTGTATGTCCACATGGGGAAATTTTATTAAGTTTTATCTTAAATGGCTTTTAGATAAGATTGTCCATAAATTTAAGCTGCTAAAATCAATCAAAGATACATTTTAATTTGTGTGACCTGAATCTGTGTATCATATGTTTTAAACTTGTTGGTAGAAAGAAACTAAAAACATTTTAATGGTTGTGCTTAAATTTACTGGTTAAACAAACTACACCATCTTAGATATTTAAGAGGTGTTTTCAAATACATGATTCTTAAAATTTATAGAAGGCATTGGACCTTCTGGTAAATGTTTCATTAAGTGCTTATCTAAGGGTTGAAACGGTTTGCTAAGTATTCATGTAATATTGCTATTTTCAGCAAGTGATCTAGGACTTGCTCCCTCATTTCTCTATTCTAAGCCCAACTTGTTCTTTCATTTCTCTATTCTCTTCAAGGTAGGGAATTAATTCTATTATGAAGGAATCTGTAGGACGCACAATTTAATCTTTAGACCTTATAAGAGATGGCTAATATTTTTCTGTAATAGCATAGCCAAAATAAGAGCTTAAATAATAATCTCATAGCTAGATTCACATCGCCATCAGCGAAGTATACAGTAAGTAGAAAAAAAAAAACCCTCCCTTTCAGACCAAAGGGAAAGAAAGTTTTAAAGTGAGAATATAATTTTCCTCATGGGCATTGTCTACCTTAGAAAAACTACTACAGAACATGCCTGTGACTATAGACTTGTAGTTCAGGCCACCGAAGATTAGAGATGGGAAACGGGCACTCCCTTGACTTGCATCCTCTGGTCTGCTTTAACACAAACCAGGAGGAAAAGAAAGCTAGGCATCAGAAGCAATGGGTGGCAGGCCTATTAATGGCTGATCTGTACGGTGATCTGCCCTCAAGGAGACCCAACAGGCCAGTCCACTGCAGTGGCTTTCAATGTGGTAAGTCTGGGCTTCAGCAGAAGTCAGCTTGTGAAGAGCCCTGGCAGCTCTGCCAAGAGTTGGGTCACTGGAAATGGACCTGCCCTGGACTCGAAGGATGCCCAGGTCAGAGCCACAGATCTTATTGGCTCCAAGCTGAAAAGCCCTTCACTCAGCCCAACTTCCAAAGTGACCACTGCAGCTGAGGGGATGGTCAAGTAGGGTCAGCAACATTGCAGGCAGAACTGTAAATTTCTTGTTAGAGATGCCCCCTGCCTTTACCTGGCCAGCTCTCCTCCCAGGCCAGCCAAGTAATGAAAGTCAACAGAGTGCCTTCCCCTAGGAGGTTCACACCTCCCTTAGGATATACGCCATGTGAAGAGATAGATAGGTCTGGGCCTCTTAACTTACAAGGCCTAAAGCCCACCAGATTATTATCAAGCCCCTTCTATCAGGTTCTATTTGCCTCTCAATCAGAAAACTTAATTGTAGCTTAGACAACACCTTTCTTAGCTCCTCTAATAATGACTCTGTCCTTTGTTCTAGACCCTGTCTAGTACACTTGGGCCTCATTCCTTTGTAATCATAACCTCTACTCTACCACCAATGGCTCTACTCCCAACCTATGTGTACTGATGGTCCTCTTCCCCACTTAATGCTGTATAATTGTTCAGACCTGGTAAATGCCACTCTTAGGATCATTGGTTACTATCCTCACCCTGTCTTTTATGACCTTGTCTAAATATGATCAGAGTCGGGGAACTTGGAAGGCTTCCATAGCCTTGGCAACTCATGACGACAGCCTAGGGTGGTTACTGGTGCCATAAACTAGAGTGTCAATTTGTTGGGTCAACAACAGGAGCCACTGTGCGCTTGCTCCTGATGTGGGATCTCTGTCCTTAATGTACTGTACATTTTGATTTAATGCTATAACTAGTACTCAAACAGTATGTTTCACTTTGTGTTTCTATGTGGTGCAAACTGTTGAAATCTTAACTTAATATATACTAAATTGATCTTCTTTATATAAAGAGAATTGAAAATTAATTTTAATGTGAATGGAAGGGGAGAGGGAGCGGGAGAGGGGAGGGTTGCGGGTGGGAGGGAAATTATGGGAAGGGGAAGCCATTGTAATCCATAAGCTGTATACTGGAAATTTATATTCATTAAATAAAAGTTAAAAAAAAAAATAATTGAATGTACCATTGCATATTTAATAAACAGCCAAATGCTGTTTTGGTACAGAGGAGCAAACACAGATGTATAATAAATAGAGCACCGCTCTTGGACCAGCTAATAATCCAGTTGGAAAGGCCGTCAGGTACATAATAACAGACTTGTCACTCAGAAGAGGTGATGCTTAACTATATGAATGACATGAACTATAAATAAAAGAGATGTAGAGGATTGACCAATTTAGTCAGGATTTGTAAGGGATGACGTCAAATTGGAGCTAGAATTTGAAGGTGCTTTCTGGAAGGTTAGAGAAAAGAAGGGAGTGTATGGACAGTGAAGACACGGGAATGAATGCTGATTGTTGAGATTGGTTGAAACTATGTCTGGAATGCTTTGGAGGAGATTAAAGGATGAAGCTGAAAAGATAGGTGTCAGTCAAAGATCGGAATTTCAAACAAATTTTATCTTAAAGATAGTGTGTGATGCAGTGATGATGAGGACTGGGCAGTGTGCGAAAGAGGGATCACATGAAAGCTTTAGGAGGGAGTGTAAAAGAGATGAATAGGGAAGAAAGATTGGGAGCAATTGCGATAGTCATGACATGAAGTGTGAATAAAAGGAAGGGGGGGATAAATATGAGATGCATGGTAAAGGAAGGCGTTGAGTGAGGGAGTAGTCAGAAAATTTGAATTCATGCTTTTTTTTTTTTTTTTTTAGATTTTATTTATTTATTTGAGAGGGAAAGTTATTATAGACAGAGGGAAAGACAGAAAAGTCTTCCATCTGCTGGTTCACTTTCCAAAATGGCCGCAATGGCTGCAATGGCTGGAGCTGGGCTGATCTGAAGCCAGGAGCTTCTTCCAGGTCTCCCGCATTGGTGCAGGGGCCCAAGCACTGGACCATCTTCTGCTTTTCTAGGCCATTAGAGAGTTGGGTCAGAAGAGGAGCCTGCTATACCACAGTGCCAGCTCTCATTCATAGTGTTTTAATGCTACACATTTTTCATTAATTATTTTGAAGACCCTTCATTTGCTTAAATTTTAATTTTTTTGGTACCAAAATAAACTTTTAATTTCATTTCCTACAGAACTTTTGAGGTACCCTTGGATTTGAATTCCCTCATTTGTTCTTAATCCACTTATCAATAACTTCTAGGACATGGATGAGTGTAAAGTTAATAAAAAACAAAAAGAAAAACACCTTGTTTCTGTTTGTAAATAGCTTAGCTATTTGAGAATCCTGGCAAGTAAACCATGTGTTTGAGGAGAGAGATGTAATGTGCTCTTCTTTTTCCCAGGATTCCTTCTGCATATGATGAAGTGTTTTCTCCCCACTTGCTATGACGATTATTCGCTCATGGAGGGCTGGAGACTGTTCTTTGTGACTCCGGTAGCACCGTTCTTGTGCTTCTGAATGCTGCTTGCTGCATTTCAGAGAATCTGGTGCAGTGACTCAGTCAGCATCACCTGCTCCCTGGACATGTGATTATGGCATCACGGTATATACCTGGTGTTCCTTTATTCGGGATAGCTTTTGTCAAACTAACTTGTACCTTGTATTTTAGGTGGAAACAAGAGAAGATGAAGAACAAAATGTCAAATTGGCTGAAATTCTGGAACTCTTGGTTGCAGCTGGGTATTTCAGGGCAAGGATTAAAGGCTTGTCACCTTTTGACAAGGTAAGAGGACGCCTTTCTAACTGCAAGGACATGCTTAACCATGGCAGAGAAAGGAGAAAGATTGTGTTCTTCTTTCATGTTTTCCTTTCTCCCTAATTCTGATTCATTATGCAGGTATTCAGATTTCCTGTTCAAAGATGTTGTATCGGTGGATATAATAAGATTCTTTTTCTCAGTGCAAAGTTTTACTAAATGTAAAAAAGCCAAAGAAACAGTTCCTCCTGTCAAAGAATTTGGAGTTTGGATGGAGATCATAAAGTTTGTATAAAATAATCTGAGTTAATCATGAGTTATCCAAAGTCAGCATGCTCACTGACAAATGATATTATGTGGATGGTAAATGCTCCATTTGCAGGAGGGAGATATTACTATGGGATAGTCTTTCAATTTTGCAGGACCTTAAACAGTTATGTATAAGATATAAAAGGTTTTGAGGACAGAGATCTAAAAGAGTCACCCTGCCCTCAAAGACCACAACTGCTGTAGAGTGGGGAACAGGGACAAGTAAACCAGCATGCACAGATGAATGACATGGTGTAGTAAGTCAGCAGTGTGGTGTGCACAGAAGGGAAGCATCTAAGTTTAACAGGGTGAGTCAGGAAAGCTTTGGGAAGACAGCGCTAAGTGCTCCTGGAAGTGCATCGCAGAATCACTCTGGGTGGTTTTATGTTATAGATGTTCAGGCTTTTTCATCCATTGAAACTGTGGTTAGTTAGGTCTGTACTGGGGCCCTGGATTCTATATTTTATTGAACATCTCACATGAATCTTACCACACAGCAAGGATAACAGCCACTGATGTTTTTTCTGTTACCAAGCTGTGTCTGAAAAACATTTGGTTTTAAAAATGGGTTTTTAGCCTTAGTTTCATTTGCGTTGCAGAGAAGTCCTATAGATGAGAAAATAAAATGTTTGGAAATTAAAGTGATCACAAAATGTCTTTTTTTAAAAAAAATATTTTATTTTATTTGAAAGACAGAGTGACAGAGGTTCGTTCCCCAAATGGCTGCAACAACCAGACAACAACCAGGCCTGGGCCAGGTAGAAGCAAGGAGCCTGGAACTCCATCTGTGTCTCCCACATGGATGGCGGGGGCCTAAATGTGCCCAAGAACTTGGACCATCCCCTGCTGACTTCCCAGACACATTTGTGAAGAGTTGGATCAGAAGCAGAATAGCTGGGACTTGAACAGGTGCATGATGCCAGCATTACATGTGGTGGCTTAACCTGCTGTGCCATAATACCAGCCCCCAAATATCAGTCTTGCTGCCCATATGTACTTTGAGTAAAACACAGGATACCACTGGAATCTGGCACTTGTCTGAACTGGGTTAAGACTTCTTTGAACAGAAAATGAATGCCTGCTCCCTTTACGCTAAAGAAGACCTGTGTGTGATATGTCTGTTTAATAATTAAAGTCAGTTTCTCAGTCACACCAGCCACGCTTAGTACTCAGTAGCCACATGTGGCTAGAAACTGCACAAACAGTGCAGGTACAGAACATTTCTGTCTGCAGAAAGTTTTATTTAGCTGTGCTTTCCTACATGAGTTAAAGGTAAGGACTCACTCTCTTTATGTATAAAGGTATATAAATTTTGCAACACTTACAAATTGTCTTCCTTCTATTTAACCTTTCCCTGACCCTGAGAGAGAAAGCAAGCATTTTCTTTGTGTTTTTCAGGTAGTAGGAGGAATGACTTGGTGTATTACCACATGCAACTTTGATGTAGATGTTGATTTGCTTTTTCAAGAAAACTCTACAATAGGTCAAAAAATGTAAGTTATTAGGGTTTGCTGTGGAAAAACCTTTGTTGAGGGGGGAGAAGAGAACAGTCTTTAAGTTTTTTTTTAAATAACGCATTTATATTCACATTGTTTTTCATTTTGTGTGTTATGGGGTTTATATTTATTCTTAACACAGACTCTTAATGTTTATATGAGGATTATCGCCAATATTTTTAGCCCCAAGTTGATTGATTATTACCCCTCCAGCATATCTCAGTATGTTTTGTTATTTTTTTTTTCTTAATACAGACTAAATGTGATAAAGTAAGGGAAATATAACTGAATCCTAATATCCCATAGAAAATATTCTTAAATGTGTTCCAAAGCCATACATGATTTTTTCAATACAAATTGGTCAGGCCAATGGCATCTTTGCAACAGTGCTATTAAAATAAAATGATTTCTTCTGTTTCTCAGTGAACTGATTTTTTTTTTTTGTACTGTTTCTTGGTCTGAGGTCTACTGTGTCTTTTATTAACATAGATACTTCAACTTTCTTTTAATTGGCATTTGATGGTATAATATTTCTGTTCTTTCATCTTTTTGTCTTCATTTAAAGAGTCTGTTTTTGATCAATGGATTCTTGCTTTTTTAAATCCAGTCTGATAATCTTGATTTTTTTAAACTGTTTGCATTTAATCTATGTATAATATGGCTAAGTTTAAAGCTAACTTCTTAGTTGTTTAATATTCTGTTTTTCCTTTGTTCTCTATTTTTTTTCCTTTTTCAGCTTTCTTCTGAATTTAATATTTTTCTGAGATTCTGTTCTATCTTCACTATTGGCTTATTATTTATACTCTTTTAATTTAGTTGTTGCTTTAGGATTTACAATGAACATTTTTTAATTTGTCAACCAGTCTTTTTTTTTTTTTTTTTTTTTTTTTTTTGAGAGGCAGAGCGGATAGTGAGAGAGAGAGACAGAGAGAAAGGTCTTCCTTTTTGCCATTGGTTCACCCTCCAATGGCCGCTGTGGCCGGTGCATCGTGCTGATCCGAAAGCCAGGAGCCAGGTGCTTCTCCTGGTCTCCCATGCGGGTGCAGGGCCCAAGGACCTGGGCCATCCTCCACTGCCTTCCCTGGCCATAGCAGAGAGCTGGCCTGGAAGAGGGGCAACCGGGATAGAATCCGGCGCCCCAACTGGGACTAGAACCTGGTGTGCCGGCACCGCAAGGCAGAGGATTAGCCTGTTAAGCCACGGCGCCGGCCTGTCAGCCAGTCTTTATTACTATACTTCATGTTAAGTGTAATATTAGTGTTCTACACTGTACTACTTACTCCTCTTTCACATTCTTCCTGCTGTTGTTTATCTTTGCCTATGCTTTAGAGTCCTTTACATGTTTTACTAATCTTACTTTAGACCAGGGTCAGCAGACTTTGTGTGAAGAGCTAGCTGTAAATATCTTAGATTTTGTGACAGTATATATTGTCTGTGTCACAGCTATTCAACTCCGCTGTTTGAAAGCAGCAATAGACAATACATAAATGAGTGAGCACAGCTGGGGGAACTAAGGCTTGAGCATCTGCTGTGTGCCAGAAGCTGTGCTGGATGCTCTGTATATTTCAATTTTCATTACAACAGGTATTACCCTTGTTTTAGCAGTGAAACTTGGGCTGACAGAAGCCAAGGTCACATAGTATGCTAGAGTCAAGTCCTTTATATTCAGGCATTTCTAATCCTTTTTCTCTATCAAAATTCCTAGTGACTACTTTCCAAAGACAATGAAGTTTGAGTATACCTACCCCTGTTGTAGGGGTATCTGATTTTTCCTTCTCTCTCCAGCCTCAATCTAACATAACATTACTTTTATAATGGCAAAGACATGATAGTTAAAGTTTTTTGTAAAATAACAAATTGTCTACACTTTCTCTATGGGTAGATTCTAAATCTATAAACAATATTTACAATGAGAACTAAGAATTGTTGATGGAATCAGAGAAAATGTAATCTTCAGAACCATAATGTGTTTAAAGAAGAAAATTTAAAATATCACAGTCAAAGGGAATTCTTTTTATTTATTCTAGGAGAGGGAAATGTCCAAACCACAGGCTGTTTAAGGCCCACAAAATTCATTTGATCTGCCCTTGTCAAGGCAACCACATATGGGACTCAAAATTCAATAAATCTAGAGCAGGCTAATTTTTGAGATGATAATTTTGTATGGCCCGTGAATGGTATTATGAATGGTGCAAAGCGTGCTTGGCAGATAAAAGATTCTATACACCTGATACTCAACAAATGTTTATTGAGCTGGACTATGGTTAAGACATTAATAGGGGTACTTTGGATACATTAATAAAAATGTGTCTGATCCTCATTTGGCTTAATAGTCTCATGGGGGCAGACAGACCATAAAGAAAATTTAATAAATAAGTAAATTATACATAGAAGGAAAATACGTGTTAAAGAAAATATTGAAACTGAGGAG
Source organism: Lepus europaeus (assembly GCF_033115175.1). Classification (NCBI taxonomy): domain Eukaryota; kingdom Metazoa; phylum Chordata; class Mammalia; order Lagomorpha; family Leporidae; genus Lepus; species Lepus europaeus. The sequence continues at coordinate 67,769,739 of NC_084827.1, forward strand.
ATGTATAGTGAGAGACATTTGGGTAGGAGACAGTTAATAGTTTTAAGTAGGACAACGGTGTAGGTCTCCTTGAGAAGATGGTATGGAAGCTAAGACTTGTGGGAAGAGGGTTCCAGGCAAAGGGAACCTGTGTTCCAGCTCTGGCACTTATGTTTTATTATTTAACCTTCACAACAGTCTTTGAATAGGCAGGACAGGGACTGCCCTTCATTTTTGTTGACAGTATTAGACCAAAGGGACCAGATGCCTTGCCAGATGTCCTAGAGTGAGTGGTGGGGCTGGAATTTAGATACTGGTTTTGACTCATTCTCTTTCAAAGTGCAGTGGAGGAAGAAATAGTGCACTACACACTCCTAAAAACTAAAAACTACAGGAGTCAATTTAATGACAAGGAGGCATGTTAAAATCTTAGGGGAATGGATAGACAATTGGTATATCAGTTAAGATCCTGCTTGGAACACCTATATCTCACATCTGAGTGCCTAGGTCCAAGTCTTGGCTCTGTTCCCAATTCTAGCTTCCTACTAACGTGTACCCTGGGGGTCAGTAGGTGGTGGCTCCAGTACTTGGATTCTCCCCAAGCATGTGGGAGACCTGGATTGAGTTTCTGGCTCTTGACTTCAATGTGGACCAGCTCTGGCATTTGGGAAGTGAACAGATAGGAGCATTCCCTGTCTCTTTTTCTCTGCTTTTCAAATAAAATGTAAAGATAAATAAATAATTTAAAAATCTTAGACTAGGACATCTGCCTGGTGACCTTGGTGGTTACCACTTTTCCTGATTTTTAGGAAGACACAAGATCTACCCTGAGCTCTAGGAAAAACCAAACTGGACATGGTGAGTTTCAGTAAGAAGTCTTCCTGACTTTCTTCCCCTGCCTCCAGTCTGCCTGTGTTTCCTCCCATGTCCACACCTCCCGGCAGTGTTGATGTCTTCAGCTACTTCCGTGTGCTGCTGAGGCTTGGCAGTAATTTCTGGGAAGCTGATTTAAGAGGGTTGTAAACCCTGATATGACCCACAGTGCCCTTCCCTAGGGGCCTTTATGAATTAGCCGGATAGGCAGGCTTAGAGGAGTGGCTAGGGAGAACTGTGTCTGAGGGTAGGGGGTTGTGTTGGATGGTGTTGGGGGTCCCAGCCTCTTATTATCAGGCTGCAGAATGGTTCTTGGTAATTGATAATGCTATGCAAATATCAATAGATCTTTAGCCACTAGAGGGAGCTCTCTACCTGACAAACCAAAAATGTGCCCAAGGAAGGATTGTATTCATTACATATATACTCTTGAATATATAAGTAGCTAAGATCTACACAGAGCTAAGATCTACACAGAGCAAAGATACAAAACCAAGGTTGTGGGGAGGGGGTAGCAAATGTTTGGTACATGGTTGAAGCACTGCTTAGGATGCCTGGTTCAGGTCTGAGCTCCTCTGCTTCTGATGATGTCGTGACTCAAATTCTTGGGTCCTTGCCACTTAATGGGAGACCCAGGTGGAATTCTGGGTTCCTGGCTTGGGCCTGGCCCAGACCCAGCTGTCAGAGCATTTGTGGAGTGACAGATTGAAACACTGGATGGAAGATATTCCTTCCCCCAAGTAAAAATGAAAATAAGTTAATTAAAAAAATTTTTTTTAAACCCTGGGTTTGGTACTTACCCTCATTTGCTGAGTTTGGACATCTCTTGCCATAATAGGATCAAAGAAATTATAAAAAACAAGGCGTGGGAATTCAATGGAGAACAAAAGTAAAAGTAAAGCTATTGCCAAACTTTGCTACCTAACTAAGCCATTCTCACCCCGGTAGACCTGGGCAACCCCAGTCTTCCCCACGAGGGCAGGCCACATCTCATGGCAGAGTAGACCCGTGTGTCCCAAACACAGACTGCTCGGAAGGAAGGGGCCAGCAGTGACTGAGAGCCACACGATGATTCCTTCTTGTCAGACCTTTTCAATAAAGCACCCTACTTCCTCTTCTGTTGGGGAGAAGGAGGGGAGGCAGGGGAGAGGCAGATATTGTCCTATATGTTCTTGAGTGTGAGGTGCTCAGCCTTTTACTTCTGAGAATGTGAGGCGTCAGTCTTCCTCTGCCCGTGTTTTGTTTTCTCTTAATGCCTTAGACTTGATGTTTAACCTGGCAGTGAGGTGTAACTGTCACCCTCAGCCTCACACCCTTAACCCCACATGTGAAGCTACTTTCCAGATACCAAACACTGTTTCGAAGTGTTGTCTAAGGACCATTCCCTGGGGGGCTGTTCAGCTCTTGCCTGTGGGTCATTTAGTTCCCACTAAAGGGATAAGACCGGCGCTGCAGGCAGAGGATTAACCAAGTGAGCCACGGCGCCGGCCCCGTGATTGGTTTTAGAGTATCAAAATTTTTATTTTATTTTAAACTGTTTTAAACCAGTGTAGAGAACCCCAAGTTTCCTTCTTTTTTTATTTGTATTTATTTTGAAAGTCAGATACACAGAGGGAGAGACAGAAAATGATCTTTCATCTGCTGGTTCACTCTTCAGATGGCCACAATGGCAGGGCTGGGCCAGGCTAATCCAGGAGCCAGGAGCTTCATCCAAGTCTCCCACATGAGTGGCAGGGGCTCATGCACTTTGACCATCTTCCAATGCTTTTCTCAGGCCATTAGCAGGGAGCTGAATTGGAAGTGGAGCAACTGGGACATGAACCAGTGCCCACATGTGATGCTGGCATCTCAGGCATTGACTTAACCTGCTCTGCCCCAATGCCAGCCCCCTCCAAGTTTCTTTTGAGAATGGGTCCCTGTGTGTGTCTTAATATTCTGAACACCTGACACAGGATCATATAATTATTAGCTGCCTGAATGATATTAAGGAAAACATTGGATGGTAATGTATATAAAAGACATGTGGCAGTGATAACTTTATTTTACCATACAAGGTTGTTAACAAAATAATGACTTACTTCTCACATTCCCATCATTTTGTAAAGAAGCAAAAATATTTTAAGATCAAAAAAGTAGGAAGAGCAACATCTAGGAATAAAGGATTTCTATGTTCTTACATGCACACGTGCAGACATCTAAGTTGTGTTTATTTTTCTCATTTTGTGGCTCACCAGAAGGATGTGGTCATGTCCTGGCACTGGCCTGGCTTTGAGAAGCCCGACATTTTTCTGGGGGTGGTTCTCAGACTTCAGAGGTATCTAACCATTCAACCTGTTCTCCTTTTTGCTGCCTTTTTATGTTTCCTCAAACAGAGCTCTATCAGAAAAAATTGTCTCAGTCCTGCCAAGAATGAAGTGTCCTCATCAGCTGGAGCCCCACCAGATCCAGGGGATGGATTTTATCCACATATTTCCCGTGGTCCAGGTGAGAGCCTGGGACGTCTGCACTGGGTCCTGGAGCAGTGGGTGTGAATCGGAACAACTGCAGCAGAGTGTGGTGGTGTTTGCTGTCATCCTCCTCAGAACAGCTGCCAGTGTTCCATATACCCCTGTTTGTGATGTCCCTGGTTGTAAATCTTGAATGTTCCGCTCAGTGGCTTTTCATTTCCTGTTGGTAAAGCTAGAGTTCCACAGCCCTGTATACTTTAGTCCCTTTAACATATTCAGCTTGATTTTGACCCTTGCTTGTCTTTGTCCTTTCTGTTCTAGTCCTTCTGATTCTCAGTTTTTCCCCATACTTGTTATAGTCCTCCTGTTACCGAGACTTTGCATATGCTGGTTCCTTGGGCTAGAGATGTTATTCCTCTGTCTTCTTACCTGTTAATTCACATTGATCCTTCAAATCTCAGTTCCACCAAATCTCTTGAAGAAAGCTTTCCCTGTTCACCTAATCAAGAACAGATTCCTTTCTGTATCCATACATAAGACCATAGACCCTTCCCAGGAATCTTCTTCCTTCCTACAATTTATAGCCATATATATATCAATGTGTGTAATCATTTGTCCGTCTCCCATCAGATCATAAGATTCATAATGGTAGGCACAATGGCTATCTTGTTCACTGTTTTGTCTCTAATACGTGCAGGAATGTTTGATGTAGATGTTCTGCCTTTATTTATTGGCTAAATGACTTCTGTCCACCTTGGCTTATTCTCAAGACTGATTAAGTGGCTTGTGCTGCACACCTTCCTGTATTCTGTACAGTGCATCTGTTTGGGCTCCTGTCTGCTACCTTGAAAAGACAGAGCAAAGGGAGTGACATTTGTTGCCTGCTGTGTAAACAGTACTTCGAATCCAATCCTAGTATAGTTCCTTGAAATGTCTATTATAATTCCAGTCCTACTTTCGAGGACAGTGAGATTTAGATGGTAATCAGTTTGCTTATGGACAGAGCACTGGTGAATGGAAAGCAAAGATTCCAGTCTAAACTCCCTGTCTCCAAGCCTTGTGCCTTTGCCACATCACTAATCCACATAGCCACCTCGCAGGAAGCTACATAGCCTTTGCCAGAAAGACTTGGTTAAGATTATGTAGCTTAGGAGTTAAGAGCAGGGACTGTGAAGACTTCCAGGTTCAAATCTTTGCTCTGCCATTTGCTGGCTATATTAGTTTTGGGCAGATGACTTGACTTCTCTTAAGTAGAAATAATAATAGTACCTACCTGATAGGGTGGGAATTAAGCAAGTTAATAGTGTGAATAACTTAGATGTTTTATTATGTACTTTATAGGTGTTACATAGTTGTTTTTCTTGTTACTATTATTATTATTTGTTGGAGCTTCCCTGCACTTGACTTTAAATCAAATGCCATGAGATTAGTAAATTAGAGGCTAACAGTTTAACTTAGAATTTGATTTGCATGTTGTTAGACATTCTGCCTGTCTGATACAGGGGCTGACAACCTGATCCTTTTTGTGAAAATGGGAAGTCAGTAATGATTATTTTTGAAACCCCCAACACCATCACACGGTTAAGTTGTTCCTTTCCCCCCATAGCCTGGACCTCTAGGGACTAGACCTGACCTAACCCTACTGTAACTTTGGGGACAAAGTACCTAATCCTGTTACGAGAAGAAGATTGGGAGGTGATCTTCTGTAGTCAGTTTGGACATTTGAGTGTCTGTGAATGCTGATGTTTGAGTGGAATTCTGGAGGACTTCCTGTTTGGAAAAGAGAATCTAGGCTGTGGATACCAGGTTTCTTAGTTTCATGGATCTATAAGTTTTAAGGCAAAAATGGAGCTTGACTTAGAGTTAGCTCCTAGGATTTGCCTGTGAAGCACATTTTTTAAAGTGACTGCTATCTTGCTTTCTCTGTCATTTCCTGAAAGAATAGCCATTTGATTCCTAATCAAGAAAAAAGGACAGTCCTTCCAATTGAATAAAGTTAGTACCATGAAAAACTCACCACATGCCTGTAGTTTTTTCCTGTAAAAAACTAGTAAAAGAAAATAATGGAGCAGCATTTGGAACCATTGACTTAGTCACATGGTATGATTCTAGAGGCTCACCACTCAGGTTCACACCATTTAGTAAAGCTGTAGTATCACTCAAATTGCCAGCCAAGGGAGAAAAAAAGTAGATCCAACTTCCAGCCACTGGTAATTCTAGATCGCATCTTTTTTTTCCCATGGCAAATGTGTGAATCCAGGAAGGGAGGTATTATTCTCAAATGCCAGAGGCCCTGTGGCATAACTTGGCTGTTCTAGAGGTTCCTTCCTCAGCTCTTCACTGGCAACTCCAAAACAGCTGTCATTTGTCTAAGGGAAGCTTATGACTCAACAGGCTTTCCCTTATCTGATCACACTTTCCAGGAGCCAGCCAAATAGTGTCTCAGAGTAGACTTCAGATTAACGGTGCAGATCGGAAAAGGCAACAGACATGAAAGGGCAGAAACTGAGTCTGCCATGCTAATTTGAATTGAGCTATTAGCCAGCTGCCATAACGTCCTGGGCAGTAGTCCTGGGGTGGGAATAAAGATGAGGGGCTATAATAGTTCTGAATACTCTGATTTTCTGCCTCTGCTTTGGGATTTTGGTTAGTGCCTGAGATCATTGTTTGGAAATGGAGGGAGGTGATGGAAATAAAATATAAATTACTACATAAATGGAAATTACTGACAAGGTATATTTCTCATAGTTATTTCTTTCCACCCCTGTACTAGGCAGTTGCTTCTGAAGCATGTCTTTTTCTTGAGCTGTCTGCCTCTGGGAAGAAGCCTTTCTCTTTCCTTAATGTCAGGAGTACCTTGTAATCTATATTACATATCATCTGACAGCTTTCGTGTGTAGCTGACCTTGTTCAAGTGTGCAGTGCTCTTGGTAAAATACAGGCACTATCCAAAACTTGCTTTTGGAATGTAGTGGCTTTCTCTCTCTGGAAAGAAGATGACAAGCAGCATCTCCCCTCAAATCTCCAGTTAAAGGGCATGAGTGAAGAGCTAGGAGGAAGAGCATGTGCTCTTTTTGCACTTTACTCTCTTACCCTCGGGGTACAGTATTTGGATCTTCCAGAGCCTGGGTGTACATGAATTCACTGGAGTTTTCAGTTGGAGAAAACAAAGAGCAGGTAGTTCTGGATGTCAGTCCAATAGAGCTGGGAAACATGAAGAATGGAGGAGCCTCAGGGCTGTGACTCCCATGTTGTAGCTGGTCAGCTACAGGCCAGTGGGCAAATTATGTAGTCTCCCTGCACCTCAGTTTCTGTTAAATTCAGCCTACACCATCTACCTTATGTTGTCCTGAGGATTAACAGAGAGAAGTTCCAGCAAATTAACCTGATGCCCTGAGCTATGTACTCAGTTATAGTGTTTTCAGATCTGAGTATTTGGGGCCTTTCTTCATCTATCCAATAAGGGGTTGTAGTAGGTATTCTCTGTGATTCTGTCATCTTTCATTGATCTGTGGTGAAAGTTCAGAAAAGAGGGATTTATGTTAATATCTGTCCCTGGGCCCACGTGGTTGGGGGAATAGATATATTTATCTTGTGCTTCAGATTTTTTTTTTTTAAAGATTTATTTATTTACTTGAAAGAGTTACACAAAAAAGGAGAGGCAGAGAGAGAGAGAAAGAGAGAGGTCTTCCATCTGCTGGTTCATTCCCAAGTTGGCTGCAGTGGCTGGAGCTGAGCCAATATGAAGGCAAGAGCCAGGAGCTTCTTTCGGGTCTCCCATGTGGTGGAGGGGCCCAAGGACTTGGGCCATCTTCCACTGTTTCCCAGGCCATAGCAGAGAGCTGAATTGGAAGTGGAGCAGCTGGGTCTTGAACTGGCACTCACATGGGATGAAGGCACTGCAGGTGGCGGCTTAACCTGTTATGCCACAGCACCAGCCCCTGTGCTTCTGAGCTTTACTGAGTGCAGTACCTGTGATTTCATTTGCTTTCACAGTAGTTCTGTGATAGCAAGGTAATCCAAGAACTGAGAAAGGCAAACTGAGGCCTGAGCTCCTGCACTGCTACTCAGTACTGTGTTCCATCGAATCCTGCTATCTCACATGCCCAGCCAGAGTTGCTTTTCTTGTAGCACAGCATTTATTGATAGTTTTTTTTTTTTTTTTTTTTTATTACCTGGTCAGTTCAGTTTTGCTGACTTGAGTTCGTGAGTTGGGCCATCTCTGAACTGGACTTCACTGGAGTGGGATCTCATCCCTTCAACTCACATTCCTTCCCTTTCTTCTCCAGTGGCTGGTGAAGAGAGCTATAGAAACGAAAGAAGAGATGGGTGACTACATCCGCTCCTACTCCATATCCCAGTTTCAGAAAACCTATAGCCTCCCTGAGGTAGGTGTTGCCTGTTTTTTTGTTTGTTTGTTTTCTCCTTTGTTTGAATGAGGGAATGAATGCACACTTAGAGACTCCCCAAGAAGGACCAGGGTAACTTCAGTATCTCCTGCGTGGCATCTCTGCACCTCCTTGGTCTTGCCCCAGCATTGAAACTGGGCCTTCTGGTTGGTTAGAGCTTCTTCTTTACATGGCTGCACAGTAGAAAACTCTAAATTTTGATACTTGATTTAGAATTTTTATTAAATCTCAGGAAGAGTGTATATTTGTATAAAACATTTTTGAGAAACCACTTGTCTTGTGCATTCCTGTTGCAGCAGTCTATAATAATTGAAACAGCAATACCAATAACTAATAGCTGTAAAATACTTGCTATATGCCAGTTCCAGCCTATCACATGCCTTTTCTTCTTTAAGCCCTGTGACTGTCTCCTGAGATAGATGTTGTGGTCCCTGCTTTACAGATGGAGAAACAGATATAATGGTTATGTGACTAAAATTTCAGAGCTCCTAAAGATTTGAAATAGAACATTTGTCTTAACCACTACACACTGAGCCCCCAAACCCCCTTTTTCTTAGTGGCTGTAAGGGTCTGTGCTGGAATGATCTGCAGAGGGAGAATACATTCCTACTTGTTAGAAAATTGAGACTTCTTCAGGCAAAGCAGTAATGAAAAGTCCATTTATAAGGCATTTTTCTGAACAATCTAAGTTTTACTCTTTACAGGGGATTTATGTAATCCCTGCATTTTGTTTCACAGGATGATGACTTCATAAAGAGAAAAGAAAAGGCCATCAAGACAGTTGTTGACCTCTCTGTAAGTTCCCTTGTTCATGTGTTTCTGTGTAAGCACTACATAGCCTTCTTTCATGTGTTTGGTTTAAAGTACAAAAATGCTGCAATCTGAGCTTCCTCCTGCTGGGATTTCCTGCGAGCAGGCCTCAGATGGGTGAGCTGGGGAACTTATGCCATGTCAGAACCCTGTACTCACAGGTAATCTGCCACAACCACTGCCCTGTGTTCTCAGTTCAGTTTTAAAGGTGAAATATCCAAATGCAAAGCTCTTCCTCATTTATCTCAATGACAGTTGTAAACTTTGAATAACTACAAAGAACAGATGATGAACTGGAGATGAGGAGATTGAGGTTACTGATTTTCCCTCATGGTGACTGTGGAGAGGCAGAATTGCTTCTGAGCTTTGTGCAGGAGACTGATATGTCCTTTGTCATCGTATACAGCATCTTAATCACTGGGAATCCACACAGATGTGCCTACTCCTAACATGAGGGCCAAAAGAGAGCTTTGGTGCTCCTTTTCAAAACACTCTGAGCCAGAGCCAGTAGAACCTTGTCAGGGGCATCTGCTCTCCACAGACTCTCTACCTGAGCTAATGGGAATAAAGCATCAATGTCTGGAAGTGTACACTCTGTCTCCTAAAGAAAATATTTAGTGTTCTTTTGCTTCTTTTCTACTTGGTCTGATTCATGTCATACTAAACATTTGATCACCCTTGTTTGTGAATTGTAAATAAGCTTATACTTGTAGCTTTAGTTGATTTTTACAGTTCTATTAACATGCCACTAACATGGCACTCAGTTTAAATATCAGAGGTGTTTTTTATACAGATGCCTTGGTTTGCATTTTATAGTGATAAAGATTGAAGGTGTCTGGTTTGTATAGCTTTGTGAAGTGGTTATGGAGGTTTTCCAGAAAAAGAATTCAAAACTCATTTAAGAAAAAAATGTGTTATCGTCCAAAGTTATTACTCTGAAAAGAACAATTGTTGTTTGATGATGAAAGACATACAGTGCTCATTTAGAACACAAAAGGCTTGTTATTTTATAGTTGTTAGATATTTTTCTCAGTTCCATCTTAGAAATGGGAGAGATGGAAAAGCTTTTAAGATGATGATACTCCAAAGACAAATACTATTTTAATATTTGGTGGCAGCATTAAATAATAAAAGAAAAATGATATGACATAATAGTGGTTTTCTTTTTTTTTTTAATTTTTGACAGGCAGAGTGGACAGTAGAGGGAGATAGAGAGAAAGGTCTTCCTTTTTGCCGTTGGTTCACCCTCCAATGGCCGCCGCGGTAGGTGCGCTGCGGCCGGCGCACCGCGCTTTTCCGATGGCAGGAGCCAGGTGCTTCTCCTGGTCTCCCATGGGGTGCAGGGCCCAAGAACTTGGGCCATCCTCCACTGCACTCCCTGGCCACAGCAGAGAGCTGGCCTGGAAGAGGGGCAACCGGGAGAGGATCGGTGCCCCGACCGGGACTAGAACCCCGTGTGCCGGCGCCGCAAGGCAGAGGATTAGCCTGTTAAGCCACGGCGCCGGCTTTTTTTTTTTTTTTTTTATTTAGTGAATATAAATTTCCAAAGTACAGCTCATGGATTACAAAGGCTTCCCCCTGCCAGAACTTCCCCCCTACCTGTAACCCTCCCCCCTCCCACTCGCTCTCCCCTTCCATTCCCATCAAGATTCATTTTCAATTCTCTTTATATATAGAAAATCAGTTTAGTATATATATAGATTTCAACAGTTTGTCCTCCCATAGCAACACAAAGTGAAAAAATACTGTTGGAGTACTAGTTATAGCATTAAATAACAGTGTACATCACATTAATGACCGAGATTCTGCAAGATATTTTTTTAAAAAAAGATTGGTTATTTTTCTATGTAATTTCCAATTTAAAACCAAGGTTTTTTTTTTTTTTTCATTTTCAATTATCTTTATATACAGAAGATCGCTTCAGTATATACTAAGTAAAGATTTCATCAGTTTGCACCCACACATAACCACAAAGTGTAAAAATACTGTTTCAGTACTAGCTATATCATTACTTCACCTTTGACAACCTATTAAGGACAGATCCCACATGGGACGCAAGTACACAGTGACTCCTGATGTTGATTTAACAATTTAACACTCTTGTTTATGACATCAGTAATCTCCCTAGGCTCTAGCCATGAGTTGCCGAGGCTATGGAAGCCTTTAGGGTTCGCCGACTTCGATCCTATTCCGACAAGGCCATAGTCAAAGTGGAAGTTCTCTCCTCCCTTCAGAGAAAGTTACCTCCTATTTTGATGGCCCCGTTCTTTCCACTGGGATCACACTTGCTGAGATCCTTCATTTAGGTCTTCTTCTTCTTCTTCATCTCCCCCCCCCCCCCAGCGTGTCTTGGCTTTCCATGCCTAAAATACTCTCATGGGCTCTTCAGCCAGATCCAATTGCCTTAAGGGCTGATTCTGAGGCCAGAGTGCTATTTAGGACATCTGTCATTCTATGAGTCTGCTGTGTATCCTGCTTCCCATGTTGGATCCTTCTCTCCTCCTTTTTTTTTTTTTATCACTTAGTATTAGCAGACATTAATGTTGTTTGTGTGATTCCTTTGACTCTTAGGCCTATCAGTGTGATCAGTTGTGAACTGAAATTGATCACCTGGGCTGGTGAGATGGCATTGGTATATGCCACCTTGATGGGATTGTATCGGAATCCCCTGGAACTTTTCTAACTTCATCATTTGGGTCAAATCCAATTGAGCATGTCCCCTATTATACATCTCCTCCCTCTCCTTTTCTCATTCTTATATTTAACCGGGATCACTTTTCAGTTAAGATTTAGACACCTCAGAATAATTGTGTGTTAATTACAAAGTTTACCAAAAAAATACTAAAATGGATAAAATGTTACATTGTACATCAACAGTCAGCACCATAACTGATCAAGTCACTATTTCTCATAGTGTCCATTACACTTCCACAGGTTACCCTTTGGTGCTCATTTAGTTGTCGCCGATCAGGGAAAACAAATGATATTTGTTTCTTTGGGACTGGCTTAATTCACTTAGCATGATGCTTTCCAGATTGCTCCATTTTGTTGCAAATGACTGGGTTTCATTGTTTTTGACTGCTGTATAGTATTCCATAGAGTACATGTCCCATAGTTTCTTTATCCAGTCTACTGTTGATGGGCATTTGGGTTGGTTCCAGGTCTTAGCTATTGTGAATTGAGCTGCAATAAACATTAATGTGCAGATGGCTTTTTTGTTTGCCAATTTAATTTCTTTTGGGTAAATTCCAAGGAGTGGGATGGCTGGGTTGAATGGTAGGGTTATATTCAGGTTTCTGAGGAATCTCCAGACTGACTTCCATAGTGGCTTAACCAACAGTGGGTTAGTGTCCCTTTTTCCCCACATCCTCTCCAACATCTATTGTTGGTTGATTTCTGAATGTGGGCCATTCTAACCGGGGTGAGGTGAAACCTCATTGTGGTTTTGATTTGCATTTCCCTGATGGCTAGTGATCCTGAACATTTTTTCATGTGTCTGTTGGCCATTTGGATTTCCTCTTTTGAAAAATGTCTGTTGAGGTCTTTGGCCCATCTCTTAAATGGATTGTTTGTTTTGATGTTGTGGAGTTTCTTGATTTCTTTGTAGATTCTGGTTATCAACCCTTTATCTGTTGCATAGTTTGCAAATATTTTTTCCCATTCTGTCAGTTTCCTATTCACTTTCCTGACTGTTTCTTTTGCAGTACAGAATCTTCTCAATTTGATGCAATCCCAAATGTTAATTTTGGCTTTGACTGCCTGTGCTCCTGGGGTATTTTTCAAGAAGTCTTTGCCTGTGCCTATATCTTGCAGGGTTTCTCCAATGCTCTCTAATAATTTGAAGGTGTCTGTTCATAGATTTAAGTTTTTGATCCAAGTTGAGTGAATTTTTGTGTAAGGTGAAAGGTAGGTATCTTGCTTCATGATTCTGCACGTGGAAATCCAATTTTCCCAGCACCATTTATTGAATAGACTGTCCTTACTCCAGGGATTGATTTTGGATCCTTGATCAAATATGAGTTGGCTGTAGATGTTTGGGTTCTTTTCTGGTATTTCTATTCTGTTCCATTGGTCTATCCATCTGTTTCTGTACCAGTACCATGCTGTTTTGATAACTACTGCCCTGTAGTATGTCCTGAAATCTGGTATTGTGATGCCTCCGGCTTAGTTTTTGTTGTATAGGATTGCTTTAGCTATTCGAGGTTTCCTGTGTCTCCATATGAATTGCAGCATCATTTTTTCCAGATCTGAGAAGAATGTCTTTGGTATTTTGATTGGTATTGCATTGAATGTATAAATTGCTTTTGGGAGAATGGACATTTTGATGATGTTGATTCTTCCAATCCATGAGCATGGAAGATTCTTCCATTTTTTGGTATCCTCTTCTATTTCTTTCTTTAAGGTTTTGTAATTTTCATCCTAGAGATCTTTAATGTCCTTGGTTAAGTTTATTCCAAGGTATTTGATTGTTTTTGTAGCTATTGAGAATGGATTGAATTTAGAAGTTCTTTCTCAGCCGTGGCATTATCTGTGTATACAAAGGCTGTTGATTTTTGTGCATTGATTTTATATCCTGCTACTTTGCCAAACTCTTCTATGAGTTCCAATAGTCTCTTAGTAGAGTTCTTTGGGTCCCCTAAATAAAGAATCATATCATCTGCAAAGAGGGATAGTTTGAGTTCGTCCTTCCCGATTTGTATCCCTTTAATTACTTTTTCTTGCCTAATAGCTCTAAGACTTCCAGAACTATATTGAAGAGCAGTGGTGAGAGTGGGCATCCCTGTCTGGTACCCGATCTCAGTGGAAATGCTTCCAACTTTTCCCCGTTTAATAGGATACTGGCCGTAGGTTTTTCATAAATTGCTTTGATTGTATTGAGGAATGTTCCTTTTATACCCAGTTTGCTTAGGGTTTTCATCATGAAAGGGTGTTGTATTTTATCAAATGCTTTCTCTGCGTCTATTGAGAGAATCATATGGTTTTTCTTCTGCAGTCTGTTAATGTGGTGTATCACGTTGATTGTTTTGCAAACATTGAACCATCCCTGCATACCAGGGATAAATCCCACTTGGTCTGGGTGGATGATCTTTCTAATGTGATGTTGCATTCTATTGGCCAGAATTTTATTGAGGATTTTTTCATCTATGTTCATCAGGGATATTGGTCTGTAATTCTCTTTCAATGCTGCATCTTTTTCTGGCTTAGGAATTAAGGTGATGCTGGCTTCATAGAAAGAGTTTGGGAGGATTCCCTCTTTTTCGATTGCCCGGAATAGTTTGAGGAGAATTGGGGTTAATTCTTCTTTAAATGTCTGGTAGAATTCAGCAGTGAATCCATCTGACCCTGGGCTTTTCTTTGTTGGGAGGGCCTTTATTACTGTTTCAATTTCTGTCTCAGTTATGGGTCTGTTTAGGTTTTCTATGTCTTCCTGGTTCAATTTAGGTAGGTTGTATGTGTCCAAGAATCTGTCCATTTCTGATAGATTTTCCTGTTTGCTGGCATACAAGTCCTTGTAGTAATTTCTGATGATTCTTTTTATTTCTGTGGTGTCTGTTGTTACGTTTGCTTTTTCATCTCTAATTGTATTGATTTGGGTCTTTTCTTTTTTTAGTTAGTTGGGCCAATGGGGTGTCAATTTTGTTTATTTTTTCAAAAAACCAGCTCCTCGTTTGGCTGATTTTTTGTAATTTTTTTTTGGATTCAATCCTGTTAATTTCTTCTCTGATTTTAATTATTTCTCTTCTCCTACTAGCTTTGGGTCTGGTTTGCTGCTGATTTTCTAGATCCTTGAGATGAGTTGAAAGTTCATCTATTTGGTGCCTTTCCAATTTCTTGATGTAGGCACCTATTGATATAAATTTTCCTCTTAACACTGCTTTTGCTGTATCCCATAGGTTTTGGTATGATGTGCTGTTATCCTCATTTACTTCCAGAAAGTTTTTGATTTCTCTTTTGATTTATTCTATGACCCAGTGTTCATTCAGGAGCATGTTGTTCAGTCTCCATGTGTTTGTATGTGCTCTGGGGATTCCTGAGTTGCTAATTTCCAACTTCATTCCTTTATGGTCTGAGAAGCTGCATGGTATGATTCTAATTCTTTTGAATTTGCTGAGACTTGCTTTATGGCCTAGCATGTGGTCAATCCTAGAGAAGGTTCCATGTATGCTGAGAAGAATGTAAAGTCTTTCTGTGTAGGATAAAAAGTTCTGTAGATATCTGTTAGGTCCATTTGAGCTATAGTGTCATTTAAATCTGTCTCCTTGTTGGTCTTCTGTCCTGATGATCTGTCTATCTCTGAGAGTGGAGTATTGAAGTCCCCCAGTACTATTGTATTGGGGTCTAAGTCTCCCTTTAAGTCCCTTAACAAGTCTTTTAAATAAACCAGTGCCCTGTAATTAAGTGCATATACATTGATAATCGTTATATCTTCCTGTTGAATGGATCCCTTAATCATTATATAGTGCCCCTCTTTGTCTCTCCTAATAGTTTTTGTGGTAAAATTTATGTTATCTGATATTAAGATGGCTACTCCTGCTCTTTTTTCATTTCTGTTGGCATGGTATATCTTTTTCCAGCCTTTCACTTTCAGTCTGTATGCATCTTTGTTAGAAAGATATGTTTCTTGTAAGCAGCAGATAGATGGGTTTTGTTCTTTAACCCAATCAGCCAATCCAGTCTTTTAACTGGATTGTTCAGGCCTTTAACGTTTAATGTGACTATCGATAAGTAGTAACTTTGCCCTATCATTTTTGGGTTTCCTGTGATCTTTTGCTGTGAGGTTTCCTTCCTTTACCTTCTTTCATATTGGTGACCGCGTTTCTGTGTTTCTGCGTGTATCACATCTTTAAGCATCTTTTGCAGGGCTGGACGAGTGGTGACGAATTCTTTCAATTTCTGTTTACTGTGAAAGGTCTTTCTTTCACCTTCATTCACAAATGAGAGCTTTGCAGGTTATAATATTCTGGGCTGGCAGTTTTTCTCTCTTAGTACCTGGGCTATATCTCGCCATTCCCTCGCTTGTAAGGTTTCTGATGAGAAGTCAGCTGTGAGTCTAATTGGGGATCCTCTGAGAGTGGTCTGATGTTTCTCTCTTGCACATTTTAAGATCTTTTATTTATGTTTCACTGCGGTGAGTTTAATTACAATGTGTCGTGGTGAGGATCTCTTTTGGACATGTTTAATAGGGGTTCTATGAGCTTCCTGTACTAAGATGCCTCTTTCCTTCTCCAAACCTGGGAAATTTTCTGCTAGTATCTCACTGAAAATGCCTTCTAATCCTTTCTCCCTCTCCATGCCTTCAGGAACTCCTAGGACCCGAATGTTCGGTTTTTTAATAGTATCCTGTAGATTCCCGACAATATTTTTTAGATTTCTAATTTCTTCTTCTTTTCTTTGGTTTGCCTGTTTCCTTTCCTGTTCTCTGTCTTCTAATTCCGATATTCTCTCTTCTGCTTTGCCCATTCTGTTTTTAAGGCTCTCTAATGTGTTTGTCATTTGATCTATTGAATTCTTCATTTCATTATGGTTTCTTGTCACTATCACTGTTTCATGTTCTACTAGTTGTTTCATTTCATTTTGATTCCTCCTTAATATTTCATTTTCACGAGAGAGATTTTCTATCTTGTCCATTAAGGATTTCTGTAGTTCAAGAATTTGTTTTTGAGAGCTTCTTAATGATCTTACCAATTTTTTGAGATCCACTTCTTGCATTTCTTCTATCTCATCATCTTCATAATCTTGAATTGGGGTGTCTTTTTCATTTGGGGGCATTATAGTGTCTTCCTTGCTCTTGTTGCCTTGGTTTCTACGTTTGTTTGGTATCTTGGAGGTGTTGCCAAAGAGCTCTGATTCTTCAGTGTTTTCTAGGCTAAGGAGTTTGTTTTACTTATGTAAAGTAAGTGGTCCCTGCTCTTTGTCTTTCTAGGGTTTGTAAGGAGAGTGCAGAGAGAGGCTAGTGTCCCAGCTAGTCCCCCCCCCCTTTTTTTTTTTTAATTCCAGTCAGCCTGGTGTAGCTCCCCCTCCCCACCGCGTGAGCTCCGACCACGGTCTAACCTTCGCGGTCAATGTCTCTGGTTACCTTTGCTTCCAGCGCCAGGGCTCAAATTCTGTGGGTGGGTCGGGTCGGTGCGGCGCGGCGTGGCTGGGTGCTGCTAGGTGCGGCTCAGCGCGGCTCCGTGCAGCTCGGCAGGGCTTGGCGCGGCGTGGCGTGGCAGTGGGCCACCTTACTCTCCCAGTAGGTCCTCCGTGTCGCATCCACTAGATCTGGAAGAGTTTACTCTGCAGTTTTTTCCTCTGAGACTCTTCTTCAGGGTACAGTAACTCCACCCTTGTTTAAATTTCTTTTCCCAAACTGTTGTGTGTGCCCTCACTCTTCCGCCATCTTGGCTCCCATAATAGTGGTTTTCTTTTCTGATTATGGAATAGATGTTTGGCTTAGAGCATCTTTGAAGTTTTGTTTGTTTTAAGATTTATTTATTTGAAACAAAGTTAGAGAGTGGGACAGAGAGAGAGAGAGAGAGAGAATCAGTCTTCCATCCACTGGTTCACTCCCCAGATGGCCATGGTGGTCAGTGTAGGGGCCAGGCTGAAGCCAGGAACCAGGAGTTTCAGCTGAGTTTCTCATGTGGGTGACAGGGGCCCAAGCACTTAGGCCATCATCTGCTGCTTTTTCCAAGCAGGGAGCTGGATCAGAAGTGGAGCAGCCAAGACTCGAACTTGAGTCTATATGGGATGCTTCTGTGCCACAATGCTGACCCCTTGAAGTTTTTCTTAAAAAGATTGATAGATATAGGGAAAGAAAATCACTCTTAACCACACAGCACAGAATTAGCCACATTTAATTGTTGGACATACTGTTACTAATGTGCATTTTTAAACTAAATTGGAATCACAGTTTAAATGTAATTTTGTAATTTTTTACTTTTAAGTATAGAATCTGTTGTGTGTTGTTACTCTTTCCTCCTCACAACATTTCTCATGACAGTATCCAATTGGTTGAATGTGCTGTGCTTTCCCTGTTTGAAATGATACTTCATTTCTTGAAAGATAAAAAACCATGTGACGGCATTCCCTTGGAGGCAGGGAGTTGGGGGCTTGCAACAGGAAAGGAAGGAAAATTTTCATTTCCCTGTAGATTGTACTATTTGGATTTTATTCCAAGTCTGTGTATAATCTATTCAAAAGCAG